>NC_090938.1:32036335-32361613 GCF_040938575.1 Ambystoma mexicanum | reverse complement strand
GTCATTCCCCTCAATAGTTTCTGTGTTTTGCCACGTAGAATGACATTGTAAATGACGCAAATTTGGGTATAAACACCTCTGTGTAATCAAGCTCCTCTGTGAGTGCACATGCATCAGTCCGATGTTTGTCTGGTCTCCCGACTTTGAATAAAGTAGTGTTTTGCCATATTCTTTGAGTCTGTCCGGTTATTTGGTCTGAGATCTTTATTTGTAATTCCATCTAGCACAAGTCACTTCAAGGTGCTAGAGCACTCCTTTATCCGGATAAAGTACCAATTCTCCCCTAGAGATGGAAATATATATATAAACACACACACGCACACACACACATACTCGCACAGACATGAAGGAGATCACAAATGTGCATATAAAGTAAACACAAAATGGAGAGTCTTCAAAATGTCAGAGATTCACTGCCATCCAGAAAGTCGATACGTTCTCATGGAGTATAGATGATAGTATAATTTTGTATTATGGTTTGTGTTTTCTTTCTTGTCCTTATGGTATTTACACATGTTACACGACAGGGATGAAACATGTATTATTGTTCCCAATGGAGGTACGGGCAGCTTTTCCATACCCTGTCTAGACCCCTGTTTAGGTATGAAAGGGATGTTGAGGCAGACCAAGAAGATATAAATACATATCTTTATAATTCGAGCCACTTAAAAAATAGCCTATGGTACCAGCACATGAAAGAGGTGGGTGAAAGAACGTCGGACGAAAGCTGTTATGTTTGTTCCCTAATACTGTATGCCGTGAATGCAGCAATAACCTTTATTGCAAGAGAACTGTCTACACACGATGCCAAGTGCCTCAGTCATTTAGCAGCATGCACAACCAGAGGACAATTCGAAGGAAAATGGGCTATATTACGATGGCAATCAAAATTAGCATTTCATATGAAGACACCTATGTGAAAACAAGAAGGGTAGAAAATTGACTAAAATGGATAAGCAAGAAGCTAATGGGCCTCATTACGAGGTTGGAGGTAGCCTTGCTGGTAAAACCCGCAAGGCTACCTCCAAACTTGCAACCGGGTCCAGCACCAGCGAATGGGCAATTACTGGGGTATTCTGGCCCCGCCAGACCCGGTAATTGCCCTTTTGCGGGTGCCGGAACCGGTACATCCCCATTCCCATTCGAGCCTCATATGGCTCAATGGGAATGGGAACTACGGATGCACCGGCATCGTTTGCAACGGTGCAGATGTGAACAACTTGCTGTGCTCGCAGGTGCCACTCTGCCCGCCAGGTCAGGCCTGGCGGGCTGACAGGCACCCGTGAGCACAGCTCGTCGAATGGCAGTACAGTAGCAACGGTGCCGGTAGCGCTACCGACACCGGTGTTACCTTAACGCCATACTTATAATGAGGCCAACTGTATCCATCCCAGATTGGAGAAAGAATAAGCGTTGTCCAGATGAAGAAGCTGAATTGTTCAGAAATATTTGAAAAGCCATGAGAGCCAAGATGTGGAGAGAGGCCATAACCAGTGCTATATGGATGTGTTTTCACCAGTCGGGGATGGGGAGAAGCAATATTGGGTTGCCCTGCACATCTATTGAAGAAAGAATCAGCAAGTGTAGTGCAGCTAGTGAGTGACATATGCCTTCGATCGTGGGCCAAGTTCTCGAAGTTACTCACATGGGTTAACAATAAAGCAGGACCTGTATCTATAATACCACAGAAATGGGCTGGTAATATGTTCCATGGTAATGATACCTGTGTCAGCATTGGCGATCCCCCAAAGTGATCTTTCTATTGATGGATTTCCAAAGATGGATGACCACATGAGAAAGAAAAGGTCACTTAACCACCAGCCGCATAAGAAAAGCAATTACTTCTCAGCAAAACCAATGGAGGCCTATGATAATATTCCAGATGCACATAGGCTGTTCAGTAAGAAGGCACTAATAATGACGTCCATATTATGCCAGGACTCCAGACTGCAGTGAATGCCAAGTGGCTGCAGATTACAAGATAGGAGCTTTTACAGACGATCAATGCAACAATAAAAGGATTCAATGCAATCAGACAAGAATTGAGAGCCATCAGGCTGATAACGCTCCATAACAAATATGTTCTAGATCTGATTACAGCAATGGAAGGAGGCGTGTGTGCCACGATCGGGCCTTCTTGCTGTATAATTTAACCATCTCATGATGGAGGGAATGGAATCCTGACAGAGTCAATAACTATGCTGACGACCCTACAAACAAAAATGAAGGATGAAGTTGATGAGACGGCAGCAGATGATTGGTTCTCATCATTATTATCAAGGATTCCAAACCGGTTGGCAAATGCTTTCAAAATACTTGGAGAAATACTAGTGTTGGTATTGCTGGGATTCTGTCTCATAAGGGTTGTATTGGGACAGTGCCAGAAGACAGCCAAGAAAGCTGTTGGAATGAAAATAATGATTGGCTTAAATACTGCAAATGCAGAAGTGCAGGTTGAGGAAAGTGCCTGTGAGAATATAAAGAAGAGTTCCCTTGCACCTCCAGGAACAAAATTCTACTACCCCAAGAATCATAAGAAATATGCAGGATGCTGGATATTCTGTCCTCCATCTGGAGAGTGCTGTCAGATGACCTGGAGTGTGGATGAATACATAAAGAATGCAGGTGACCTGAGGAGGGTGAACAAGATTTGGATCCCAAAGAAACAATCATATGAAGAGATGATAAAAGAGAATGAAAAACAGTATGAAGAGAAATTGAGGGCAAATGATGAACAGAAGATGACAATGGAAGAAGAGAATTTGGTCAAAGATTCGACCAGAGGGGGGAATGTAGAGGAGCAGGTAGCTGCTTTCTCACTAGATCCCTCCCCCTCATCACTGTCATACTGGAATGGTGGGAGAAGAGTAGTAAATTGCACCCCCTGTGTCCTTCCCTTAACACATTGAGTGTATGAAAGACATTATGCACTCAGACAGCTGTACAGAATGTAACCTGACATTACGCCAGTTGAAGGGGTATACAGTCTTTTAATTGGAAAAAACATCCATAGACTCTTTTTCCATCAAAAGGTATTGATTGAAAAACCTTTCCATCGAAATGAATATTCATTGAATTGTTTTCATTGTATTTCGATGGAAAAACATTTAAATAAATAAACAATAAACAAACCATGGGTTTGGGGGAATTTGGGGGATAAACACCACACAAGTTAGAGGGAGCTGTCCAGTGCTGAAATGCACTGTAAGTGTATTTAATCAATTTCAGCACTGGACAGCTTCTTCGGACTTGTGTAGTATCAGTGAGCTATTTTAGGAGTATGGACTTTTATTTTATTGGGGGGTCAGGGGTGGACCCCCCCTTTAAAAAATAAAATAAAAGTGTCAAGTGACTCGCTGACACTATACAAGTTAGAGGGAGCTGTCCAGTGCTGCATTATATTAGTACTTTTTGAACCCGACTTCAGTACTGGACAGCTCCCTGTAACGTTATGTTTCAGCGACTTTCTATGCAAAAAATGTAAAGTGTTTATATAACTAAACCCTATTCGATGAAAGGGTTTCGATGCATAAACGCTTTACACTTAATGCATGGCAATTCGTGAAACACCTTTCAATAAAAAAGATTTGATGTAACATCACCTTGATGTACATCTTTCGATGGAAAGACATGTAACCAGTAGAAGGATGTCGCACAGAAGGATGTCAGCACGCACCTATGGACATCATGGAGCGTTAAGTGAAATCTGATGAGAGCAGAGTGATGTCATAAAGAAGATAAATGAACTTATGTTGAAACGATATGAAACTACTTAAGAGAAACAATGTAACTGAAGCACGAAGAGAAACATGCACCATTGATCAATAACTGGTAGAAAAGAAACATAGAGAAGCCGGCTACAAAGGTGTATATAACGTGGCTAGGACGGCCATGATAGGAAAATGGACGCTGATTCATGTCGGATACCACCAAGCTACCTCAGAGATAGAGTAAGACTGCAGAATCAGGAGACGCAGAAGAATAGTCCCGTGTGCAGAACCGACGATGAGTCAGGGTTGGCCCAGAATAAAGGATGCTATTTTAAGGAATAAGCGCAGAGCATAAAGGGAGTTGCATGGATAAGCTCTGAACATGGGACATTCCTCATAGGTCGAAGAATAAGAGAACATCTGCGACAGCCAACTGTGGGTCAATTAAAAGTGCACAAAGTTCATATGTGGAGTGAGCAAGTCTCTAGAGGCCAAGAGGAGCAAGTGCACCCAGCATAATAAAATCAAATAGCAGAAGATCGAAGGTTGAAATGGATACATTTGTGATCTGCTAACACGTGATTTCAGAGAAGAGAGCAAGGGCTATTCATGAAGCCTCAGACAGAGATAGTGGTGGGCTCACACTCCCTTGAATGTTCCAGGCCAGTGAGCAGTCAACAAGGTCAACTACAAACGGAAGACTCTGGCTTATGGCCGACCAATGAGAGATGATGGATTAATTGGGAAAAAGGGGAGTAGTCTGACGGGAATCAAAGACCATTGTTTTGTTTTGTTTACGTGCTGCTAAAAGAGCCAACAGTCCAAGGTTGGAACAGTATGCCAACCAATCAGTGGGTCTGAGGGACAACCTAACAAACCATGTTGCTTAGACCATTCCACTGCCATTTTGTCTGCTATGATCAGTACTGTACGTGTTTAGAGGTAGTTCAAGGCGTGCCCTATAGATAAGGGGTCGCCAATGATGCACTCATCCTTATATGTTCTATAAGCAGATATGATCCCTGAACCAGTCCCTTCCCCTCCATGGGTTCTGTATTTTGCCATTTAGAAGGACATCGTAGATGACGCTTATTGGGGTATAAAGACCTCTGTGTAATCAAGCACCTCTGTGAGTGCACATGCATCAGTCCCATGTTTGCCAGGTCTCCCGATTTTGAATAAAGTCGTGTTTTGCCATATTCTTCGGGTCTGTCCGGTTATTTGGTCTGTGATCTCTATTTGCAATTCCATCTCGCACAGGAGAGGCTTCAAGGTGCTAGAGCACTCCTTTATCCGGATAAAGTACCGATTCTCCCCTAGAGGTGGAAATATATATATAAACACGCACACACAATCGCACAGACACGCGTACGCCCACACTAACCGCCAGCAGCAGGTGGGCGCAGCGGTGCCATCATGCCCTGGGAGGACAGCGGCATGCCCACGGCCGCTGGCTTCCCGGGGGCATTATCTCACTGCTAAGAGCCCGGCACACACGATCATTAATGCCGCTTTAAACCTGTAAATAAAAATTGCTTTTGACAAGTTTTTCCTCTCTCCGGGTTCTCGGCTTCACAAAAGCAGGTTGCCAGGGTAACCCGGCTTTGTTTACCTTATCAGCGGGTTGAGAGCAGCCGGCTGCGCCAATCGGGGCGCGGCGTTGGCTGGCGCGCCTGCTGAAAGGTTCCTAATGGCACTTAGGAAATGTTCAATTGAATGTAAAAGCAATACGGGTGGAGAGGATGTGGACGGGAGATGCGCGGCCCAGATAGGGCCCGGGGCCAGGCCTCCAGGCGTCCTGCGCCTTTGGGACACCGAGAGATTCCAAGGCAGGCGAGGCCTCTGAAAGGCCGGTAGGGCTGGGGCAGGGCCAGTCACGAGTCACATGCGACTGGCAGCTGGAAGAGCGCTTCCAGAGAACAGGGTCTGACTTGCTATCACCTTGTTTGGCATCTGTGGAGTTTCTCAGCAGAGGGGCCTAGAATTGAATGGGCAGAGGCGACACAAGCAGAAGCTCCAGAGGCATTTGGGGGTGAGAGTACAGTTGTGAAGCGTGGGCTCCATACACTGTCCATCACTCCCCAGGATGGTAGGGGTAGAGGGAAGTGCAGACCCCTGCCCATTCATTCAATTCTAGACCTCCCTGCTGCGAAACTCTGCATGTGCCAAACAGTGTACTGTTTATTTTAGCACCAGGCCCACATCTCCTGCAGCTGGCACTAGTGAATGCGTGCTTGTAGGGTGGTGACCAGTTCCTTCTTCCCTAATGCATTCCTGCACCCCCATTCTTACTCAGCCTAGCCTTGGCTGTGTCACTTCTGACAGTCGCTTGGCATTCCCAGATTATGAGGTAGCCCAGAAAACGCTGCCCGGCAGCTCCGCCCTCCACACCTCAAGCGCTTCCCCAGCACATGCCAAGACATCACACAACCATGCCGGCTCTAGTTTCAGTGCTTCCTCCATGGGACCAGAACACGCCACCACTGGAAGAGGCGTCTTAATGCAGAATTGTTCTTTTCCCCTCTTTCTAGGTGAGTAGTCCACCCGAGCCACTGGCCTCCATTGCACACGCGCCTCTACTTATGCAATCACACTTCCCAGGTCTGGAAAACATCCGGGTCTGTGCTAACTTCGGGACTGTCAGCACTATGGGCTGCTAGCCTTTTTGGTTGTAACCCCTGAGCTTCTATCTGGGGCTACGACCAAAAGACCAGGGGGTATAGCCCCCTCATCCTCCCCCCCCCCCCGCCTTCCTAGCAACGCGTCTGACACTTCCTGTACCACAGTGCCATCGTATCATCCCAGTGTGTTACAGCCGTGCAATCGTCCCCTATTCCTGTTCCTATTCCCTACCACCCTCTGCCCCCCTGCTTTTTGTCCTGTTTTCCTTTCTTCTTCCTCCGAAGACTAGGGCCTGGTTACTGGGGGCGGGCACCCGAGATGCCATTTTCAGTTAGAAGGTGCCAGTGCTGTGGTAATTGGTCATGCATTTGAGTCAAGAGGCGCGTGGGCTTGCACGCTATCCCACATTCTAGCATTTGGCTCCAGGCAGGAAACTCTCTTTGTCTGAGAAGCAGTGTTAATTTATACAATGCTTAGACATAGAGTGGCACTCACTGGGCTCCAAGACAGTGCTGCACAGCGTGTGGCCCCCTAGGACATTATTTCTGGCCCTCCATGCCCCAAAAGTGTTGCGGGGCCTATAATCAGCCAGTCACTACGTCTGTCACGTGAGAAGCCTGCGTGTCCCAGAAATGGGCTTTGCATTCTGATCCGTGCAGTTTTACTTCTATTTAAAAGCATGAGTTCAGTCCCGTAACACAAACAAATCAAAGTGGTAATGACCTGAAAAGGCTGTGTATCACGTGCTGCAGCAGAAAAGTAACGAATGCAAAGTACACCCCGGGACCCACTTCTTAAAACTCAAATTCACGCACACCTGCACCTTCCACACACTAACTCCCCTGAATCATTCAGCCCACGGCATGGGACATGCGTGCTACATGTGGCCGTCCAGAGAAACACGCCGTGCACCCCCGCTCTAAGGCAAAGACAGCTTGAAATGAATGAAATGTCCGACCTTCACATTTCAGGTGAAAGCGTTTTTCCCAAACCTTTTTAAACCCACCAGAACTTTCTTGGTGTTGTCAAAACATGGCCAACTGCTCCAACCACAAGACTATCAGGACTACACCGCACTGATGATCCCTAATACGGGTGAAACCAGGTATGTAGTGGTCCTGGCAGCCTTGCAAATGTCTGTCTTGGCTTGATTAAGCTGTGCATAAAGTAGAACTGCTTTCTTAGACAAAGACAATTTCCTGGAGAAAAAGGTTTGCATTTGAGCTAATTTGCATACCCACAATGCCTTGCTTTTGTGGCTCAAAACTGCAGGTCAACTTCCAGCAATATCTACTAGGTGGCGTTGTGGAATGTGTGACTTGGCTCAAATGGATTTTTCTATTATCAAATTTCAGGTGAAAGGTTTTCTTTCAAACCTTTTTAAACCCACCATAACTTTCCTGGTCTTATATATATATTGGGGCAAAGCAGGATGAACGCCTCCAATAATTGAAAGAAGGTAGAGCGAGAAGATTAGGATGTATTGTTGGCAGCTTCAGTTCGATTAGCACTGTTCACTGAGCATGGGTGCGGTTTATGGTTTGGTAGACTCCCATGTGCTTTTATGCAAGACTATGGTCCTCATTACAACCTTGGCGGAGGACCATGGTGCTATTAGCACCATGGTCCATGCCGCTAAGGTTACGATTCCGCCATGGTGGATGACGAAATTACCGCCCCATTCCAAGGTGAGTGGGGCGGTAATTCCCCATTCACCATTTGCCCTTCCCCATTCCCATTTTTGCCCCCATAGGGCATAGTGGGAATGGGGAAGGCGCTAATAATTAGCTCCAAAGTCCCTTTGCGGGTTGGATTTTTAACACCTGCTAAAAGCAGGCGTTAAACACCAACCCGCAAAGGGACACTTGTAATCAAGCGTTAAGGGTTTAACGGCGCCGACGGCGCCGGTAAACCCTTAACGCCTGAAATGTAATGAGGGCCTATGTGTGGTTTGTTTTGTTGCAGTGTAGTGAAATGGGTGCGGATTGCTGCGCAAGGACGTGGTTGTGTTTGTTGAGTTTTTGAGGGGTGTATGCAGGGTGTAAAGTTGAGCTTTAGCCGTTGGGGTAGTGGGGCTTTTTTTTTAACCTTGTTGCTTTGGACGTTGGGCATTCACTGAGTCCCTCGCTGTGTTCTGCACCAGTGGTCTCATCTTTTTGAACTGTTTGGTGGTGTGAGGGTAGAAAAGGAGGTGAAAGCCCCCTTCCCCATTGGGTTGAGAAGTATATGGTATTAGGATCGTTCGTGGGTCACCAGGGGGTTGCCTGTCTTCAACCTCCCTGGGTATTTAGGGCTAGTTCCCCCCTTCAATGTGCAGGTGGAAAAGAAGTTAATGCCCGTCCCTCCATGGGTAGTGAGGTGTATGGTATTACGATCGTTCATAGGTTTCCATGGGGTTGCCTGTCGTGGCCTCCCTGGTTTCTAGGGCTGGTTCCCTCCCTCCGATTTCTTGGTGGTCCCTATCTCACTGGGTCCGTTTATAGGTTAGTGCTCCCTCGTCTGCTGCTACGGTGCCTGTCCTTGGGAGAAGCCTAGACTTGGGAGGTGGTTTGGGAGTGGGTAGGCCCTGGGTTCTCTCCCTCGCGGCTTCTGCCTTCCATGTACGATCATTGTGGCCCTTTTTATTTCCAGTGCTGTCTTAGTGTTTCTATTTGTTCCTGTCCGATTGTGAGCAGAAGAGCCAGGTATTAAGTGATTTTCTGAATCTTAAGTGATCCTTTGTATTACGTATTTCTTTTCGGAAAGGGTGTTCCATGTTCGGGCTACCAGGTGGGAGAATGATGACCCTCCACGTTTTCTTCTTGTGCATGGTCTTGATTCCAGGGGGATGTCGTTGCTTGATCTGAGGCGTCTTGTCGGTAGGTAGATGGTTATTTTCTTTTGTAGGAATCCTGCCCCTTAATTAATCTGTGCGTGATGCACATCGCTTTGAATGTAATTCGCTGTTTGATTGGCAGCCAGTGTAGCATTTTTAGCGCGGGGTGATGTGGTCCCTTAGTGATCGTTTGAGGAGAAGTCTAGCTGCTGCGTTTTGTATATGTTGCAGTTTCTTCAGGAGGTGTCTGAGGCAAAGGCTGTTGGCATTGTCTATTCTGGACATGATGAGTGCTATGAGGGTCAGTTATTTATGAGTGAAGGAGACGAAGGGTAGGATTCTTTTTATCGTGTGTAGGAGGAAGAAGCATTTCTTGATAGTTGCATTTACTTGCAGTTTTAGTGTCCACGTATTGTCCATTAGGACCCCAAGGTTTTTGACTATTTTTAATGGTGTGGGTGCTGTACCTAGTTCTCTCCGTCAGGTGATATACTAGTTATTTTCCTGTTTTTTGGAGATAATCATAATTTCTGTATTGCCTGGTTTGAGTTTGAGGCTGATTGTGTTCATCCATTCATAGAGTTCTTTTATGCAGTCTTCCAGCGTTGTGTTCTCTTCTTGTGGGTCTTTGATTTTATAGATGATTTGTGTGTCATCTGTGTAGTTGTAGCAGGTGAGGCTGTGTCTTTTGATGAGCTTGATTAATGGATTCAGGTAGATATTGAAGAGCTCTGGGGATAGGGACGTTCCTTGTGGTACTTCACAGTCGGTCACTCGTGGAGTGGATTTGAAAGGGTTCATCCAGACTGTTTCCGTTCTCTCAGTTAGGAAAGATTTAATCCAGAGCAGGTCTAGATCGGTTATTCCTATTTCTTCTAGTCTTTTGATGAGAATGTCATGGGTGACTGTCAAATGCTGCAGAGGGGTCGAGTAGTATCAGAGCAGAGTTTGTCTTGAGTCTACGTTGTTTTTTAATTTATTTAATTTATTTATTTGCATTTTTAAAGCGCTCACACAGCCCGGGGGTATCGAGGCGCTGTTACAATATTTGCTTTTGTCGTTGTCTTAGTTTCATATTCATAACGCGCTTAAATACCCAGAGGTTTCTAAGCGCGGACCGGGGGATCGAACCTGTGTTGCTTTGTGTCATCTTGCTTACAAGGTGAGCACGTTGCCACTGAGCTATCCTCCCGGGACAAGTGGCATCCCGGGACAAGTGGCATCGCATATAGATAAGAGTGACGTCTCTGTTCCTCTCGTGGGTCTAAAGCTGACTTGAGCCTGGTCCAGTGGCTGGAATTTGTCTGCGTGTTCCTGTGCTAGTTTGTAGATGTAGGTTTCTAGCAGTTTTGCTGGGTAGCGAATGTTTGAGATAGGCCTGTAGTCAGAGAGGTCTTCCACATCGCCTACTGTGTCCTTGAGCAGAGGTTTAATGTATGCAGATTTGAAGGATTGTGGTACATCTCCTGTTGTGAGCGACAAGTTAACAAGGTCTCTGAAGTGATTTGTAGATGCCTGGAGGGCACGGGTCCATGGGGGAGCCTGCTCTGTTGCTATGTTTTAGATTTGGTTGGCTGGTCTGTTTTGTATGATCCGGTGGATGTAGCTGATTTTATTCTTGAAGTGGTCCGCAAGGTCATTTCATAGTTTCTGTGACGGTACTGGTGCGTACTTGTAACCCGTTGAATAATGTTGAATAGTTATTTTTGGGTGCTGGCAGCTTTGGTGATTCAGTTGTCACAGTTTTTCTTTTTTGCTTTTTGACTTTCCTTTTTGTAGGATCTGATTTGTTGTTGGCAGTGTTATTTTTTGTCTGGTCGTATTCTTTCCTCCATTCTAGTTCAAGCTTCTTCTTGTTGTTCCTTTTCATGGCACTAAGGAGGAGAGTAAACCACTTTGCCATTGCTCTCTTTCATGAGGGAGTGAAAGGCTTTTCGATGGAGATGCTGTGGATTATTTCGGTGATCCAGCTATGCAGTAACTCTGTTTTTCCGTTGAGGACACTTTCTACTAAGCTATTGGCCAGCGGTTTTGTGATTTCGAGTTGTTCGGTTAAGTTTCTAGCTTTTATGATCTTAAAGTTTCTTTTGGAGTTTTTTGGGTATTTTGGTTGCTTTAGTTGGTAGAGTGATCAAGAAAGGAATGATGAGGTGGTCACTCCAGTATCAGGAGAAACCAGTGTGGAAGCAGCTTTAGGGGCTGGTTGATTCTGAGTGAGTAGTTTCACAATGATTGTGATCCATTTTTGGCGTGCTTTATGCACTCTTTTGGAATGGTGTGAGTGTTTTTACTAATATATATATATTTTTAAAATAATTTATTTATTTAATCATTTATGTATCTATATTTTTTGGTGAGCATTGTGTGCTAATCTGGTGCCTGTCTAGTGTTTCTTTTGGCTTCTGAGCCTGTTGTTTCTGTTTCTGGGCTGCATCCAAAGGGTGAAGTCTGTGGGGTGTAGTCCTTTGTTTATGTCGTGCCTTTTCACAGTCCCACCCTTCCCCTCCAACCCGTCCACCTCCCCTGATTGGTGCGTCCACCTGGTCATAACAGACCTTCCCAGGGCAGCCCTCTGCCCGGCAGCCACCTCGGCTAAGGGCCCCGAGGCAAAGGGCGGCTCCTACAGTAGCGGCTCCAAGGCGTGTCTACAGGTGTCTGCAGGGGAAGCAAAGGAAGCCAGCAGCCAACAGACAGCAACAAAACTGTAAGTGTGGCATGGGTGCAGTGTAGAGCAATTACTCTACTCCAGAAAGCCCTTGCCACTCTACCTCACCTCTCCATAACGTAGACTGCCATAGAATTACGCCATGCATTCATAGAGAGATTTGTGACCACAAGCCTAATTCCATTCTTGGCCTGACTGTAAATGTTGCATTGCATTATGCACTAACGCACTAGCCAATGTTAACTAGTGCCACACCTATACAGAAATGTTAAGATTAGCCTGCGTCATCTTTAGACAGGGTTAACAATGTTAGCATGCGCCACACTTAGATGAAATTCTTAACCTTAGCTTGTGTCGCATCTAGATAGAAATGTGAATGTTAGCTTGCGCCACTTAGATGGAATTCTTAACTTTAGCTTGCGTCACATCTAGATAGAAATGTGAATGTTAGCTTGCACCACACTTAGATGGAATTCTTAACTTTAGCTTGCGTCACATCTAGATAGAAATGTGAATGTTAGCTTGCGCCACACTTAGATGGAATTCTTAACTTTAGCTTGCGTCACATCTAGACGGGATTATGAATATTAGCATGTACCACACTTAGATGGAATTCTTAACTTTAGCTTGCATCACATCTAAATAAAAATGTGAATGTTAGCTTGCGCCACGTAGATGGAATTCTTAACTTTAGCCTGCATCGCATCTAGATAGAAAAGTGAATGTTAGCATGCACCATACTTAGATGGAATTCTTAACTTTAGCCTGTGTCGCATCTAGATAGAAATGTGAATGTTAGCTTGCGCCACACGTAGGTGGAATTCTTAACTTTAGCTTGCATCACATCTAGACGGGATTATGATTAGCATGTACCACACTTAGATGGAATTCTTAACGTTAGCCTGCGTCGCATCTAGATAGAAATGTGAATGTTAGGATGCGCCACACTTAGATGGAATTCTTAACTTTAGCCTGCGTCACATCTAGATAGAAATGTGAATGTTAGCTTGCGCCACACTTAGATGGAATTCTTAACGTTAGCTTGCGTCACATCTAGACGGGTTTATGAATATTAGCATGTACCACACTTAGATGGAATTCTTAACTTTAGCTTGCGTCACATCTAGACGGGATTATGATTAGCATGTACCACACTTAGAGGGAATTCTTAACGTTAGCCTGCGTCGCATCTAGATAGAAATGTGAATGTTAGCATGCGCCACACTTAGATGGAATTCTTAACCTTAGCTTGTGTCGCATCTAGATAGATATGTGAATGTTAGCTTGCACCACTTAGATGGAATTCTTAACTTTAGCTTGCGTCACATCTAGACGGGATTATGAATATTAGCATGTACCACACTTAGATGGAATTCTTAACTTTAGCCTGCGTCACATCTAGACGGGATTATGAATGTTAGCATGTACCACACTTAGATGGAATTGTTAACTTTAGCTTGCGTCACATCTAGATAGAAATGTGAATGTTAGCTTGCGCCACTTAGATGAATTCTTAACTTTAGCCTGCGTCGCATCTAGATAGAAATGTGAATGTTAGCTTGCGCCACACTTAGATGGAATTCTTAACTTTAGCTTGCGTCACATCTAGACGGGATTATGAATATTAGCATGTACCACACTTAGATGGAATTCTTAACTTTAGCTTGCATCACATCTAAATAAAAATGTGAATGTTAGCTTGCGCCACGTAGATGGAATTCTTAACTTTAGCCTGCATCGCATCTAGATAGAAATGTGAATGTTAGCATGCACCATACTTAGATGGAATTCTTAACTTTAGCCTGTGTCGCATCTAGATAGAAATGTGAATGTTAGCTTGCGCCACACGTAGATGGAATTCTTAACTTTAGCTTGCATCACATCTAGACGGGATTATGATTAGCATGTACCACACTTAGATGGAATTCTTAACGTTAGCCTGCGTCGCATCTAGATAGAAATGTGAATGTTAGGATGCGCCACACTTAGATGGAATTCTTAACTTTAGCCTGCGTCACATCTAGATAGAAATGTGAATGTTAGCTTGCGCCACACTTAGATGGAATTCTTAACGTTAGCTTGCGTCACATCTAGACGGGTTTATGAATATAAGCATGTACCACACTTAGATGGAATTCTTAACTTTAGCTTGCATCACATCTAGACGGGATTATGAATATTAGCATGTACCACACTTAGATGGAATTCTTAACTTTAGCCTGCGTCGCATCTAGATAGAAATGTGAATGTTAGCATGCACCACACTTAGATGGAATTCTTAACCTTAGCTTGTGTCGCATCTAGATAGATATGTGAATGTTAGCTTGCACCACTTAGATGGAATTCTTAACTTTAGCTTGCGTCACATCTAGACGGGATTATGAATATTAGCATGTACCACACTTAGATGGAATTCTTAACTTTAGCCTGCGTCACATCTAGACGGGATTATGAATGTTAGCATGTACCACACTTAGATGGAATTGTTAACTTTAGCTTGCGTCACATCTAGATAGAAATGTGAATGTTAGCTTGCGCCACTTAAATGAATTCTTAACTTTAGCCTGCGTCGCATCTAGACCGGATTATGAATGTTAGCATGTACCACACTTAGATGGAATTCTTAACTTTAGCTTGCATCACATCTAGATAAAAATGTGAATGTTAGCTTGCGCCACTTAGATGGAATTCTTAACTTTAGCCTGCGTCGCATCTAGATAGAAATGTGAATGTTAGCTTGCGCCACACTTAGATGGAATTCTTAACGTTAGCTTGCGTCACATCTAGATGGGATTATGAATATTAGCATGTACCACACTTAGATGGAATTCTTAACTTTAGCTTGCATCACATCTAGACGGGATTATGATTAGCATGTACCACACTTAGAGGGAATTCTTAACGTTAGCCTGCGTCGCATCTAGATAGAAATGTGAATGTTAGCTTGCGCCACACTTAGATGGAATTATTAACGTTAGCTTGCGTCACATCTAGACGGGATTATGAATATTAGCATGTACCACACTTAGATGGAATTCTTAACTTTAGCTTGCGTCACATCTAGACGGGATTATGAATATTAGCATGTACCACACTTAGATGGAATTCTTAACTTTAGCTTGCATCACATCTAAATAAAAATGTGAATGTTAGCTTGCGCCACGTAGATGGAATTCTTAACTTTAGCCTGCATCGCATCTAGATAGAAATGTGAATGTTAGCATGTACCATACTTAGATGGAATTCTTAACTTTAGCCTGTGTCGCATCTAGATAGAAATGTGAATGTTAGCTTGCGCCACACATAGATGGAATTCTTAACTTTAGCTTGCATCACATCTAGACGGGATTATGATTAGCATGTACCACACTTAGATGGAATTCTTAACGTTAGCCTGCGTCGCATCTAGATAGAAATGTGAATGTTAGGATGCGCCACACTTAGATGGAATTCTTAACTTTAGCCTGCGTCACATCTAGATAGAAATGTGAATGTTAGCTTGCGCCACACTTAGATGGAATTCTTAACGTTAGCTTGCGTCACATCTAGACGGGATTATGAATATTAGCATGTACCACACTTAGATGGAATTCTTAACTTTAGCTTGCGTCACATCTAGACGGGATTATGATTAGCATGTACCACACTTAGAGGGAATTCTTAACGTTAGCCTGCGTCGCATCTAGATAGAAATGTGAATGTTAGCATGCGCCACACTTAGATGGAATTCTTAACCTTAGCTTGTGTCGCATCTAGATAGATATGTGAATGTTAGCTTGCACCACTTAGATGGAATTCTTAACTTTAGCTTGCGTCACATCTAGACGGGATTATGAATATTAGCATGTACCACACTTAGATGGAATTCTTAACTTTAGCCTGCGTCACATCTAGACGGGATTATGAATGTTAGCATGTACCACACTTAGATGGAATTGTTAACTTTAGCTTGCGTCACATCTAGATAGAAATGTGAATGTTAGCTTGCGCCACTTAGATGAATTCTTAACTTTAGCCTGCGTCGCATCTAGACCGGATTATGAATGTTAGCATGTACCACACTTAGATGGAATTCTTAACTTTAGCTTGCATCACATCTAGACGGGATTATGATTAGCATGTACCACACTTAGAGGGAATTCTTAACGTTAGCCTGCGTCGCATCTAGATAGAAATGTGAATGTTAGCTTGCGCCACACTTAGATGGAATTATTAACGTTAGCTTGCGTCACATCTAGACGGGATTATGAATATTAGCATGTACCACACTTAGATGGAATTCTTAACTTTAGCTTGCGTCACATCTAGACGGGATTATGATTAGCATGTACCACACTTAGAGGGAATTCTTAACGTTAGCCTGCGTCGCATCTAGATAGAAATGTGAATGTTAGCATGCGCCACACTTAGATGGAATTCTTAACTTTAGCTTGTGTCGCATCTAGATAGAAATGTGAATGTTAGCTTGCGCCACTTAGATGGAATTCTTAACTTTAGCTTGCGTCACATCTAGATAGAAATGTGAATGTTAGCTTGCGCCACTTAGATGGAATTCTTAACTTTAGCCTGCGTCGCATCTAGATAGAAATGTGAATGTTAGCATGCACCATACTTAGATGGAATTCTTAACTTTAGCCTGCGTCGCATCTAGATAGAAATGTGAATGTTAGCTTGCGCCACACTTAGATGGAATTCTTAACGTTAGCTTGTGTCACATCTAAACGGGATTATGAATATTAGCATGTACCACACTTAGATGGAATTCTTAACGTTAGCCTGCGTCGCATCTAGATAGAAATGTGAATGTTAGCATGCGCCACACTTAGATGGAATTCTTAACTTTAGCCTGTGTCGCATCTAGATAGAAATGTGAATGTTAGCTTGCGCCACACTTAGATGGAGTTCTTAACATTAGCTTGCGTCACATCTAGACGGGATTATGAATATTAACATGTACCACACTTAGATGGAATTCTTAACTTTAGCTTGCGTCACATCTAGACGGATTATGATTAGCATGTACCACACTTAGAGGGAATTCTTAACGTTAGCCTGCGTCGCATCTAGATAGAAATGTGAATGTTAGCATGCGCCACACTTAGATGGAATTCTTAACTTTAGCTTGTGTCGCATCTAGATAGAAATGTGAACGTTAGCATGCGCCACACTTGGATGAAACTGTGAATGATGGTAAGTGCAACACTTGATTGGAATCGTGATCACTAGCCTGCCTCACATCTAGTCAGAATATTGAAAATTAGCAACGATGGAATAGTGAATGATAGCAAACATCTGACATAGACATAACTGCAAGGACAGCAATGCCAACTAACCAATCCACTAACAATTTCATCCCTCTGCATACACTTCTCAAACTCTAACCAAACACAACCACAAGACTAAAACGCAGCAATCCGCACTAACTTCACTGCATTGCAACAACAAAACAAACCCCACATAGACTTGCACAACAGCACACAACGACTACCGACCGTAAAACACCCCAACCCCGCTGACGGACCCACCGGGCTGAAGCTGCCATCAGCACATCACTGCTCTCTTGCACTTTTCCAGCTTATTCCCACTAACTCACCCCCCCCTCCCTCTTTCAGAGCCGCCAGAGCGCCAGGGGACCACTCCGGTGGTGATAGTGCATGGTACAAATATCCTTTAACATTAACATTAACATCTGTATCGGTGGTGCAGTGGTGATATGGGTTTTGTTGGTGAAGATTCCTTCACAAGTGTGTGTCCTGCTGTGTGTGTTGCTCCTTTAACCAGCTGGCGTAGATTCATTGTGGTCAGTTGCTCAGTAAGCGATTTTTGCGAGTTAGCATTTTCCTCTTCAAACCAGATGTTGAAGTCCCTTAGTATTGTCAGGGGTTCATGTTTGAGGGTTAGGTTGATGATTGCTTCTACGAAGGTGTCAACGAATGCTGTGTCGTTTGTCGGTGGTCTGTAAACCAGTATGAATTTGAGGTTTGTTTTGGGGTTTATTGTCAGGTGAAGGATTAGGGATTCACAGTTATTGATGTTTAGTGGTTTGTCTGTTCTTATTTTCAGATGTTCCTGGTATGCTACTGCAAGTCCTCCTCTTTTTTCTTTTCTGTTTATTTACGAGCACTTGAAGTTGTTGGGTAGGCAGCTTTGAAGTGTAATTTTGTAGTTGTCGTCTTACCATGTTTCTGTGGTGATTAAGATGTCCGTGCCACCGTTGCATAGCAGGTCATAGATCTCTTTGGCGTACTTGGACATCAAACTTGTGTTAAATAGGTTGCAGTGGATTTTTTGTTATGGTTTTGCTTTTTTGTTAGTATCGGCTTTGTCTTGCAATGGTCGCATTGGTCTGTTTGCATGTTGTTCTCATGGGGTGATGGCTGTTCAGTGGCATCTGTTTGGTCGTGAGTAGGACTGCTAGGTTGCGTGTTGGGTTCCTGATTTCTTCCATTTCCTCTTCTGTATTTTGTTCTATTTGATGGAGGTGTCCCTGTGTTTGTGTGGTATATGGAGTGAGGGTATCGATTTTGGTTTTATTCCTCCCAGTGATCCTGGTCGTTTCCTTAGTGGTCTTGGTATGTTGTTAGTATGTCTGGCATCGTTGGTGGTGTTGGGTTGTTGTGGCGGGTGGTAGGTTGTGAGGTAAGATGTTGGGTATAAGGATTTTTCTCTTCGTATGATGTTTGTTCTCTTGTCCACCATGTTTGTTGGAGTGCGGTCTGCATTTATGACCGTGCCTGGTTGGTGAGAAACGTGGTGAGATCCCGTTTGGTGTCTTCCTTCTCTTGTTTCCCTTTCACTTTGTCCTGTTCTGTTTTGTGGCATGGTGAGGTCCTTAGTGGTAAGTTGGTTTAGTTGTCTGTTCATGTTTATGCTGCAGAGGGGCGGTGGTGCTTATTGGGGGTCCTTACCCTACAGCTAGATTATTTTGTGGTGAGTCGAGGGGGGAGGAGTCCCAAGCTTTATTGGAATTTTAGGTTTGTTGTAAGGAGTCTGGCTGGCTTTTTGGGGGATTTTCTTGGTGTTAGGGTAATGTAGTTAATGTGAACACACCTTGATTCGATTAACCTGGATAGTGGGAAAAAGGCCTAGGATTCCAAGCACAGCGGGTAATGTGAACACACAGAGAATAGTGCTTCTGCTACATATGTCTAGTGTGTGATTAAGGCTGTACTAGGGTGTTGTGGTGTGTGTTGCGAAGACATGGTCTTTGTGTTGGGAGGTTAATAAGGTAATTTATAGGTTATGGGATAGTGTGATCATTGGGATATAGTTGCAACGAGAACAGTGTTCGATGTCGCCTACCTTGTCAGTTGTTGCTGGTTGATGGCTGCTTGCTTCCTGCTCCCCTGCTGACACCTGAAGGCACTTCCTGGAGCTGCTTCTTTGGGAGCTGCCCTTTGCCTTGGGGCCCTTAGCCGCAGGGGCTGCAACAGGCAGGGTGCTGCCCTACAGTGATGACTTAAGGAGGCCCCAGGAGCCAATCACAGGCTTTGAGTCTCAGAGGTAAGAAAAGCCAATCAGGGCCGGAGAGAGGTCCAGGAGGCAGAAACCTCCACTAGTAACACTAGGCAGGGATTGGCGATCACAAGGGCAGTGCTGGGTGAAGCGCACAACAAATTAGCACAATACTTCCCAGATAAGGCGGGAAGGGGGGCAAAACAACCTTACCTCATGCTTTGGGAGCTAAGAAAGCAACAGACCAATCAGGTCCTAGGGGCCGGCATGAGAGGCGGGACAAGGCCGGAAAGGGAGAAGAGAGTCGGGGAAGAGTGTAAGGGTCGCGCTGGCCTGAAAATGGGTTCAAAGGCCAATATAAAGGCTCAGGTGGGCCGGGCTGCAATGCTAACCTGGTGCTTGGGAGCTAAAGTGCCTTCCACACGCTCCTTCCCATGGATCTTTCAGCCCACGGCACGGGACATGTGTGGTACATTTGGCCCTCCTGTGAAACACGTTGTGCACCCCTGCTCTCAGACAAAGACAGTTTGAAATTAATGAAATATCCTACTTTCACATTTCAGATGAAGGCTTTTTTTGCAAGCCTTTTTAATCCCACCATAACCTATATATATATATATATATATATATATATATATATATATATATATACATACACAAAACAAACTTTAGTTGAAGTGCAGTCAAGGTGACTAAACGTAATGCAACAAAGCCCTTGAAATAGGACCGGCTTAGATTGACCTGGCGCCGTTGATATCCCCCATAATGCCATTTTGTACGCCATTGTGAATCCCTTCTCTTATAATATATATGTGCTCTTGGGTTTTGCAACAGGAACGTGCCGAGTTAAGCCTGGAAGAAACCCACCTCCACTGGTCGAAGTGTACGGAAAGATGGAATGTAACTATGTTCCCTGCTGGCCTGCCAGTGCTCCCCACAAACCCCATCACTACGCACCCTCCCACATGCAATATAAACCCCCAAACACACCTGCTGTTTAAGGGACTGTTCAGTGCAGTGCACTAAAGTGCAAGTTTCAACTTCTTCCTACACTTTTATTTTAAAACAAAACTATTCCGGAATGGTTTCTTTTTAAAATAAAAGTATAGGAACCGTACAACTTCTTTTTTTTAATTAGAGGAGCATCGCTCCCAACCGCTCCCACCCACTTCAACCAATGACCACTTCAATTAATCCTCTGAGACCCGGCCACCTCAGTACATCTAATCAGAAGCTGGCTGAAATCGACCGGTTCGAATGCCGCTGACAAGTTGAGCATTATTAACATGCTCAGGTCTCCATCGTCAGCAGCCCTAAGAATGTCGTCGCAAACAGCCCCTAAGGCTGTCTCGATATCATGTCCAGGTCTGAACCCGGACAAAACAATTTCAAGAATGAGATTCTCCCCCACATAACTCTGGAGCTGTATGTTGAGTATCAAGTTCCGTTAGGAAACTAAATCGCTAATAACTTTTGAGATGCATGACGGAGTTGGCTGATATTTTGCACAAAACAAAGGTTGTCAAAGGGCCCCCAAGACTGGAAATTGTGGTAAAGAGTCTTTAAAAAATGTAAAAGTTATTAAGAAAGCAAACAAACTCCCATTTATTTCCCCATAGAAAGGCTGAAAAAGTCTGTGCAGGGCACAACAAAAACCGCTGGATGGAATTGGACCACATATGAAACAACTTGGGCATGAAGCGTTGACCTGATTTCTGGGATAGTTCTGGCGTTCCACCCAGTAGTTGTTAAAACATTTGACAGGGAAGGGGTGCCCCTTTCTCCCAATATTATAGCTAAATATGTTTCCCAGAATGCATCAGCAAGGATTTTCAGAAATGAAAAAGCTGCCTTGTTTTCCTTGATGCAAAGAGATAACTGCAGATAATGGGTATGACCAGGGTTACCCGAAAATGAAAAGTGGAAAAAATGCCATTTAGAGGGGGGGGGGAAATGGCATCAGCCTACAGGTGGGAGGGGGAGAGAACACCATGTGAAATTGGGGAGTTGAGGGAGGGGTGTTGGGGACCAAGTTCAGAGCTCGAACGTTTTCGCATAACGATGGTTAGCCCACAGGATAACCGCGGTTATAATAGAAAATGTGATTGGGAATGAAAGTGCGATGCACAAAATAAAAAGTGTTGAGGGAAATGGGAGAGAGCTAGGGAGGGAAGAAGAAGTTGAGTGTAGAAGGGGAGCATGGAAAGAGGAGGGTGGCACTTGGTGAGTGCCTGTGAGGTCAGGGAAGAGGTTTGGAATTTTGTGTGCTTTTGTTCAGATAACTGCAGTTATTTGAGGGCGTTTACGGATAACCAGGGTTATTTGTAGTACATTGCTATTTTCAGGGAGTATACTAACCACGGTTATGGGAAAAGGAGAGTGTTAAAAAAAGAGATTAATCCAAAAATAGGTGGCATTTTATAGGTACAGTGAGGTGGGGCTAATGGGTGCTGCCGAAGGCTATGGCTAGTGGGCCCCAAAGAAACCTACTGGGGCAACATGTAAAGGGGCCACAGCCGAAGGTCATGGGCCGAAGGACATGTCTAGTGAGTGGGAAAGAAAGGTAGTGTTTTAAAAGATACAGTGGTCACGGCCAAAGTCCCTGGCTAGTGGGCCCAAAGACATGTCTAGTTATGTTATTGGGCATTTGCACAGCACCTTTTACTGTTGGTATGTCTCAACATGCGGTAGGTTGAACTCCCCCGGGGACCGGAGTCCAGGCCAGTGAAGATAGTCAGAGCAGTATATAGTCTGTGTGTGCACTCTTTATGTGTATGCAGCTAGACCACATTTTTCCCGTGATGGTTAGCTTATAAGAGCTGAACTCGTCGCACCATCACCAATCTAAGAGCGTGATACAAAGCAAAACAAACAGAGAGCCAATACAATCAAAAGTTAAAAGATAAGTGCTGCTAGGCCAAGAGTCCTGTGTCCAGGTATACCTAGCGTTCCCAAGCCATGGGTGATTGGCCGGAGGTATGGTTTCACAGATTTGTCCTTTAGCATAGTGGCCACGGCCAAAGTCTGTGGGCACCTAGTGGGTTGAAAAGAAACATATTTGGGCAACTTGTGCAGTGGACATGGCTGAAGGCCATGGCTAGTGGCCCTAAAAAAACTATGATATACCAAAACCCTTTCAATTCAATGAAAAAATCTTAGTTAATGTCCAGTTAAGTGGCGCAGATTTAATGCAACAAAACCCTAAGAAATTCAGGCAAAATGGGATGTCATGAGCGGCTTCACTTGGCGCATTCCCATTGCAAAGCCCATGAGCACATACATATTATAAGATAAGGGATTCACAATGACATTTAACATGGCATTATGGGGGCATGGCATTATGAGGGACACCAACGGGAGCGCGCAGAGTTAAGCTGGTCATGAGTTCCCACATAGGCAGAATTTCAAGGTTTTTGTTATGTTAAATCTGCGCAAATTAACTGTGCCTTAACTAAGGTTTTTTTCAGTAAGAAAGTTGTAAAAAATAAATATATAAATATATCACTCATAGGAAGAGCACTTTTTTGGCAGCTTATAACTTCACTCCCCCTGGACGAAAACTCACCAAACTTTGCAAAGAAAATATATGGTCGGCTCTGAATATTTTCAACAAGTTGGGTGCTGCGGTTTCATGCAGGGGGGGCAAAGTTATAGGGGGGTCCCACATTTTTTTCCCATAGACTGAATGGGGAAAAACTTTGCACACGGTTACAGGCTGAACGACTGGACGTATTTTCACCAAATTTGCGGCAGGAGCGGGGCCTTGGGTCAGAAAGCGTGCTTTTGTATGTTTGGTGGAAATCCGATCAGTACTTTTGTTGCAAAACACTGAAATGTATGTCCCATAAAATGTGTGATATCTGGGTCTGCTCTGCGGACCCATTTCCTTGTTCGCTCCGCGGACCGAAGTGTCATTGGTCTCCGGCACGCCGTGATGTCGGCGAACGTTGGACGCGGCCGGTGGTTGGCTGGAGGGAAGCATTCTGTGCATCAACGTTTTTGGGAAATGCTGCCATGGTGTGTCGGAGGACAGTGCGCCGCCGAAAAGGGACTAATATTAGTGCGTATAGCGTCAATTCGCCGGTACATAGAGAGCCGAACACTTTGTGTGGTGATTGTAGACAGCTGTCGTGACGGCCCGATAGCTTACGCCGCACCCTGTTTGCGCCAACCACTTTCCGTGGTGAGGGGTGGCAGGTGATTTTCAGAAGGGGAGTGAATTGCATATGGCATAGGCTGGGTGGCAGCGCAGATGCCTGTGCTATGTGGATGGATAGCGGTAGTTGGCCACCTGGTGGCATGCATGGGTGCATGATGCACCAGTGGATCTGTTCAAGGATTAGACTATTGGGTCCATGGCCAAAGGCCGTAGGCCTGCGGCCATGCACTGAAAAGTGTAGGGCTTGAGCTCACCAACCCTAGCAATGCCTGTCAGACTCTGTATCCAGTAGAGGGGGGTGCGTGTATAGTGTGGTGTGTGCAGATTGTTTGGAGTAGGTTTACTGTTGCAAGTAATATGTGGGTTGGTTGGCAGTGACACAATACTTAGTGAATGGAAGTCGGTACGTTCGTACAATGTGATTGACAGTGTGCAGGTGCAGGAGGCAGTGTTTTATTTTTACAATATGGTAAATATGGAAATGTAGTACTGGATAGCTAAATGGCGGTGCAGCGGTTGGGTAGGAGTGCTGCTGGAAGAGTTGTGTATGTGGATTGTGTGAGTTGGTAAGATGGCAACATGTATGGTGTCATTACGTTGGGGTGGGTGTGTGCAATGCCTAGACTATTCAGTGCATGGCCGAAGGCCGTAGGCCAGAGGCCATGCACTCAAGAGCCTAGGCGTTGAGCAGAACGACAGCACAAATGTATTGTTGCCTCTACATCCTGTTAGTATGATAGAGGGTATGGTTGAAGGGCAGCCTATATGTGCTTGGATAGTGTGCTATGTGCTGATTGCTTGCACTGCAGCCGTGCAGGTTTGACAGTGAGTTAGGCACAGGGAGGTGATGTTTTGGAGAATGGGTGTTTAGCACATTGTACACGTGCCACAACAGCACAAGTGACTTCCAAAGGGTGTATTGTCCGTTCCATGGTTGTGGTGACAGTTGCAACTTGGGACAGTATTTTGTGTACGGCAGGAGATAGTGCAGTGAGAAGTTGTGTAGTGTGGCCACAGGGTGAAATGTTTATGTAATGTGAGTATGGAAGAGGGTATGGTTGAAGTGCCACTTACATGTGCTTGGTTACTGTGCTGTGTGTAGATTTATTTGCAGTGGGTGTGTTGAAGGATTGGACTATTGGGTGCATGTACGGTAAGAGATGGCGAAGTGCAAAGTTGTGCACTGTGGCCACAGGGTGCAGTGTTTATGTGATGTTAGTATAGAAGAGGGTATGGTTGAGGTGCAACTTGCATGTGCTTGATTACTGTGATGTGTGCACATTTATTGAAGTAGGCCCAATGTTGTGTAGCTGTTGTGAATAGGTTGCAAGTGACACAATACTTTGTGAATGGTGTGGGTAGGTGTGGAGCGGATTGTGTTATGTTTGTGGATTCTGCTAATTGGGATACTTTTCCATGAATGGGTGTTATTCGGTGTGGGGGAGTTGGGTAGAAGTGTTGCCACATATGATGCCTTTCTGCATTATGTTAGGTGGCGAAATGGTGGTATGCATGGATCCATAGTGTTGTCGTGGGTGTGGAAAGGGCTGCACTGTTGTGTTCATGGCCAAATGTGTGATGGGTGCTCCTCTGGATAATTGTGGATGCTGCAATTGTGCATTCTTTAGCAGAGGTTTCTGGTGGAGGGGCTTTGGAATTAAACCGGACGTTTACTGAGAGTGTGTAATGGGAAATATGGAGTGATGTGCAGAAATGATAGTGTGCTATGCAGAGGTTTTGTATATGAATGCTGTAAGCATGTTTGAGAATTTGCCAACACCGAATGGGGGAGTGGAGCAAAAATGCTTGTGCAAAGGGAAGAAGTATTGTGTGTGCGTTACTGGGCTGTGGCCCTAACTGTGGATGGGAAAGCACACGTGCCACATTATGCCATTATGAGCATGGTGGAAATGGCAATGGTATTGTGGGAAGTAGGCAATTAGGTGTTTTGGGTGTGGTTGCCAAGAAGGGGTGGTACCAAATCGTCCCAATACTGCCTCGTGAGGTTGGTGGAGATGGAGAGACGCACAGTGCTTATCGTCGGTGACACCTTTGTGCGCCATCTGCACAGGTGTTGCTTGCAAAGAGGTGTTGCTGGTTATTTCGGGTTGGAAGGAGTGCACACTTTCTGGAGCTGTCAGGGTGACTGCAGTTTCGGCGGAATGGGTCGACTTTGCAGATATGTGGCCTCCGTCACGAACGTCGACTTTGTCGTGGTGAACTATGGAAGTCTACCTTTGGGTTATATGTCGTGTGGACGTTTAACCCGCCACCTGAAGAGTTTGCTGACCGCAGTGATACAGATTTTTCCTACTTCTGAGGTCGTTTTCTCATGCATAACACCAAGAGGAGGATGGGCCCATGCCGGTGTAATTTGTCCACAGCAAGAGGTTGTTATAAACAGATGTATGCGTGATTTCATGCAACCTGTTGGCATGTTTACACCCATTATGAGGTGATGAGGTTGCCCAACATGCAGCGGTTCAGTAGAAATGGCATTTATTTGAGCGCCATTGGCAATGATGTTTTCTTTTACACTGTGCAAGAAACATTGTGCAGAATGTGGTAAACAAGTGAGGAGAGGCAACCAAAAATGCATATAAAAGAGGAAAAACAAAAGAAATTGCTCGCACACCTGTTAAAAATAAAACACACAAAAAAAACGTTATACATCTACGACGGAAGAGCCAATCCCCTTGTGAGGTTCATATTACTTATCCCATCACCCCCCACCCCACCCTCCACCCACACCCTCACTATCACAAAAAGGTTGCAGATTGTGCGGTACTTTTAAGATTACACATGCCACATCCTGGGTGGCAATGTGGATATATGCGGACGAAAGCGTACATAGTTTTACAGAACTTTGTAGTGGACGTACTTTGCAATGGCACGCCACTTGTACTGTAAATGTGTGACGGTACATTTGAGGTGTTGTACAGGGGCGACAGTGTTGTATGATGGCAGCTTCGATGCGATTGGTGGATGCGTATATGACTATGAACGCATAAGCCAATGAGGTAGTGCCGCAGAGAAGATAGTGCCAAGGGAAGGACTCCTCTTGCTTTACTGGGGCGCAGCCATGGCGCTACTTGGGGAAAGGCACGTGCCACATTCTGCCCTTCTCACCATGCTGGCCAATGGAAATGGGACTATGACATTTGGCCAATCAGGTGTTTAGGGTGTACATGTCAGGGAAGAGCACCAATAGAGAGAAGGACTCCTCCTGCTTAAATGGGGCGCAGACCTTGCGCTAGTTCGGAAAGTACACGTGCCATATTGTGCCCTTGTAAGCATGCTGGGCAATGGGAATGTGCCTGTCGGGATTATCCAATTAGCTTCTTAGGTTCCACCTCACAGGAAGGGGCGGTAAAGAATTGTTACAGTACTTCGTGCAGTCAGATTGGTAGAAATGGAGAGACGCAGAGTGCTGTTACTGGGTGATGGCTTTGTGGTAGATTTGCACGGCTATGCCCAGGAAAAAGACTTGGATGGCAATTTCGGGTTGGAAGGAGTGGAGGCATTGTGGTGTGCTGTCGATGTCTGCAATTTCCTCTTCTTCATATGTGGGCCATCAATTGAAGAGATTTTTGACAGCATTGAGGCGTTTCTTTCCCACTGCGAAAATTCTATTCTCATCTATATCGCCAAGAAGAATGTGGGCTTGTTGGAATGGAGTTTCTTCCCATCCAGAGGGCGAAGGGCGTAACATCGATGGAGAAATTGCTACTTTTTTGAGCAAAGTTGGAATGTTCTTCTGCAACAATGAGATCCTTGGGTGTAGAAATGCGGTTTTCTTCCATGACACTGGCATGTTTTTGTCAAACATTGGCAATAGTATTTTGTTGCGCAATTTACAAGATGGATTGAAAACCTTACTTGAAGAATGTGCGGAGTACAGGAAAAGAAAAATCTGTATAAAAAGACAAAATCCTTTGTATTATCCATGCCACTAACAAGACTATGCACTTGTTCTAATGCAGTTTGTTTCCTGTGAGAGGGCGGAGGATGTGTCAGCAATGGAAGCATGTCTACATTTTTGTATGATGCTACCATGTTTTTCTGCAAGATTGACATTATTCTGTTGGGATCTCGCGTGACGCCGAAATCGCGCCAGACCGCAGCCAACCCCCGAAGAGCCGGGAAGAAAGAGCGCAAAGCCGTCACCGACACAAACTAAGCCGGCAGAGGAGACCAGGTAGGTCCAACTTCCGGGCCTCCTCGGAAATGAACTGTAAATGACTGCAGAGTCTGCATTTCAATGCATCACCCTGCACTGTTGAAGGCCAGCTACCTTTAGACTAAATCCTGCACGTGTTGTCTGTTTTTCACTGCTGATTTTGCTGCAGTAATAAAGAGTTAAGCTTGTAACCCAAGAGCTTCTGCTAAATCATTTCACAACACATTGCTTCAAAAGATTCAGACTTATTCCATGACAATGGCATTTCTTCGTGCAATGTTGGTAATGGTTCTTTGCAGTTGCATCTACAGGATGAGGTGAGGAGGTGGTTGTAAGAATGGGCGGAGTGCACAAACATAAAAATCTGTATAGAAACCACAGAAAGAGTATTCCCTTAAAAGCATCTACACTAACAAACCGTGACCGCCTCTTTTCAGAGCCACCGCTACATATCCACTGTCCTGGTTGAAATGTATTCCGCCACGTCTGCGCACAGCACAAAAAGTACACGTAAACCCAGTTACTTCCGGTATTCCACGTGCACATCAGGCCCATTTTCAGAATGGCGCGCATGGAACTGGGTCTGTGGAAGCTATGACATTGTCCAATAAGGCTTCTGGGTGTGGTGTGAGCAAGAATGTGTTGGAAGCGTAACGTTTGTAAATTAGTCACCAACTGAATATTACAGTACTGTATATGATATGTTAGCAGGTAATTGGAATAGCTACTGTAAAGGGTGGGCAGGAACTTGGACATGCATTGAGATTGAAAGCCGTCGACTAACTAGGTTCCAATATGCACTGTGTTCCTTTTGTCTTGCCTATGAACAAAGGTCCACTGTACAGGTTGCGATCAACAATAGAACAGCAAATGTGTATATGCAACGTCTCATGAACTACTCCTACACGGCTTGTACAGTGGCGCTGCCATAAGTGTGAATGTCTCACCACAGGTTCTCGTACTTACAGATGTGCACCATATTCTATTCCATATATTACGCCACAAAACTGCTATTTGTACATCTTCTAATATAATATGTGCATCCAGGCAAAATTTCTCTCACTTGATGCTACGATATTAGTGATATCTGTAGCATTTATGGAGATTACTCGATTTTGCCACATAGGAATGCTTTTCATCAGGAGACACGCAGGCCCTGATTCATGGAATTATTTGCGTGTAAAACAGGGATTTAGGTGCTATTCTGCCCACAAATCCCCATTCGTCAAACATGGATTTGCGTGCAGAGTGGCATGCAAATCCCTGGTTTACGCGCAAATAATTCCATGAATGAGGGGTGCAGTTTCATTAGGAAGCGTAATAAGACAGTTGTTCAGGCAGCGCCATGCGGTCACAATACTTTTGTAACCGGGACTGTTAATGTTTGAGATTCCAGAATGTCTTGTTTACTCAGCTGTGCTCACATGTAACTGTCTGGGATTTAGCAAGCAGCAACAGCGTTCATATTTTGCAGAGTCACTACTGATTGTCATATGTGCAGTGCAATATTTTATGCACTTGTGCAAACGGTAGTGAGGAACTTGCTACGTAGCCTCACGTTACTAAGTGCACTGATGGTGTGTGAGTTTCACACGTAATGGAATGACAAGAAGCTGTTGATTCAAGGCAATGGGCCATTTAACACGCCCACTGAACACTGGTGCATCCTGCTCCTTGCTCCCAATGGGCCCCAGGCAGCCAGCCGTGACACAGTCATAAATTGGTAGCTTTGCAACAAGAAATCCATAGGCGGCAGCACAGTTTGAAATGAGGTAGTGTGTGGCAGGATAAGTAGGCGTGGCAACAGGGGCAGCATTACCAGGAAACAGAGGATGACATGTGACATCAAATGCGCATGTCGTTTTAATAGGAAGCCTCCACAAGGGATTGTTATTGTAATGGTGGCAGAAAACTATGAAAGATTATTGGAAGAACTATCATGAGATAAGTAGGTAATGGAGGAATGCATTGCTATACAGACCATTGTATTACACACTTCTTCACTGTACATGAAGGAACTTAGGTTCAAACATAGCCATTGTGTCATGATCTCTGCTTCCAAAAGATCAGGACTTGCCCGACTCCCTTGGAAGCAGACCCATAACCCCGGTTCCGAGTGCCAGCCAGTCCCAATTGGGACCTTTTGGACCCTGTCCTGGCGCCGGTGGCACCAGGCTCATAAAGATGCCCAGTCCCAGCACTGGAAGCGCCGGGCTCATAATGCTTGGGTGGATTTACCTGCAGCAGACCATGCTGCTTACTTACCTGCCAGTTGAACCACTGATCCTCTTCTGTTTGGGACTACTTTTCCTGTTGGGTGGGGCAGGAGCCACTCCCTAGGTTCAGAACACTGGAACTCTTCTGGAAAGCAGGAACTCTTTTCTTACCTAGGCGTGGCTGTGGAAGGAGACACCTAAGCACTACAGGAGGCTATTTAAACCACACCCGATGGATGAATCTTGCTTTGCGTTATTCTGCATTCTCTGCAGCAGAACGCTCATCGTGTCTTCTGCTTCTGATCCTGGGCCTAAGGGAACAAAGGCTTACCATCCTGGAATCCAGTCTTCAGCAGCACCTGTAAAGACAAAGAAAGAACAGGTTAGCACTACGGTCTTCAGTGGCAGCGCATCTCTTACCTGGTCCATCGGCTGTCACCAACGCCTCGCGCTGCATTCCGGCATCTGAAAGACAAAGGCTTACCTACTCTTCGCATGCTCCGGAGGTCTTCACACTGCATTCCGGCATCTGAAAGACAAAAGCTTACCAGCTCTTCGCACGCTCCGGAGGCCTTCGGCGCTGCATCCCGCATCTGAAAGACAAAAGAAGGTGCGTTTAAAGACATTGGGCAACTTTATTACTCACGTGCCATTACTCCTTCCCACGCCGAATCCAGTGGGTATTCCAGCACCCTTCAGCTTCTCTAAAGCTCCGAACTTGTACCTGCAAGATAAAAGGGACAGTTAGTGCGCATCGTGAAGCAGGCTACAAGCGCTTACTTACGTGCTTCCAGGCGCTTCTATTCCTCACGCGGGTTCGATCCTCAACTCTCATCAGCCCGCCATCCGCCATCGCCGGAACCCTGCAAAACAAAAGATAGCATTACAAAAGACTTTTAAGACATTTGAAGTGCCCAGAACTTACCGTTCGTGCAGTTAACGACGGACAGCAGTCCTCTGAGGTTAAGAGGCCTGCACCCTTATCCAGTGAAGAAACTGGTTACGGCACCCTGCCCCGAGGCAGATGGAGAGCTCGGCGTTCACTTACCTAAGGTGAGGGCGTTAACCTTTGGGGTTCTACAGGAGAAGAGAAAGGGAAGAGGAGAGAGGCACCCAATAACCCCAGTTCATTAATCCCATATTTTCTATCTGCAGACATCTTACTCTTCAAGTCAGACATACAGTGCACAGAGGTCCAGCCCAAAGAGCCAACCGTGTGTTACACATCACCTTTGAAGATACGGCATTCACCCAGTCAAGACCGGCGCCTCTGCGGGAATCAGGTGAGCGTTACAGAACGCAAAGCCTACCGCAAATCTCCCACCCAGGCGCTATGGAAACCTCGGATACCGACCAGCTAGCCCAGTTACTTGGGGAACTAAGAGCAGAAGTGCATGCAGCCTGTCAGGAAACGAATGCTCTAAGAAGGGAAATGATTATTTCCAAGGAGCGAACAGACGATCTCGCTAGACAATTGCTACAGTCACAAGCCGGACAAACTCCTTTACCCGCATCAGGGGCAAATCTTCCTTCAACATCCTCTACGAACCCAGTGCAGATCAACCTACCTGGGAATGTACCTCTGGCTCCGCCCGAACGATTTTCTGGTGACCCAAAGAGGTTTGCAGTATTTATTAATCAGTGCCGGTTGCACTTCTTATGCCGGCCAGCAGCCTTTCCAACTGATCAAGCTAAGGTAGCTTTCGTGCTTTCGTACCTTAGTGGCAATGCGGCAGGCTGGTCGATCTCTCTAGTTAATCAAGATGATCCGGTTCTCCATTATTTTCAAGCTTTTCAGCTCAGTATGGAAAAACTGTTTGCAAGACATTCACAGGGGCAGGCCTTGGACAATGAGCTCCTTTCATTGCGACAGGGTAATCAAGACCTTTTGGCTTATATTGCGTCTTTCAACAGACTGATAGTGGAAACTCGATGGCCTGAGGACAAAAGGATTACGCTGTTTTATAGAGGTCTACGTGGAGAGCTCAAAGATGTGTTAGCCCAAGTAGTGAATCCCCCGCAAGACTGTTCGGACTATATTGACTTAGTCATTCAAATTGACCACAGACTGCAGAACAGGAAGGCCGATCGTTCCAAGTTTGATGCTCGAGTATTTTCCAAACCACCAACTCCTACCAAAGGAGTAGACTCCGAGGAACCCATGCAAATAGGGGGCCTGAAAGGACCACTAACACAAAAGGAGCGGGAAAGGAGAAAACAGCTGCAATTATGCCTCTATTGCGGAAACTCGGGGCACTTTCTTCGAGATTGTCGGTGAAACCAGCCAAGAAGGCAGTAGGAGCTGCAGTTACCAGGGTCACAAACTCTGAGCAGGGAAACAACCTCGCCTGACAAGAATAGAGGTCCTCTTGCCGAGCATTAAAACCAGTTCCGTGACCTCGCATTTCGTGATACCTATGGTCCTCATTAGCCCTGAACATCCGGATCGATTACATGCGATTGAAGCTTACGTCGACAGCGGTGCCATCGGCAATTATGTGGATCATGAAATGGTTTTGAGGATGAATCTGACTCTTTGTCCAAGGGCTGTAAAGGACGTCATTACTACGGTGGATGGTACGGAGATAGCCTCCGGACCAGTAACGCATACCACCCAAGAGGTGACGCTAGTAAGTCAAGATGGACACCATGAGAAGATCGTGTTCGATGTGATCAAGGCCCCTCAGTTCCAGATTATTCTAGGAATTCCTTGGTTAGAGAAGCACAATCCTCAGATCGATTGGCGAGCAAGAACGGTTCAGTTTCCAGAATGTGTCTCTACTTGTCACCCTCGACCTGGTGTTGCACTGGCAGCAATTTCCTCGGAGGCTCCCCAGTTACCTCCTGAATACCTAGAATTCCAAGATGTTTTCCGGAAGGATCAGGCTAACTCTCTACCTCCTCATAGGTCTTATGACTGCCAGATAGACCTGATACCTGGATCTACTCCTCCTTGTAGTAGAATTTATGCCCTCACCGAGCCTGAGAACCTTCACCTCCGACAATACCTGGATCAATACCTAGCGAATGGGTTTATTCGTCCTTCCAAGTCCCCTGCTTCCTCAGCTTTGTTCTTCGTTCCAAAAAAAGAAGGGGACCTTAGAACTTGTATAGATTATCGCGCCCTGAACCAGATCACCGTTAAGAATAGATATCCGTTACCTTTGATCCCTGAACTCCTGGACCAAGTCAGAAAAGCATGCATATATACAAAGCTGGATCTTAGAGGAGCCTACCACTTGGTACGAGTAAAAGAGGGTGATGAATGGAAGACGGCCTTCCGCACCAAGTATGGGCTATTTGAATATCAGGTCATGCCCTTCGGACTTTGCAATGCTCCGGCCGCCTTTCAATATTTTATGAACGATGTCCTCAGAGAGCTCATAGATGTGTGTGTTGTTGTTTACATTGACGACATCCTCGTTTATTCTTCATCGGAAATTGAACATCGGAAACACGTGAAAATGGTCCTCGAGAGATTGCGTCAACACAAACTTTTCGCTAAGTTGTAAAAATGTGTTTTCAACGTGACTGAAGTTGAATTCTTGGGATTCATATTATCACCTAGCGGAGTGCGTATGGATTCAAAGAAGGTCGATGCAATTCTCAAATGGCCATCGCCATCCTCCGTAAAAGGTGTTCAAAGCATGTTAGGCTTCGCTAACTTTTACCGCAGGTTTATCCCCGAATTCTCTCGAATAGTCCAGCCCATCACTGCCTTGTTAAAGAAAAACAAACGTTTTGAATGGTCTACCGAGGCGGAACAAGCTTTCCAGAATTTGAAGACTAGATTTATCTCTGCACCGATCTTAAAACATCCTCGCCCAGAACTCCCCTACATCGTTGAAACTGATGCTTCGAGCCTTGCCATGGGGGCAGTTCTATCACAAAAGGACCCAGTAACCAATCAGTTGCATCCCGTGGCATTTTGGTCCCGCAAATTCTCGCCTCCTAAAATCAATTACACTATTACTGATAAGGAACTTCTAGCTATCAAGTCCGCCTTTAAGGCTTGGAGGCATTATCTTCTGGGGGCCCGACACACCGTTACTGTGATTACAGATCACCGAAACCTGCAATATTTGAAAACCGCAAAAGCTCAATCCTCTAGGCAACTCCGTTGGGCACTATTCTTTGCCGAGTTTGACTTCATAATTACCTATCGACCTGGTACAAAAAACGGTAAAGCTGATGCCCTTTCTCGGATGGGAGTGGAAGAACATTTGATCAATCCTAAACCTGTACCTATCATTCCCGAACAAAGAATTCTAGGTGTAATCGCCACACAATCCATAGAGGAAGTTAAGGATAAAGCCAGGCTACTGGTAACTCCAGCAGACATACAGAATTGGCATCTGCAGGGAAAGGACTTTACGGTGAAGGACAACCTATTATATTTCCAAGAACGGTTATACCTGCCCAGCACAGATTTACAGAAAAAGGTAATCTCTTGTTATCACGATTCTTTAATGGAAGGACATCCCGGTATGACCAAGACCTCGGAAAAGATCAAGCGCTACTTCTGGTGGCCGTCTTGGAAAAAAGATATCAGAGACTTTATAATGTCCTGTGGAGTATGCGCCCAAAACAAGAGTCAAAAGGAAAAACCAGCCGGCCTCTTACGCCCTATTGACATCCCGCCTCGCCCTTGGCATACGCTTTCTATGGACTTCATCACCGATCTACCTCCATGCTCCGGATACAATACGATCCTAGTAATCGTGGACCTATTCTCCAAGATGGTGCATTTCATTCCACTCAAAGGCTTACCAACAGCAGCAACTCTGGCCCGAGAATTTCTCGAAAACATCGTCCGACTGCACGGTTTTCCTTCAGTTCTAATTTCGGATCGAGGTAGTCAATTTATTTCTCATTTTTGGCGAAGTTGCTGTCGGTCGGCTCAAATTGATGTGAGACTTTCGACCAGCCACCACCCTCAAACCGACGGACAAACCGAGAGGACCAATCAAACTCTGGAACAGTATTTGCGCTGCATGCTACAACAAACTGAAAAAACTTGGAAAGATATCCTTTGGGTAGCCGAATATGCCTACAATAACTCTGTCCACTCGGGAACTGGGAAGACCCCGTTTTTTCTTTTATACGGTAGTCACCATCGAACCTCGGAGTTGGATCCACTCCAAGATCTTGGAACACCAGCAGTAGACCACCTGCATTCTACAATCACCCAAGCCTTTAAGGAAGCCGTTTCTCACCTTCAAAGGGCTAAAGAACAATACAAGAAAGGAGCAGACCAACATCGGAAGGAAGCCCCCCAATATCAAGTAGGAGATCAAGTCTGGTTATCCACCAAATATCTACCTCTAAAAGGACCACGCACATTCAACCCAAGATACCTTGGTCCCTATTCCATCACTACCATAGTAAACCCAGTAGCGGTCAAGTTGGACTTGCCCCCTCACATGAAGATACATCCGGTCTTCCACGTCTCTCTATTAAAACCCGTGCAACCTCAAACCCGACTAACTACATCTCCAAAACCTATTCTAGTTGATGGAGAACTCGAGTTTGAAGTCAAAAGCATCCTGGATTCCAAGATCTCCAAATCTAAACTATTTTACCTGATTGACTGGAAAGGCTACGGTCCCCAAGAAAGATCCTGGGAACCTGCAGAATATGTCCACGCGCCTCGTCTAATCAAACGATTTCATCGAACATTTCCTAACAAGCCCAAACCCCCGGAGAAGCCCGGTTTGGGAGGGGCCTTGAGGGGGGGTGCTGTCATGATCTCTGCTTCCAAAAGATCAGGACTTGCCCGACTCCCTTGGAAGCAGACCCATAACCCCGGTTCCGAGTGCCAGCCAGTCCCAATTGGGACCTTTTGGACCCTGTCCTGGCACCGGTGGCACCAGGCTCATAAAGATGCCCAGTCCCAGCGCTGGAAGCGCCGGGCTCATAATGCTTGGGTGGACTTACCTGCAGCAGACCATGCTGCTTACTTACCTGCCAGTTGAACCCCTGATCCTCTTCTGTTTGGGACTACTTTTCCTGTTGGGTGGGGCAGGAGCCACTCCCTAGGTTCAGAACACTGGAACTCTTCTGGAAAGCAGGAACTCTTTTCTTACCTAGGCGTGGCTGTGGAAGGAGACACCTAAGCACTACAGGAGGCTATTTAAACCACACCCGATGGATGAATCTTGCTTTGCGTTATTCTGCATTCTCTGCAGCAGAACGCTCATCGTGTCTTCTGCTTCTGATCCTGGGCCTAAGGGAACAAAGGCTTACCATCCTGGAATCCAGTCTTCAGCAGCACCTGTAAAGACAAAGAAAGAACAGGTTAGCACTACGGTCTTCAGTGGCAGCGCATCTCTTACCTTGTCCATCAGCTGTCACCAACGCCACGCGCTGCATTCCGGCATCTGAAAGACAAAGGCTTACCTACTCTTCGCATGCTCCGGAGGTCTTCACACTGCATTCCGGCATCTGAAAGACAAAAGCTTACCAGCTCTTCGCACGCTCCGGAGGCCTTCGGCGCTGCATCCCGCATCTGAAAGACAAAAGAAGGTGCGTTTAAAGACATTGGGCAACTTTATTACTCACGTGCCATTACTCCTTCCCACGCCGAATCCAGTGGGTATTCCAGCACCCTTCAGCTTCTCTAAAGCTCCGAACTTGTACCTGCAAGATAAAAGGGACAGTTAGTGCGCATCGTGAAGCAGGCTACAAGCGCTTACTTACGTGCTTCCAGGCGCTTCTATTCCTCACGCGGGTTCGATCCTCAACTCTCATCAGCCCGCCATCCGCCATCGCCGGAACCCTGCAAAACAAAAGATAGCATTACAAAAGACTTTTAAGACATTTGAAGTGCCCAGAACTTACCGTTCGTGCAGTTAACGACGGACAGCAGTCCTCTGAGGTTAAGAGGCCTGCACCCTTATCCAGTGAAGAAACTGGTTACGGCACCCTGCCCCGAGGCAGATGGAGAGCTCGGCGTTCACTTACCTAAGGTGAGGGCGTTAACCTTTGGGGTTCTACAGGAGAAGAGAAAGGGAAGAGGAGAGAGGCACCCAATAACCCCAGTTCATTAATCCCATATTTTCTATCTGCAGACATCTTACTCTTCGAGTCAGACATACAGTGCACAGAGGTCCAGCCCAAAGAGCCAACCGTGTGTTACACATCACCTTTGAAGATACGGCATTCACCCAGTCAAGACCGGCGCCTCTGCGGGAATCAGGTGAGCGTTACACATTGTCTGCACCATGCCTCTTGGAAGCGTAACCTTCAAAATCTTTCCATGTTACATACTGAAATCATGAATGCATTAGTTTTAGAGTTTCAAGTACTGTGAAACATGTAAGAAGTAGCTACCATTGCCTTCATAACTACATAATTTCACTACTGCACAGAAACCATAAAGACACAATGCATACAAACATGACCATATAAAAGGGAATTAAAGTAAGCTAAAAAGGGAGAGCAGTATTACCATAAATTGTTCACAACATACCTGATTATGTTCATGCACAGAAACCGGTGCTGCGTTTTACGCTTTCCTCTCCCCCTATATGTGTATGTATCTTATGATGTGAGTGAACCCGGAGGAAAGTAGTGTAAGAACATATGAGAAGGGTGCCGTACACAAATCTAGAACCTTTTGAATTGTTTGTTCATGACTGTTAGTGACAAAAAGCACCTGGCCTACCTATGGTAGTGAACAAAGCAGAGGGAGCCACACATGTGATATCATCAGTGATGTTCTGAATGAGATCTGTGATGGCATCTTGGATGTCATGGGTGTTAATCCTTGCAGTGCACACTGGTGGCACGAGTTATGGTTGCTTGGCTTAACCTAACTATCGAATTTCATTTTTTTTCTGTTTTACCTGTAACCATAACGTCCCTGTAGCAACGTTTTTCCATTGAATTGCATAGGTTCTTTAGTAGTGCAACTATATATATATATATATATATATATATATATATATATTCTTCAAAGTCACAATGGTGCTTACACAGGAATCAGAGTTCAAAAGAGGAAGCAAAAATGTTTTTATTCCTGCATCCAAGAAAACTTAAAAGCCATCAGAATATGGCGTTCTCAAAAGCAGTGGAACCCAAACGTTTGCAGCATAACGCATTTCGCGACAAACACGTCGCTTGATCACATCGGCTGCCCATAAACCCAGAGTGCATATATAGCAGGAGTAACATGTAGCAGAAGTGGTAGACATAATGAAAGGACTGATTCCATATCTTTTTTGCTGTTGGTCATGTTGCATTCCTTTGATTATGATGAGCCGTTTGACACAGCCTCTAAGTCACGTGTGTAATCCTAGTCACCCAATGCCTAGGCTAGTGGGTGGTCCCTCAATGGAGCATATGTGGGATGGTTTACGGGTATAATAGTCTGAAATATATATCTCACCTGCCAAGTGACGTGCACGGGTAAGTCTGAAGGGCCCAAGTTGGTAAAAGCATGCAAACACCTACTTCACGCCAGCTAGTGAATTCATAGCGGATGCACTCGGGTGACCAGACGTCCCGGTTTTCCCGGGACAGTCCGGGGAAATCAACCTCCGTCCCGGGGTCCCAGGAGTTTTTTCATTTTAGAAACCCTGTCTAGGGTTTGCATGGTTTGGTGGCTAGGCTCCTGGTTTTTGCCGGGACCCAATTTCGAAATACCAAAATCGGGTCCTGCCGCAACTCTTACTACGTGAATGGGGGCTACTGCGTGAATGGGGGCGTGAAATGCTTTTCACGCCCCCATTTCCTCCCACTTCCCCTCCCCGGCGCTATCCTCCAATGAGAGGAGTGTGCCTATGAGCACACACCCTCCCTGCCCCCACCCCCTGCAACAGGCCAGCGACATAGAACTAGGACTACCGTTTTATTTGTATTGACTTCAGTCCTACTTCTATGTCTATGGCATGTCCCGTTTTTTTTTAAATCTGGTCACCCTAGGATGCACGTTAGTTTCTGCACTAAGGGATCTAAATATCCTAAACTTGCCAGTGTAATTGAAAACTGCGTGCCGGATGTTAGGGCATAGCGTCAAGTGAGTGGATACGATGTGTGGTGCACACGCTAGATCTGTGCTTTTGGGACGTTGCATGGTATGTGAGCCTAAAATAGCAAAAGAAAAGGATGCCGATGCCTGTATCTCAGCATACATGCTTCATTCCATTCCATCCTGTTGTGCCATGGATCATACAAAGCCAAAATTGCCTACATGTGGTATTATTCCAACTCCATAGCAAAAAGGGGGTGGCTAGTTGGCATATTCCACTATAGAGCCTCCTTCACAGGCAGAAATCGCTCCTCGAACTTAGTGCTGCGCGAGTCATCACATGGTTTAAAGTGCAGAGTTCCTAATGGGCATGCCAGTGCAAAGTGCATGGTGCTATGCAATACAGGGCAGAATAGTAAAGTGCCAATGCAAGACCATTTACAACCTCAAAACGCTAATGCTCCTCCACTGGAACTAATCCGAAATGCATGGTGCTGTGCAACATTAAGCATGATGATAAAATGTCGATGCAAAACCATGTGAAACCACAAGATTCAGAATTAACATTAGCCTAGAAGCTTAGTGCTGTGCGTGTCATCACATGGTATTAAAGTGCAAGGTGCCTCAAGGCGATACCAGTCCAAAGTGCATGGTGCTGTGCAATACAAGGCAAAATAGTAAAGTGCTAATGCAAGACCATTTACAACCTCAAAACGCTAATGCTCCTCCACTGGAACTAATCCGAAATGCATGGTGCTGTGCAACATTAAGCATGATGATAAAATGTCGATGCAAAACCATGTGAAACCACAAGATTCAGAATTAACATTAGCCTAGAAGCTTAGTGCTGTGCGTGTCATCACATGGTATTAAAGTGCAAGGTGCCTCAAGGCGATACCAGTCCAAAGTGCATGGTGCTGTGCAATACAAGGCAAAATAGTAAAGTGCCAATGCAAGACCATTTACAACCTCAAAACGCTAATGCTCCTCCACTGGAACTAATCCGAAATGCATGGTGCTGTGCAACATTAAGCATGATGATAAAATGTCGATGCAAAACCATGTGAAACCACAAGATTCAGAATTAACATTAGCCTAGAAGCTTAGTGCTGTGCGTGTCATCACATGGTATTAAAGTGCAAGGTGCCTCAAGGCGATACCAGTCCAAAGTGCATGGTGCTGTGCAATACAAGGCAAAATAGTAAAGTGCTAATGCAAGACCATTTACAACCTCAAAACGCTAATGCTCCTCCACTGGAACTAATCCGAAATGCATGGTGCTGTGCAACATTAAGCATGATGATAAAATGTCGATGCAAAACCATGTGAAACCACAAGATTCAGAATTAACATTAGCCTAGAAGCTTAGTGCTGTGCGTGTCATCACATGGTATTAAAGTGCAAGGTGCCTCAAGGCGATACCAGTCCAAAGTGCATGGTGCTGTGCAATACAAGGCAAAATAGTAAAGTGCTAATGCAAGACCATTTACAACCTCAAAACGCTAATGCTCCTCCACTGGAACTAATCCGAAATGCATGGTGCTGTGCAACATTAAGCATGATGATAAAATGTCGATGCAAAACCATGTGAAACCACAAGATTCAGAATTAACATTAGCCTAGAAGCTTAGTGCTGTGCGTGTCATCACATGGTATTAAAGTGCAAGGTGCCTCAAGGCGATACCAGTCCAAAGTGCATGGTGCTGTGCAATACAAGGCAAAATAGTAAAGTGCTAATGCAAGACCATTTACAACCTCAAAACGCTAATGCTCCTCCACTGGAACTAATCCGAAATGCATGGTGCTGTGCAACATTAAGCATGATGATAAAATGTCGATGCAAAACCATGTGAAACCACAAGATTCAGAATTAACATTAGCCTAGAAGCTTAGTGCTGTGCGTGTCATCACATGGTATTAAAGTGCAAGGTGCCTCAAGGCGATACCAGTCCAAAGTGCATGGTGCTGTGCAACATTAGGCATGATGATAAAGATACAAAATGAATAAACATTTTAAAAGGGCCCCAGACCTATAACATGTAAATCAAATGGTCATGTTGACTGAAAACACTCATACTGGCGCAATGCCCTAGCATGCCTGCCCTAAAGTGCAAAGTGCACAAGTCTTGAGCTACCGGATGGACAGGTTACCAACCACCCCTCGGATGTTAAATAGGCCAAGCATTGTATCTTGTATAAAGCTGGAAAGGGGTGTCACAGTGCATCACATCAATGTACCACCGGTATCACAACCACTGTGCTTAAGAGTAAGGAATATAATGCAGGCATCTGCCCAATTCAACTCCTATTCCGATGTACAAATAAAATGCCACCGGAAAAATGGAAAACAAGAAAAGGAAACCAGAAATAAGTGAATAATGAAAAGAAGAAGTCTCAGGGGTGGGGAAGGAGGAATGAAGACCCAAACAATGCTAATAATGTCATAAGGATAAGGGGGTGGGGGGTGGGCGAAGAAAAAGAGACCTCACGTGTATAGTACTGTGATGATGTCCAAGTGGCCGTTCAATGATAATAAGGTCGACAGACACACACACACATAAAGGTGACCAAGAAAATGAAAAACTGAGAAAAAAGAGAAACAAAAGAAACATATGGCATAGAGCATTAATCAGTTTGATCAAATACATCAAGATGAGGAGAGAAAACAAAAGGAAAGGAAGAGGAGAAGAGCCTAACGGCCACAAAAGTAAAGGAAAACAAAAGTGGATAAAAACAGAAGCCAACAGCGGGCGCCACAACAGTGCTGGTACAATTCCAATCGATGGTTTAACATTGCCCCAGGAATGTGTACAATTCCTAATCAATGTTGTGGTCATTCGGATATTTGCTCTCAACGTCAAAGATGCAACGTGTTTCTTGTTGTATCAGGGCACATTCTCTGTCACCTCCATGATGCCCAATTGCGATCCTGCGTGTGCCGAAGAAGCCGACGCCCCCCAAGGTTCCTTTAGGGGAGTCAGCAATATTTTTGGCCATTGGACAATTAATGCCATTTTTTATGATCGCTCTAAAATGTTACTGTATGCAGACTTTAAGCTTGCACTTAGTGCTTCCCACATACCATTTGTTGCATCTGCATTGCAAAACGTATGCAACATAGTCAGACTCGCAGGCGCTTCTATCTCCTATAGGAATACTGTGTCCCAGGACTGGCTCTATAAATGAGCAGCAATTGCATGCATATTGAGAGATGTTGCATCTGGTGCACTTGGAAAATCCCTTTCTTTGTTCCTGGAGCCAGATCCTATTGTCACCCTTCCTTCCTTTCAGGTTGCATTTTGCTACTGGCAAGAGGGTCTTTGATGGAGCAGTTCCTTCTGAAGCTGATGTCTGGATTGGTATTCAGTCTATTGAGCAAATCAGTATCCGCCAGTAGACTCTTCCAGTGTCTTTTAAGTATGTGCCTGATGGATTGGGTCTCAGTACTGAAAGTTAATATCAGTCGTGTGGCTGTTTTCCCAGAGTCAGACTGCTTGACAATGTTAGAGGCTGTGAAAAGACTCGATCTGTTGCATAGACGTGCTTTGATGTACGCTTGTTCAATCATTCTCTTGGGGTAATGTTGTTTTTGAAATCCCCAGGCCGTAATTTTGCTCTCCCTATCAACGGTTTCCAAGGTGAAGCAATTCCTCCAAAGTCTGAGGAATTCGCCATACGGTACACTCCATATTAAATTCTTAGGATGCCCACTCATCGCATGGAGGGGAGCATTGGTCCCGATGAGTTTCCTGTGCACCTCAGTGGTGAGTTTATGGTCCACTACTCTCAGATTAACATCACGATAAGTAATGGGGGCGCGACTATGTGCTACAGTAAAACTCAAGTTATTGTTGTTAGTATTCAGCAACTTCACAAAATCTATCCATTCATGCACAGTCCCCTTCAAAATAATGAAAAGGTCATCAATGTACCTCAGCTACATTACAATGTTCACTGTTATGGCTTCATTTTGCTCTGTCCAGACATCTGTCTTCTCCCAGAACCCCATAGTCAAATTGGCATAGGCAGGCGCGAAGGTCGTGCCCATGGCGGTGCCCTGTGGCTGTCTAAAGTATTCGATATTGAACGTGAACACATTGTTGGTAAGACAGAGATCTATCATCCCAAGAATCATTCCTGTGTGTTGCAGGTAATTGAGGGACTTGGTATTAAGATAGTATTCGCAAGCCTTCTTGCCAAAATCATGTCCTATCGATGTGTGTAAAGACACACAACATCCATGGTGGCCAAGATGTAATTAGATTGTAATATATATATATATATATATATGGTTAACGGAATGATCGGTGGAATGGCAGCGGACATTTACTTTTCTTACAGGAATAACGGTGAACCACGAACAGGAAGAATAGTTCTGTTGTTATCGGCTTTCGTTACACTGGACAGAGGAGTAATAGTGAACATTTACACTATAAGCTAGAATAATAGTGAACATTTACACCATGCATAGGAAAAAGAGTGAACTTTTATACTGAGCACATCAAGTCCGGGCCGGTCTTGGGCAGGGGCAGTCTGTGCCGTCGCCCAGGGCCCAATGCTCATAGGGGCCTGACTGGCACAGGCTGCCACGCTCCTGTCTATTACCAACGAGGAGGCCGTGCTCTCCCTTCGCAGCCCCCCCCCCCATAACCCCCGGAGAGAAATCCTCTCACCCCATTTCCCAAGTGGCGAAGCACACCATGTCCCAAAGGGGCCTGCTAATAGTGTGTAACACGCTCTTTGTTAAGGTAACCGGAATGCTATGTGATCGTTCAGTTGAGTAACCCTTGTTTTCAACAGAAGCTTAAGTTTTAACGTTTAGGTGATGAAAACTGCACAAGGGCCATTTTTATTCTAAATCACACACGAGAAAGCAGCAGTTGCTACCAAAATATATGCATTCACTTAAGAGAAAAAGTAACACAAAAGGTTTTAAACTATCCCTTATTTTCAGCTACGCTTATTTGACACCAAAAAGCGCTTTTATTTGGTGGAATGTCAGATTTTCCACACATCATATCAAGCAGAAGTCAGGTTACCCTTTCACACCCCATTTCTTATGTACATGCATAAAACCCATGGGCCATTGTATTAGCCCACCCTGAATTGCATTCTGGCATTTGTAGTCTTCAGTACAAGATGGGGCAGGGGTGTAAGGCTACAATCGTAGCCTCGTTGCTTAGCGTGTTTCTCTTTAGTTTAAAGATGTGTCTGCTTGGTTTATTGCGATTAGTTAACGTTTCAAGGCAATAAGGGCAACGCACTGGCCTTGGAAGGATATCGCTAATTTATACTATATGCCTAAATACGTGTCTAAACCATCAAAATAAAAAGGAAGTGCGGCAAAAAACAACCGTCTACTTCACAGTTAGTAAAAGACAATCGCATTTGTTGTTGCACTGCACTCCAAAATCTGTTGTTGTTTGGCCTAAATTAGAAAAAGACTTGCGGCCCCAATCCTTCTGCCAACTGCAGCTGCGAAGAGGTGTGTTCTGGGGCCCAAGGTTCCGAGTGGCCTCAGATCCCGGCAGCTCCACTTCAAGTGTGTGCTCCTGGCCAAATCCTGTTTATCTCATGTGCCAAAATGAGAAGTCCCGGGCTACCAGCGATTCAGTGCACGTGTACGTCTCCAGAAAGCCTCACTCCTGACAGAATAGTGAGCGTTCACGTATGGACGTGACACGAGGACCCTCTGCACACAGGCTCCCAGGAGCAGCAGGGGCTGTAAGGTTACTCCGGGGGCGAGATGCTTCCGCCTTTCAAATCACGAGTCACAGCCTGGAGCATTGACTGACTGGAAATGCATCAGCTATTCCAAAGCAAGGTTTGCGAGAAGTTCCTGGCTGCGCTGCACCCCCCCCCCCCCTCCTCTGCCTCCCCCCTCCCTCCCTTCTGCCGTCGGGGCGCTCTGGTGCTGCAGATCACATGGGAGCCGTTTGCACACTCACAGACGTGACTCTGTGAGTAAATAACCGCGTGACTCCTGTGACGGAAGAGGATGAAAGACAGCTCTGTTGTCCCGTGCTTTCCATCTCGCCCCCGCCCCGGGCATCCATGGGTGCCCCGCCCACCTTCCCTGGGCTGCTGGGATCCCAGCTACTCGCCCCTAGCGCCTAGCGCCCAGGGGTTCAGAAAGGACGCCCAAAACCCAAGGAGCCGTGTGGCCTCTGCTTAGACTGGAGTTCCTCAGTCTCCAGCTCAGACTTGCCGGCTTGCTGATCTCCCAGAATCCTGTGCAGCAGGCAGGCCGTGATGGCCGACGCCAGCTTCTCTAGAGGCAGGAGGGGCTCAGAGCCCCTGGATTCTGGCAGCTCCTGGAGGCCATGTAAGCAATGTGTAAAACAGCAAGCCGTCAGCCCACCCTGGACCTGGGGGGCGGGGGCTGAACCCCTAGGTGTATGCAGCTCTGAGGTATAAGAGACGGTGTCCCTCCTCATAGCCCACAACCCCTCCCTCAAGACACAGGCCCTCATTGCGAGGTTGCCGGAATCCCTGTGCTACCATTACTGCCGTCTGACATCCTGGTGCTACCGCAATATCAAAGGCGGTGGCGGTACAGTAAGGCCCCATAGGACTCGATGGCAACCTTGAAACACCGGCACCATTAGTAAAGGGGCTGGTGCTGCAGGGAAAAACCTGCCGACGGGCCTGAACTCCTGGCAGGTCAGCCCTAGTGCCCCTACCGACAGACTCTCCGAACCGGCAGGTCAGCCCTGCCCGGAGTTCAGTACCCCTACTGGCAGACTCTCTGGACCGGCAGATCAGCCCTGCCGGGAGTTCAGTGCCCCTACCGGCAGACTCTGCGGACCGGTGGGTTAGCCCTGCCGGGAGTTCAGTGCCCCTACCGGCAGACTCTCCGGACCGGCAGGTCAGCCCTGCCGGGAGTTCAGTGCCCCTAAGGCAGACTCTCCGGACCGGCAGGTCAGCCCTGCCGGGAGTTCAGTGCCCCTACCGGCAGACTCTCCGGACCGGCCGGTCAGCCCTGCCCGGAGTTCAGTGGCCCTACCAGCAGACTCTCCGGACCAGCTCACTTATAAGAAGGCCATCGTCTGCTTTGTAAGACCACTTCTCTCCTCCGGCAGTAATTTTGTTGTCTGTGATGGGCTCAATTCTTGGCCCCTTCAGTGCCCGGCTCCCACTCAGCATCCCTGTTTCTGCCTGCCCCCTTTACTGAAGGCTTTACAATGCCTGTTTCTCCACTCTCTCCCTACAGATCCGTCACTGTCTGCCCGTGTCTCCTCTCCCTTCTAAAGGCCTGTCACTGTCTGTGACTCCTCTCCCTACCTGAAGCCCTGTCACTGCCCGTGACTCCTCTCCTTGCCCGAAGGCCTGTCACTGCCTGTGACTCCTCTCCCTGCCTGAAGGCCTGTCACTGCCTGTGACTCCTCTCCCAACCTGCAGGCTTGTCACTGTCTGTGACTCCTCTCCCTACCTGAAGGCCTGTCACTGCCCGTGACTCCTCTCCCTACCTGAAGGCCTGTCACTGTCTGTGACTCCGCTCCCTACCTGAAGGCCTGTCACTGCCTGTGAATCCTCTCCCTGCCCGAAGGCCTGTCACTGCCTGTGACTCCTCTCTCTGCCCGAAGGCCTGTCACTGCCTGTGACTCCTCTCCCAACCTGAAGGCCTGTCACTGTCTCCCCTCCCTACCTGAAGGCCTGTCACTGCCCATGACTCCTCTCCCTATCTGAAGGCCTGTCACTGTCTGTGACTCCTCTCCCTACCGGAAGCCCTGTCACTGCCCGTGACTCCTCTCCTTGCCCGAAGGCCTGTCACTGCCTGTGACTCCTCTCCCTGCCTGTAGGCCTGTCACTGCCTGTGACTCCTCTCCCAACCTGCAGGCTTGTCACTGTCTGTGACTCCTCTCCCTACCTGAAGGCCTGTCACTGCCTGTCACTCCTCTCTCTACCTGAAGGTCTGTCACTGCCTGTGACTCATCTACATACCTGAAGGCCTGTCACTGCCTGTGACTCCTCTCCCTGCCCGAAGGCCTTTCACTGCCTGTGACTCCTCTCCCAACCTGAAGGCCTGTCACTGCCCGTGACTCTCCATACCTGAAGGCTTGTCACTAGTTTCTCCTTTCTCTTCTGGAGGCCTGTCACTGCTAGCGTCTCCCCTCCCTTCTGCGGCCTATCACTGTTTGTGACTCTCCTCCCTTCCTGAATACCTGTCACTGCCTGTGACTCCTCTCCCTTCCTGTAGGCCTTTCACTACTGGTGTCTCCTCTCCCTTCTGAGGGCCTGCCACTGTCTTTAACTCCTCTCCCTTCTGAATGTGCCTCCTCCCCTGACTGAAGGTCTGTCACTGCATGTGTCTCCTCTCCCTTTTGGGGGCCTGTCACTGCCTGTGACTCTCGTCCCTACCTGAAGACCTGTCACTGCCCGTGACTCCTCTCCCTACCCAAAGGCCTCTCCCTAGATGTGTCTTCTTTCCTTTCTGGAGGCATGTCATTCTATTCAACTCCTCTCCCTTCCTGAATGCCTGTAACTGCCTGTGACGCCTCTCCCTTCCTGTAAGACTGTCACTAGCAGTGTCTCCTCTCCCTTCTGAGGACCTGTTCCTGTCTGTAACTCCTCTCACTTTTAAAGGCATGTCACTGCTTGTGACGCTTCTCCCTTCCTGTAAGCCTGTCACTAGCAGTGTCTCCTCTCCCTTCTGAGGACATATCACTGTCTGTAACTCATCTCACTTTTAAAGGCTTGTTACTGCCTGTGACGCCTCTTCCTTCATGGAGGCCTGTGTAGAGAAACCCCTCAACGCTCATACCAGAAAAAATTCAACCCACTAGGGAAAAAGGCCCTGCACGGCTCTTGCAAAAAAACAAGGTTTATTTCCACAAAAATAAAGATGCACCAGCAAAGAGCTTGGCTGCAGAACGTTCTGCCAAAATCAGCACGAGCATTTCTTTAAAAAGGCATGCAGCATCGATGACGTAATTGCATATGGTAGAAATCCAAGTGGCTGGTTGGTGCGACCCTATACATAGGCTACATGCTCCATAAAGGATACGAGGCCATTGTGTTAAACGGGATATCATATAGTGCCTCCTTTCTTACATATATTGGCCTAAGCCCTGTCGCTCTGCAAAGAAAACCGTGTTGCAAAGTTCCGATTCTAGATCGACTTCAACGCCGTTTTCGGTCTATCTGCCATTTTGATTTCCATTCCAATGTAACTTTGTGTTCTAAAATGGTGGACAGTGTTTCCCGCTTGTAATTGAGCTGTCCTGAAGCTTGTACGATAGTTAATGTGTAAACTGTCTGTTGGCCGAATGTTTAGGTTGAGTAAAGAGACCTTGTCCCATGCCTGACTTGTAGACAGAGGATTGTCTGCGCCAATAAGTCTGATCCACGGACATACATCGACCACAATGTTAAGCAAATATCGAACGTGGACACTGGCTGAACTGCATTGTGAAGGAAATGTGTTAAGGCTTATTGTTAAATACAAGAATACACTGTTGCCATTATAACCTGTTTGCATGTAAACCGAGGATGATCCAGGTGCATATTGTCATACAGACCATAAGTGAACTCGACACGAACTCTAGACCAACTAACTTGCAGAGGGGCTGGACATCTTTATCGAAAATGTATAAAAACTGTTTAGACGTCCAGTAACTCTCACTTCTCACACCGAAAGGGCTGCTATTCGCTGTGATGTACTGAGGGCCAGATTGCTATCTGATTTTGCTTCTTTGTAACTGTACAGTATTAGAATAAAGATCTGTGAATGTTTATAAGCCCGTGCTTGGTGTATTTCCTTTTGGGGTACTCAGCCTCGATATTTCCTTTTGCTTTTACAGTTGGCGCCCGAATAGGGACCCTCAAGATTGATGCCATCTCGTTGAAGGTTGACGCGGCTATCGGACTGGGATCGGACGGTGAAAAAAGCGGGCCCCTTTCTTGGATGAGACGCGATACCTCAGCATTGCTGCAAGAGTCGATCCCTGGACAGTGAGCCTGCGGTCCAAGGCGGCATCTTGACGAGAATCCATATATCAAGGCGGGCAGATTTGCCGAAATCACCAACCTCGTGGGTCCCTTGAGTTCTTAGTAATCCGATCAGACCTCCTTAGAGTTTGTTCAGGTGAGTCGTGACCCGATTCTTAAGTATCCTAATAATTTGTTTTGGTATATTGCACTTGCAAGTACAATTATTGACCAGGTAACACCAGTAATCTGATATGCCTGGGAAATTGTCTGCCTGCTTCAGGGCGTTATTCCGCAGTGACAGACAATCTTTGGAATTTGGCCGACCAGAGCCAATGGAGGGGTCACCGGCGTGTACTATGTACTGTAAGCACGGCTTTGGTAGTATAGTGTTTAATGATATTTGGCACAGACAAACTAGACATGCTTCTGAACTTCAGTGGCCAATCAATGGTAGTTTTTAAATTCCTTGCATAGAATATTTAGAATCTATATTATTAAAGAAAAAGGCTAGACCTGCAGCATTTGATGTATTACAGAATTGGAAGAAAGAAGCTTTGCAGCAACTTAAAAGTAGGGAGAAACATGCGCGCCGTCATATGACAAACGCAGAAAAAGCGTTGTTATATGATCAAAATAAACAGTCTGAGTCAGGTAGGAATATGGATAGGGCTTTTTCACTTGGTATCCAGAAAATGTATCCTTCTAAAGACTTTCATGTATCTGATGAGCTGATTGACAAACTTCTAAATGAACGAAGGCCTGGTGCCACTGCCCCACCTCCGTATGTTCCTATTCCTGCTGTTTTGCCTCTTCCTGCTGTTATTTCTCCTCCCGTAGTTCCTCCTGTAGCTCTTCCTATCGCTCCTCTTGTTGTTCCTCTTCCTCCGGTTGTTGTTCCTCCTCTTATTGTTGCTCCTCCACCTTTGCCTGCTTTCACGGGTTTGGTGGGTTTGCCTGCTGCACCAGTGATAGTACCTTTGTTACCGAATGTACAAGATTTGCCTACTCTTCCTCTTCCAAGTGGTCCTGTACCGCTGGTAGTTGATCGGGGAGCGGGATCGAGGGTTGTAACTCGTAATACCGTGTCTCCAGAGAGAAAGCATGAATTGACTGCATGGGCTAGACACTGTGTGGAGGGGGGTGAACGAGCTGATGTTTTTGCCACACTCTCTAACTTAGACAATTTTCCTGAGAAAAACGTTTTTATTGAAGGGTTGGGAATTCATTTACGTGTAATGTGGAATGGATTAAATGATATAGATCTCCCACAAGGGTTGAGGGATCTGAATGTCTTAGCATATTCAAGAGATACTGCTGAGAAAGTACATGAGCATGTCGAGAGGGTTTTTGAGTATAGAAGGGAGTTGGAAAGTTTGCGGAATTAAGATATTGATGGTGATAGTTTGGACGTTATATTAGTACAGAAACGGTGCCTTCCTTGTCGTAAATCGATAAATGCGGAAACACGAATTTGCACAGAAGATGTGATTAAGTGGATTTCAGACATGTCGATAACTCACTTAGAAGTATATGACACGTATAGTCAGTATACGCCCGAAATGCAGAGGAAAGTGATACAGGCAATGGTAGAATACCTGCAGGATGAATGTATAAAAAGAAAGATTTGTTGTCCCGCAGAATTATTGAATATCTATAAGAGAGCTTTTTCGTTTGACACTTCTTCAGCTGCTTTAGCACTCGATTTAGCTTTGTTGCTCAGTAAGCGTTCGGAGTTGCCTACTTCTCAGTTGCCTATGAGAGAGGTTCCTCCGACATTTGTCTCAAAAGTTGAGATTCCAGCTAATGTTGCAGCAGGTACACCTGCTCAGGATATTCCTGCACCTTATGTGTCACAGTTTGTTCATGTCCCGTTCTCGAGACAGGAAGTGAACACCATTAAACAATCCATTCCCGATATTAGGAAGAATCCAACAGGGTTCTACAAAGAGATAGAGTCTGTCTTACAGTCATCAGTGTTTACCTTGAGCAATATTGATTTGTTATTTCCCGTGCTCCTACCTGTTGATTTGTGAAAACAGATTAGGACTGTAGACGACGTACCAGCTTTGGGGATACATGGGATAATATGGTCAGATTAGATAGAGAGAGGCCAGCTGGCGAGAGACCACAACAGGTAATACTGACTTTGCCTGATAGGATAGCTACGAAATTAAAAGCAATAATTCCTGAAAGAAGGATTATTTGGGACAAACTTACTGCCTGTGTCCAAGGGAAATCTGAGGGTGCTACCAAATTCTTTAATCGGTTCGAACAAGTGTTTTCAGATTTCAGTTGACAAGATTTGAGCACAGTGTGACTTAGTAAGCACCCCGACCTCGGCCTCCCCAGTACACACACTCTCCTCACTTGAGCTGCTGGAAGTGTCAAGGTCTTGCAGGTGCCGTCTCACTAGATAATCCTTCTGTTTTTTGGGAAGATGGTGCTTGTCACGGAGGGAAGCCACAGTGACTGCTGTAAAAACAACTGTCCCTCGACTCCCTTCCGGAACCAAGCCAGAAATCAGGGAAAAACCCCCAAGGGGAAAAAAAACCCTGCAGTAGAGCAGTGACGCTCTTCAATCCAGATGTCGGTGTGGACCGTTGGCAATGTTCGAATCCGAGGCAGAGTATGGTATCTTAAGAGAAGGGATGGTCCAGATGCCAGGAGTGTAGTAGTATGGGAAGCTGCGACCAGAGTGACCAGAATGCAGCAGAGAGGAAGGCTAGACCTGGAATGGGGACCGCTGGAAGAGGAAGAGTCTCAGGGAAGCAGAGCGGCCAGGTAAGGAGAGGAAAGGGGAGAAAGAAAACAAGCGGCAGGAGCCGCGGAGGAGAGAGAGAGAGACCGGCAGAGCCCAGCTCCGCATAGCGGGGAGAAGAAAGGTGCCGACTGCGAGGATCCGGAGAGAACAGGAGGGAAGCAGAGGCACGGAACAGCAAAGGTAGATTTCTGTAAGAAAGCCGAAGCCAGATGACAGAAACAACACAGCGTGTTAACCCGGAAGGAGGAAAACATCCAGAGGAGGGTTGCAACGCAGCGTCGTGCCGGAAGGCGGGGCCTTAAATACGACCGCCGCGCTGCGTTGCATCGCTGGAGACACGGAAACAAAGAGGGGACTAAACTCTACCTCGGCGTCTCCAGCTCCAACGCGGTAGCAGCCGCCAATTTCGGCTACGGCCGGCCTGGCGGATGACAGTATGTCCCTCCCTAAATCACACCCACCCCGGCTTCCCCGGGTGGAGGCGGTGGTACTTGGCAAGCAAGCGAGGGGCATGCACCTGTGAAGCTGGCTCCCAGGATTCCTCCGACTCAGGGTACCCCTTCCATGACAAGAGATATTCCAAACATCCCCGGTTATACCGAGAATCCCGGATGGTAGAGACTTCGTACTCCTCCTGAGAGGAGGCAGGAGCCGGAGACTGCCGGAAGGGAGTCCGGGGATGTGGATCAGGGAAGAAGGGTTTGAGAAGAGAGGAATAAAAAATGGGGTGAATGTGTCTAAGAGACGGGGAGAGTCTTAAGCGATAGGCCACAGGATTAACCCTAGAGAGAATAGAAAAAGGACCCAAGAAACGAGGTGAAAGTTTGGAGGGTCTCGCCCACCTAGGAAGAAACCTGGTCGACAACCACACCTTGTCCCCTGGTTTCCAGGATGGGCACGCTCTGCGGCGTTTGTCAGCACTAGCCTTATTCTGTCGTCTACTGTCTTCCAGGCTATGCAAAGCGGTGGTCTGAGCCTCTTTAATATTCCTGAAAACCTCTTCTGCCGTCGGAGAATTCGAGAACTTAGGCACATCTGAAAGTAGAAATCTGGGATGGACCCCGTAGGTACAAAAAAATGGAGAGAGACTTGTGGCAGAGTGCTTGGAGTTGTTGTAAGAAAACTCCACAGTAGGGAGTAGGGAGACCCAGTTGTCCTGATGATTGGAAATGAAGCATCGCAGGTACTGCTCAAGTGTTGCATTGAGTCGCTCCGTCTGGCCGTTGGATTGCAGATGGAAACCTGAAGAAAGAGCCCTTTCAATCCCCAATCGGGTACACAGGGCCGACCAAAACTATGAGACATACTGACTCCCTCGGTCCGAGATTATTTTGTCAGGTAACCCGTTTAATGTGAAAATGTCTCGGGCAAACACCTCTGCCATCTTGGTTGCTGTGGGGAGACCCGCTAAGGGAGAAAAATGAGCCAATTTAGAAAAGGCGTCCACTGTTACCATGATACAGGTACAAGCTTCGGATTTGGGAAGATCCATGATAAAATCAGTGGAAATTAGTCCCCACAGGCGAGTCGGCAATTCCACTTGGGTAAGGAGTCTGAGGGGTTTGCCCGAGGCGTACTTGGTCCTGGCACAAATGGGACATGTCTTAACATAATTCAGCACTTCCCTTCTGATATTGGGCCATAGGAATGACCTTGATATTAGTTCAAGACTACCGTCGCCACTTCTGTGCCCTCCCGTGCGGGAGTCATGACACCAACTCAACACCTTGTTGCGTAATGGACCTTCGGGGATGTACCACTTCCCTTTATAGAACACCCAGCCGTCCTTCATTTGAAAAGGGGAATCAGAACGGAAGGAGAGATGGGGTATCTGCTGCATGACAGTAGCCTTAACCTCCTGGAGAAAAGAGCCCACCGTGGCCAGTATTTGATTCCTGTGGAACATGGGCTCGACCTTGATTGCCGCTCTTTCGGTGTGAGAATCCTTGCGAGACAAGGCATCAGCCAGACGATTGAGTGACCAAGGAATATAGGTGATTCGAAAGTCATATTGCGAGAACAGGTATGCCCATCTTGCCTGTCTAGAGTTCGAACATTCCATCTCCTGTAAGGCCTTCAGGTTTTTGTGATCCGTACGAATGAGGAACAGGTGTCTTGCCCCATAAGGAGATGCTGCCATTCATCGCAAGCTGTCTTCATGGCAAGTAACTCTTTTTCGAGAACGGAGTAGTTGAGTTGGCTGGGTGAGAGCGTTTTAGACCGGTAGGTTACCGGGTGTTCAACTCCTTGAATAGTCTGAAGAAGCACGGCCCCAATGGCTATGGCGGATGCGCCCGTCTCTAGAATGAATGGTAGTGTTTGATCTGGATGTTGTAGAATTGGGGCTGAGCAAAAAAGGCTTTTGAGACTGCAGAAACTCTGCTCCGCGGAGGCGGACCAAGAAAAAGGGTAGGCTTTTTTTTTAAGCAATATGGTGATGGGAAACACAACCTCCGAAAAGTTTGTGATGAACCTCCGATAGTAATTAGCAAGACCTAAGAAACGCTGTACCTCCCGGATGGAAGTGGGGGCTGGCCAATCTAGTATGGCATTCACCTTGTCTTGGTCCATAGCAATCCCTCTCTCGACAGGACATAACCCAGGTATTGTACGGAAGGTTCCGCGAATCTGCATTTCTCTGCTTTAACAAGTAGATGATTCTTCCGAAGGCGTTCTAGTACCAGTCTGACCTGCTCAATGTGTTCGGTCATGTTAGGGGAGAACACCAGAATGTCATCCAGATAGATGACCACCGATATCAAGAGCATGTCGGAAAACATTCTGTCCATAAACCTCTGGAATGCCGCTGGGGCATTCACCAGTCCAAACGGCATAACTCGGTACTCAAACAATCCTAGAGGGGTCCGGAATGCGGTTTTCCACTCCTCTCCTTCTGCGATTCGCAGCAAATGGTAAGCGTTCCGGAGATCCAGTTTGGTAAATACTTTGGCTCCCTGTACTGCCTCAATTATGTCTGTGATGAGGGGCATGGGATACCTATCACGAACAGTAACCTTGTTTAGACCCCGATAGTCTATGCAGGGCCTAAGATCGGTAGAATCTCTCTTCTTGATAAAGAATAGTGGTGCTCCAGCCGGTGATTTTGAGGGTTAAATCAGACTGTGCTCCAAATTGGTGTCTAAGTATTTCTGAAGAACCTGTCTCTCCGTCTGTGTGAGAGAGAACATCCTTCCGAATAGCACCAAAGCGTTGGCTTCCAGGTCGATGGTACAGTCTTCTGGCCGGTGAGGTGGCAACTTGGCATGAATGTATTCCTGAAACACCTCTGAGAATCCTGAACAGAAGTTGGGTAAAGCATGAACTCCTGTGTGATGGCTGGAAGAGATCTTAACCGGTTGTAGGTCTCCCCGACTTTCCAGCGAGAAACATTGGTTGCGACAATAGGAGGAATCAAAACTTAGCTGGTTCTCAGTCCAATTTATTCGGGGATTATGCCGGCGGAGCCAAGGGATACCCAAAATGATGGGGAAGAGGGCAGCCCTAATGATGTCGAAGCATAAGACTTCCTTGTGATGATCTATCGTTAAGGCTAATTCCTCTGTGGTTTGGGTAATGGGACCAGAGGATAAAGGGGACCCATCCACACCTTCAACCTTCTGACCCTCCTTCCGCTGTATCCGGCGTAGACCCACTCGGTCTGCCCACAGGGTGTCGACGAAGTTGCCCGCCACACCGCAATCCAGTAGAGCTAGGGCCTTAATTTGTCGGTCGTCGAAGTCAAGAAGTACCGGAATCACCATAAGTCTGGAGTCGTCTTGCGACCCGGGTGAAGAAACCGAGAGGGAGACATAGGGACGAGGAGACACATTTGGAGACCCTTGGTCGTCTGTCCCTATTGACGCCGAGGGGGACCATTTCCCGACCTCTTGCTTGGCAGCTCTGTGCAGTCTTTAAGAAGGTGTTGGGCCGAGCCACAGTAGGCACACAGACCCTTCTCCCGTCTGCGACGTCTTTCAGCCATGGTCAGTGGTGATCGGGTGGTGCCGATCTGCATTGGTTCATCCGTTGACAAGACTGTGGAACGCCCAGGGGAAGAGAGTGTAAGGGGTTCTGGAAGATAACCAAGGCCCTTTTGTTTGCGACGTTCAGCCCTCCTTTCTTGGAGGCGATATTCTATGTGGAGGGCCGCAGCAAGCAGATCCGCGAATGTAGGTGAACGTGGAGACCTCGCAAGTTCATCCTTAATTTCTTCCTTCAAACCCCTTCTGAAGATGGCGTATTGTGCGAATTCGGCCCATCCTGCTCCAGCCGCCAACGTTTTGAAGTTTGATATGTAAGACAAGACATCCAGGGAGCCTTGTTTGACTTCCAGCAATTCTTCACAAGCAGTAAATGATAATTCCGGGCGTTCAAAAGTCTGCTTTAGCAGATCCTGAAAAGCCGAGAAATTCTGTAGAATGGCATTACCACTGGTCACTAGTGGAGTAGCCCAGGATAATGCGTTTCCTGTCATATCCGAAATCAGAAAGCCCACTCGGGCTTGATCAGAGGAAAAAGTGCGAGGGCGGAAGGTGAAATACACCATACAAGCTTCTAGAAACTCCTTCACCTTCTTGGGAGAGCCGTCAAACTTTCCGGAGGATAGTGCCATGGGTGGCAATTCAGGGGGAGCAGGTTCTCTAGCGGAGACCATCTGTTTTAACAGAGCGTTCTCGGTCTTTACCCCTTGTAGCTCCTGAGACATTGCTTGAAAGGCTTTCCATAGCTCTTGGACTTGATCTTCCGCCGACATTGTGATTCTTTTTGGCGTTGCAATCTGTGACTTAGTAAGCACCCCGACCTCGGCCTCCCCAGTACACACACTCTCCTCACCTGAGCTGCTGGAAGTGTCAATGTCTTGCAGGTGCCGTCTCACTAGGTAATCCTTCTTTTTTTTGGGAAGATGGTGCTTGTCACGGAGGGAAGCCACAGTGACTGCTGTAAAAACAAATGTCCCGCGACTCCCTTCCGGAACCAAGCCAGAAATCAGGGAAAAACCCCCAAGGGGAAAAAAAACCCTGCAGTAGAGCAGTGACGCTCTTCAATCCAGATGTCGGTGTGGACCGTTGGCAATGTTCGAATCCGAGGCAGAGTATGGTATCTTAAGAGAAGGGATGGTCCAGATGCCAGGAGTGTAGTAGTACGGGAAGCTGCGACAAGAGTGACCATAATGCGGCAGAGAGGAAGGCTAGACCTGGAATGGGGACCGCTGGAAGAGGAAGAGTCTCAGGGAAGTAGAGCGGCCAGGTAAGGAGAGGAAAGGAGAGAAAGAAAACAAGCGGCAGGAGCCGCGGAGGAGAGAGAGAGAGACCGGCAGAGCCCGGCTCCGCGTAGCGGGGAGAAGAAAGGTGCCGACTGCGAGGATCCGGAGAGAACAGGAGGGAAGCAGAGGCACCGAACAGCAAAGGTAGATTTCTGTAAGAAAGCCGAAGCCAGAGGACAGAAACAACACAGCGTGTTAACCCGGAAGCAGGAAAACATCCAGAGGAGGGTTGCAACGCAGCGTCGTGCCGGAATGTGGGGCCTTAAATACGACCGGCCGCGCTGCGCTGCAACGCTGGAGACGCGGAAACAAAGAGGGGACTAAACTCTACCTCGGCGTCTCCAGCTCCAACGCGGTAGCAACCGCCAATTTGGGCTACCGCCGGCCTGGCGGATGACACACAGAGTCTGGAAAACAACTATTTGTGGACAAATTTGTGCGTGGATTGCTGCCTGACATCCAATCACAAATTATGTCTTCGGAGAGCGCCTGGCAAGCTAATTCTCAGTCAGAAGTATTGTATATGGCTTAGTATTATGAGAATTGTGTCAATAACGAAAAAGAAAGTTGAAAAAAGAAAGGGAGACCTGAAAACAAAAGTTTTGTTACAGCAAATTGTTAGAGGCCCGAGAGGGGGTAATTCACAGTTTAGGGGACAGTATACTCCACAGGGAAATGTGCCATTGGGTCCTGTAAACATAAACCAGGATGCTTATTGCAGTCAAGAGGGTCATTGACGTACACAATGCCCGATCCTCCAGCAGGGGTCGAATAACGCATTTGGTAACATGTGTAGACAATCCAGTGGGCGCCCTGGGGCAAGGGGTCCTGTCAGTTTTCGCAAGATTCACAGCAACCTTTTTTTTTGCAAGATAATCAGGCACCGAGTGTGGAAAACAGAAACATTTTTAATCATCCTTCTGCTGCTTACCTCTCTGAAAAACTTCCTTTTGACGACATTCTATTTCATTAGGATTGCCCGAAGCAGGGTTTGGAACCGACGCCTATTCCCGTTAATCAGAAAGTTCCCTACGTTGAGATGATAGTGGGAAATAGGAAACATCTATTCATTAAATGCGGTAATTCATTGTTCTTCTGACGGAGTACGTTTGACGATTTCACCACAGCAACTTTCTGTCCCTCAGTTCTTGACCAGACCTTTGCTGCCGGAATTTAGTGATGCTCCGGAGTGTTTGTGGGCAATTGATGATAATGATGTTGGGGTTTTACAAATTGAACCTGTCAAGATTATTTTGCAAAATGGAGTAAGGTTGCCACGTATTCCCCAATACAAGATTTCGGTTGATGGTGAGCAGCTTTGAAATATATAGTCTCCAATTTTGTGCATCGTGGGGTAATTGAGGAAATTGCAGGTAGTTTGTGCAATAGTCCCATTTTGCCCGTGTACAAAAAAGGCGATAATGCAATTCCTTTTCGTTTCATTATTGATTTACTTGCCATCAATAAGATTGTTGCTCCACAATTTCCCATTGTGCCTGATGTGACGACAATATTAACTATGATCCCGGCTTCTGCTACTCACTTTAGTGTTGTGGATCTTAAGAACTCTTTCTTTAGTATTCCTATACACAAAGATAGAAGATATCAGTTCTCGTTCACCTTAGGGTGATGCTCGTTTACCTTCACCCATGCACCGCAAGGTTACACGGAGAGTCCTAGCATCTATAGTAGGGCTTTGAAAGAGCAGCTCGACACACTTGAGTTGCCCACCACTTGAACACTGCTTCAGTATGTAGATCTACTTTTAGCTGCTGACTCAGAGAGCGCCTGTAAGGAGGGCACCGTGTAGTTGCTTATTCACCTAGCACAACATGGACACAAAGCTTCACCCAAAAAAGTTTCAGTATTGTCGACAGGAGGTCACCTATATAGGCTATCTCCTGTCAAAGGAGGGAAGAAGTTTGACGCCTGAGCATATAAAAATCATTTTTAGCATGTCTGTCCCAAATACACAGAAGGAAGTGTGTGGGAGCGAGAGGCCAGCCGGCCCCCCACATCCTTTACTTCTCAGTGCAAAACTCAGACCAAATGCCTCCAGTAGTGGGTTCGCCCCCTTTCTCTTATGCGATGTCGACTTTGGTTAACATTCGCGTAGATGGGACCACTGAGCAGGACACAGGGCATCAATTTTTGTACCCCCTTTCGACTCCATCTTGGTAACTAGGCCTCACTGCGATAGTACAAAACGCTTCTCTTCCCTTTTCTTGCAACGGTCAGACGCGCAGGGCACATGGCCCCCACCATCTTTCCCACTCTGACTGGAAAACTCCACGGCTCCATTCTCACGCCGCAGCCGGAGGTACTTGCAACAGATAATAAATGTAACACATCACTCTTCCTCTGAGATCACTGTCCTGCATGTGAACCAGCATGAGCTAGGCATATAGCTCGTTCATATCCACAAACCTGTCCTTGCCCCCGCAGCCTCACCAGTGGAAACTTACTGCCATTGTGACCCTGTGCCCCTGCAAGGTATTCCTTTCATGTGCTAGACCCCTGACCACGCCATGATGCCCACCCAACAGATTCCCAACTAGCATTAGACCCCTGCTGCAGTTTATCGTTGTCTACCACTAACAAAATGTCACATTCCAGATATTCTTATGAACACAGACCCTCACTTCAAATGGTGTATTATGGTGGTCAAGACCCTTAACCTAGGGCCTTTATAATCCGGTGTTATTGATAGTATAGATACACATGTGAAGTTTATGGAGACATGATAGGTTGTTCAAAGACTTTGAACAGTTATTATTTAGTGCATGCATTTTTGAGAATATATTATGTTAGCTTAGCTAGTGACCACCCTGCTTCACAGCGACCTGACCTTCACCCATTCGGAACACAGATGCCTGACGTCCATCCTCCCTCCAACCAAGCAGCCAACCCGGAGGAGGAGATGCCACCCATACCATGGGCACCATATGGACTGTCCAATCCGGGACCAACGTAGTATCCTATGTTAGTTGCGTCATTTGCCCTATAAAATGTATTGTAACATTCATTTTGGTCAGAGCGCTCTCAGAGGCAACAGAGATCTTGAATGCCAGTTACTTATATAAACCTTGCCTTGAACTCTCGCAGCCTGCTCTCCTTGCCTCATTCCCCATCTGGGGTGTGTCAGTTTTATTCTTTTGCATGAGAAAGATGGGGAGGGCACAAACATTTGGTGACCCCCTGCAACGTGATTTGGAGAGGTGCTTCGAGGCCCGCACCATGCAGCGAGATCCGGGACGCCCCCCAGCAAAACCATCGCCTCCGTGGCCGACCAGCCTGTGCGCACTACAAGAAAGGGTCATGGGTTCCCGGTTGACGAATACCCAACTGAAAAAGCTGCTCGCCGAGGTGGGCCACGGCTTGGTTGGGGTGTGGACCTGACTGGGGTCAGACCGTGAACGGTGACCCTCGGATTACCTGACTGAACACGTGAGTGCCGGTTGTGAAAGTTCCCAAGGAACGGTAAGGGGAAAATAAGGGAACAGGAGAACAGGTGGTAGTGGGTTAAAGCCAAGAGTAGGGACTGTGTGAGTGATGTTGAGGCTTTTCTGACCTATCCTTTATATGGCCATTAGGTTTTGTGAGAATTAAGGAGAAGAGAAGAGGTATCCTAGCCCGAACGGGGTAGAAGGCGGCGCCGCGTAGCATTGTCTCGTGCAGTGCAGATAAATAAGTGAAGATAAAGAGAAAATAGTAGGGGTCTCGTACATTGTGTAGACTCGGAGTAGTTATTTAGAGTATTCTTTTTCCGTGTGAGCAAGATTTCTTGGGAAAGAGTAAGAGGGTGTAAGAGGTGGGGAGTGAATGAGAAGAGTAGCCAGCGGTGGAGGATAAACAGTGTTCAGTAACAGGAACAAGGGAGAGATAAAAGCGCGCAGGTATTGCATGTTATGTGTTCTATGTATTTTTTGTTCATTATTGCCACGTATGTCAAAATGTTGTAAGTGATTTGTTGGTAAGGGGTTATATATGCGAAAGTGAAATGTTGAAGGTGAAAATGCAATGATACAAAGGTAACCTTGAATATTGATGCATAATAACTGTCAGTAATTGAGAAACGCGTAGTATATTGCTGACCTATAAAAAGAACGGTGGTTGAAGGGAGTGATTAGAGAGAGGATCAAGTGCAAGCGCACACACAAAGCGAAGGGAGAAAAATCGTCATGGAGGGAATAACACCATTAGCTCACATTTGCCAACATCTCCCACTATACAGTGACAAGATACAGAAGTACCACGATCAATGGGTAACGGAGATAAAAAGGGACAGCGTGACACCAATTTGGCCAGAGGGAGGGTTGTTTGACAAAAGGGTGTTAGATTTAGTATCCACCCATTTATTGGCAAAATATAAGGGAAAACAGTTGCAGAACGGAAGAGAGGTTTTGGACCTGTGGCGAATGTTTGAGGAAGTTACCCCTACAGCAGAGGTAAATACAGAAAAAACAATAGAAAAACAGAAAACACCGGGAGAGGTAAGCGGAACACCAAAGGGTGAATGCAGAACGACCACAGTTGAGAATGATACAACCAAAATATACCCCTTAATGACAAGACCAGCAGTAGGATACAGCGAGCCTCTGTATGTAACAGCGTGCCACACCCCCACTCCCCCAAGTGGAGCTGTAGCCACTGCGCCACCTCCATATGACAAAGGAGGCCTTTATGGCCCAACAAGTGCGCCCCCTGTAAATTTAGCGCAATGAACCAGAGATTTAGATCGCCAGTTAGCGCATGCACAAATGGAAATAACACGGCTAAGAGCATTGTGTGACAGGGGCCAAATGCTACCGGGGGAGGGGAAGTACCACCATTGTCCATAGCAGATCTCACACCCCCGCTAAGTGTAACAGGGGAATCAGCACCAGCTACACCAGGACCAGTGCAGTCCGTATTGTCTCAGGGAACACCCACATCACAGGGGCGAGAGAAAGAATGGGGATCGGGAGAATTCCTGTTCCATCTGAATGATAAACCAGAGAGAATCATATGCCCAGCCACCCCAGAAAGTCAGAGAGGGGAAGAACAAGAGGAGAATGGGGAGGAAGAAGAAGAATAAGAGGAGGTGTGGAGTGATCTAGACGAATACGAGGAAGGAGTGGCGCTGTAGGATCCCCACTGCCACATCATTTCGATGACTTAGATCCACGATCACCCCCACGATGGCAGGGCAGATTAAGGCAGTGAGTATGGAATATGCTGGGTAGTAAGGCAAAGAAAGGGACGGTAAGTAAGACAGGAAAGAAGCATAAGTTGCAGATGCCGTTGATACATAAGGGAGCAGGTAGATCACACTATATCCCGTGGGCCCAGATGGACAAAAACAACCTGTTGAAACTCCTCCCCCCACTTGCGGGAGGGGCAGGGAAATGGATACATGCGTTCGAGAAGAACACGGCAGGAGTACCTTTAGTGATAGGTGATGTAAAAAGTTTGCTAGTGTCCGCTGTCGGAGATCAAGCAGATGCTGTGTGGGAAAAGGCGGGGTCCCCAGGAGTAACAATGAGCTGTGACTGCCATGATGGATCACCCTTCAACAATGTTCGAGCACAAGTATGGGACGCATTGCGGCGCACATTTCCAGATATTCCAGATTTACATTTGGTAATGCAATGTACAATGGAGGAGAACGAGGATCCTACGCCATAAACGCCAGCGTAGCAACAGATAGAGAGAACGAGGGGGATGAAAGTGCGGGAAGCAGGCCAGTCGGAATAGCAGCACTGTGGGCAGCAGGAGAACAAGGACCGTGGAACGGAGAGGAGCAACACAGAGGACCACAGTGGCAAGAAAGGCGGGCAAGAGGAAGGGGTGGGTAGCGTGGCCAGAGAGGAGGGTTCGGAGGGATGGGGAATAGAGGATCCGGTGGCCAAGGGATGAGAGGGGGACAGCAAGGGTCAAGTTGGAACTGTGGGAGATGGGGACACTATTCAAGAGATTGCAGAATACGGCCCTCAGGGTATTTCCAAGGGCAACCACCCGTGGACAATGAACAGCTATGGGGATGCCCACACCCAGGTAGCCCCTATGGATTACCAATGAGAGGGGGAAGACCACAAGACCAGTGTTATAACGAACCCCAAATGCAGCAAAGACAACCACCCTCACAACCACATCACAGTGCATCACAGCCCATGACAAGACAAAACACTGAAGGAAACGCCAGCAGCAACAGTTTTGCGACAGCTGCACATGGTGCAGCTGCACCGTTCCGTGGCGCAACAGTAGTTGGAGATAATCTTTTCTCAGTGCCCGGACAAGAAAGGTATGAAGATTAGGACAGCCCACAGGGAGCACTTGCGTGTCCACTCCTATCCACCACCCTACGAGCAGAAGAGGAACCACTAGTGGGGGCATAGATAGTAAATAAGCAGTTTATCTTTATGGTAGACTCAGGAGCGGAAAAATCATGTCTTATGGAAGGGCGGTTTCCGCTCTCAGGCATGAATTTGGAAATGCAGGGGTTCTGTGGGGCTATTTTAAAAGTTCCTTACACCAAAGATCTTGATATAACTGTAGGGGGAAAAACAGTGCGCACACCCTTACTGTACCACGAAGACGTGCCAATCAACTTGCTGGGCAGATATTTGCTGAGTAAATTGAACATGACCATTTCATTTACCGAGCGGGGAATAGTGTGTTCCACCCCAGAAGTATGCCCAGTGCAAGCAATGTTAATAATTAGCACGATGAGGAATTAAGTTGTGGTGCGAGGGATACCCATTGACATAGACATGTGTATCTATGGCATCAAAGTGTTAGCCCGAGTAGTACCTGAGATAACGAGAAAAGAATGGAGGACACCATCAGACTTTATATTCTGCCCAATTGCGAATAGAGACGTCGTGCAAGGCACGATAATGTCCATAGACATCGAGGCAGTTCAGGTGTCAAGTAAACGTATTGTGGTCATATGCTTGGACACGCATGGATGCGAGTGGAGAACTGTGTTATGCATAGGTCCAAACATAATGCTAAAAGATCTAACTGATGAAGAACTATTCACTAACAATGAAGATGATGGAGAGATAATAATGGAAATAAGCATACCGTGTGATATTATGATCCAGTACAGAGAGGTACACAATCCACTTATGGCCAGTGTTAATGCCCCACCAACAATTTTTGAGGAAGACATGGCAAAAGTAGCACCAGAAATTTGGACTACAGGCCCCCATGACGTAGGGTTATTACATGAAGTAACACTGATAAAGATAAAACTCAAACCAGGTGCCATACCACCAAGAGTGAAACAGCACCCAATATCCAGAGAAGCAGAGGAAGGGATTAGAGAGACAATAAATGCACCCCTGAACCAAGGCATAATAGTGCCATCAAACTCCCCGTGTAACACGGCTATCTTCCCGATCAAAAAGGCAAAAGGAGGGGCGTGGAGGATGATCCAAGATCTCCGCCCACTTAATGACGTCATTCAAAAAGAATTCCCGCTAGTGCCTAACCCGGCATCAATACTGTGCAGTATACCCAAAGAATCTACATGTTTTACTGTGGTTGACTTGAAGAATGCCTTCTTCTCCATACTACTTGACCCAGGATCGCAGTACCTCACAGCATTCACACTGGGAAATAACAGATATGAGCATCGCAGACTCCCACAGGGATATTGCGAAAGCCCAAGTATTTTTAAAAGATTATTACGAGAGGACATTGGAAATATAGATGTAGAGAGCACCATTATACAATACGTAGACGATTTACTCGTCTGTAGCAAAACAGAAGAAAAGTGTAGAGAAGACTCTATAACACTGTTAAACGTGTTAGCTACCAAAGGATACAAGGTCGATAAAGGGAAACTACAATATTGCCTTGCCGAAGTTGTATACCTCGGACAGTTAATATCAAAAGATGGAAAACAAATACTCCCTGACAGGGCAGCTGCTATACGTAACATAATAATACCAAAGACAGTGAAGGACATGCAGAAATTTCTTGGCCTATGTGACTATTGCCGAGCATGGATCCTCGATTATGCAGCATACACACGCCCATTATTGCAAGCATTAAAAGAAGCGCAAAAGAGTAGAGCCCCAATAAAATGGACACATGACATGATGGCTCAGTACTTCAGACTGAAAGACCTTATCGCTGAGGCTCCAGTCCTCGCGAACCCAGATTATGAAAGGGAATTTTTCTTGTTGTCACACTGCAATGGAACACTGATGACAGCAGTGTTGACACAGAAAACATCATTAGGCCACAAGCCACTGGCTTACTACAGCGGAACACTGGATGCAGTGATGCAGGGCCACTTCGCGGTGAACAGGCCCTCGCAGCCGTGGACTTAGCCATTGAAAAGAGTGCCACAATTGTAATGGGATGTTCAGTAACATTGTATGCAGAGCATTCATTATTTGCTATTCTTGAGCGGTCAAAATCAACACTGACAACACAGAGGGCAACGGCATATGAGATAATAATTTCAAGCTCCAACGTGCATGCGGTCAGGTGTAAACCCAGCAACATTCATTACAGAGCCATGTACTATGGAGGATATGCAGTAACACGACTGTGCAACCTATGAGGGGGAGGGTGATGATATTCCCAAGGCGAGTGAAAACGCCCTGAAGGAAGGAGAAATATACTTCATAGACGGTTCAGCGTCAATAAACCCAGAAACAGAAGAAAAGCATGTAGGGATGGCAGTAGTACGAATGGAGGAAGATAGCTATGAAACAATCGTCAACAAGCGTCTCCCGTCCCATTACTCAGCACAAGCGGCTGAACTAACTGCATTAATTGAAGCATTACGTACAGCCAAAGGATGCACAGTGACTATATATTCAGATTCAGCATATGCAACTACCACCGTCCATTCAGGACTATCACGCTGGCGTAGAAGATGGTTCAGACGAGCATATGGCTCACCAGTACAGCACGCCACACTATTGAATGAATTAATAGAGGCATTAGTAGAGCCATCGGTAGTGGCAGTGGTGAAATGCCAAGCCCATACCAACAACACAGATGCGATCTCATTGGGAAACGCGGCAGCCGACGCAGCAGCGAAGGAGGCCTTGTATTTCAATATAACACCAGCGGCTGAGTGCATTGTTAAAACCGCCACCGTAGAACCACTAGAAGAAGCCTATAGTAACACGCCCATAACACAGCTAATAAAGTTACAGAGGAGAGCACCATTAAAGGAACAAGAATTATGGAGCAAGCGGGGATGTAAACAATCGGCCACAGACCTCATTTGGAGGCAGGAGACAACCGGGAAGGTAGTGATGCGGGTAGAATTACTAGAACTAGCATTCCAACAGCTGGACTTTCCAGCCCATGTAGCGAAACAACACATCGCCGCAGACATTCAAGAACATTGGTTTGTCCCCAACTTACAGGAACATTTGTCAAAATTTATCATAGACTGTACAACATGTCAAACATACAATTCAGGGATGACATTGAGGACATTGTGAGGTACTTTGCCACGACCGGCAGGGCCCTTCAGAGAACTCCACATAGATTATGCAGATATGGGAGAGAGATGTAACGGGGCAAGATATCTAATTGTGGTAGTATGTCCTTTCTCAAGGTGGGTGGATGCGGGTCCATGCCCCCACCCAGACGCGAAGTGCGCTGCAAAGTTTCTGGTGAGAGAAGTGTTTTCCCGGTTGGGAATATGTGATGTGATACGGTTGGACAATGGCACGCACTTTGTGAATAACCTCTTCAAAGAAGTAACATCACTCTTAGGGGTGAAGCACAAACTTGTCCATTTATCATCCGATGGCTAATTGGAAGGTGGAAAAGATCAACAGTCTGCTCAAGAGTAAACTATCGAAATTGTGTAATACACTACAGAAAAACTGGGTGTATTGCTTACCCCTAGCACTGTTCCAACTCAGAACGCAGCCATGCAAGGACCACCATTTGAGCCCCCATGAAAATGTGACTGGGAGGTGAATACACACACCACTCTCCCCGATTAGGAGAGCATTAGATGCACACAGGGCTGCCACATTGCTGGGGGAAGAATTTAAGGAATACTTGACTCAGCTGATGCGCGCAGTACGCAGCATAGCACGACAAATAGAACCGCCTTTTACTGCAAATGTGGCAACTGATACTAGCATGCCAGCTACAGATAGCCCAACTGGGCTGCTGATGACAGGAGCACAGGTATATGTGAGGAGTTTTGTCAGGAGATGGAATTCACCAAGGTTTCATGGCCCATATGAAATGATTTACAGTACTCCCACTGCAGTGAAAGTAAAGGGACTGAAATATTGGGTGCACCTCTCAGATGTGAGGAGGGCACGCGATAGTACACTCCTTCAGAACGAACAGGAATGTGTAAGTGGTACTACAAGTGAGGTTGGGAAGCAGTGACAACCTGATCAAATGAAACAAGGAACTTGTGAGGAGCAAAAACGATGATGTTCCTTCTGACTTGCCTTGCCCCACTTCTCCATCCTTCTCCCTTTCACTCTCCTTTCATCACTATATCTTCCCCCGGCTATAAAAATGCACAGTAAAAAGAGAATATAAGTGAAGCGAATAACAGGAAAATGTATAACTACAGCAACCATAAATGAAACAATGAGTAAACATGATGTATAAACATATATACAATGTACATATTCAGGTAACTTAACAAATTTGTATCGTCCCTCCAGGTGACAAAATGGCCCAGCGAAGTGAACTCGCAGAGAACACGCTAAAGTTAGATAGCAATAGGGATGCCATTAGGGCTAATAAGTTTAGTAATGTTGAATGTGTTTTGAAATGCGCTGCTGTTTTGCTTTCTGTGATGTTCTTCTTCATGGCCTGGTACTACACTCTCTTATCTCTGGTTAATGACATGCATAAAGGGGGGAGCGGGGCTAAGATGATACGAGAAGGGTCAACCCTAATATGGACTGGAGTAAAGACAATATGGGGAGAAACATATATCATTAGTATTAACGATACAAATGTAACACAAACTTCAGAGCACTCTCCGGCTGATCCAACAATTGTCTCCTTGTCACATCCTGGCATAAATATGAGTAATGATTATGAATTAAATGAATATGATGCCGACTATTATTGGCCGAGTAACTTGGCCAACACAAGTATGCATGCACAGACAACCATAGAACCTACTAACGAGTATACACATGCCATATTCAACAGCAATGATACGGCCTGTGCTGGAATGTTCCCAATACATTATCAAAAAGTGAGAAGTTATAAGGAGGGAGGGAAAAGGAGAGAAAAAAGGGGGGCGGGAAGGAAAAGATACATTTATCATGACCTGGGATTAGATGAAATAGAAGACCCCCGCCACCCTGATCAATCTAACAAATGGTATTCAGACATGAGTGCTACAGCAAAGCAAGCAACAAATGAAAGCTGCTATGTCTGTTCACACATACCGCATGCATCAGGGACACCCAAAATGTTTGTACCACAGGAAGTGCCCTTGTCGGAGGCTCAATGTTCGATTCACTTAGTTCTGTGTAGGATAAAAAGCACCTTCCAGGCACACAAAGACTGGAAAATGAGAGAACATGCACGAGCCGGCGTCAAGGAGTAATTTGCATCAGAGAGCCATTTCTTGTCATAAAAGGAACAAGGTATGCAGAGAACAAATGGCACGATGAAACCATTGAGTGCAAAGCAGAAGCACTCCGGGGACTATCTGAGGACAACTTCCAATGGCTAAAGGAAGTGACTGCCCCTATTTGGTCACAACACGTCACTAAGCTAACATGGATCACAGCACTGGAAAAGCCTATACAAATACAGAAAGAAGTACAACAAAAACTATGCTTCCATGGGGAAGGGAAAGTGAACATGGGGGAGGCAAGGAAATGCAACAAGACAGTGATGATACCTGATATGAAGAAAGGCACTGAGGCACTCATGGGCATGTACTGGATTTGCGGCAAACAAGCCTACCTGCATCTACCTGCATCCTGGAAAGGTACTTGCGCCTTAGCCACCCTCCATACGGCCCTGATGGTAATACCCGAAAGCCATATCCAAGGAGCAGCAGGGCAATCGGCTGGCAGATCGGCAGCAGGAGAATCAGCTGGCAAATCGGCAGCAGGGCAATCGGCTGACCCATCGACAGCGCCCCAACAAGGAAAGACAGAACCTCCAGTTTATGAACTGTTGTCAGAACCCGAGTTGAAAACAAAGTTGTCACGAAGTAAAAGATCATCCAACTACATTTCCTCTGAATCATCAAAACTCCTTGCAGAGATCCCACAAAAGTACAAGCTCTTCTCATCCGCAGAGACATTTTTTGCATCGCTCCTAGCGCCAGGGCTCCAAGCACGAGCAAATGCCAAATGGTTACAAATAGTGCGCTGGGAGCTAATCCAACTGGCCAACGACACTGAAGAAGGATTCAACGTTATAAAAATAGAGCTCCGTGCCTTGCGCCTAATGACAATGCAAAAGCGATATGTTCTAGATCTCCTCACGGCGATGGACGGTGGCAACTATGATAGATGCACGCATACAATCAGGGGAACATAACACTCCAAAATACAGGATGACTGCCATCTATAGGCAATATGGGGACAGGGTTGGTAATTTATACCATACCACCATCAAGGAGCCACGAGAATTGCAGTGGTATAAAGAGGTGTGGGTAGACCTGGATGGGGATGGTGGGATATACCTAACATGCACTCCAGACGAATATGCAAGAAGAGGTAATAGCTTGAGAAGTGTATGCAGCGCATGGATGCCGATAAAAGGTACCCCCGCCTGGGAAGAAGCAGTTGCTGAAGCTGAGTACTACCGAAGGGAGAATGAAAGAAAACAAGTGTCATCATTAGTTACTTTAGATGTAACGAAAGGGGGGAATGTGTGGGAGCGAGAGGCCAGCCGGCCCCCGCATCCTTTACTTCTCAGTACAAAACTCAGACCAAGTGCCTCCAGTAGTGGGTTCGCCCCTTGCCCTTATGCGATGTCGACTTTGGTTAACATTCACGTAGATGGGACCACTGAGCAGGACACAGGGCATCCATTTTTGTACCCCCTTTCGACTCCATCTTGGTAACTAGGCCTCACTGCGATAGTACAAAACCCTTCTCTTCCCTTTTCTTGCAACGGTCAGACGCGCAAGGCACATGGCCCCCACCATCTTTTCCACTCTGACTGGAAAATTCCACGGCTCCATTCTCACGCCTCAGCCTGAGATACTTGCAACAGATAATAAATTTAACCCATCACTCTTCCTCTGAGATCACTGTCCTGCATGTGAACCAGCATGAGCTAAGCACATAGCTCGTTCATCTCCACAAATGTGTCCTTGCCCCCGCGCCCTCGCCAGTGGAAACTTACTGCCATTGTGACCCTGTGCCCCTGCAAGGTATTCCTTTCATGTGCCAGACCACTAACCACGCCATGATGCCCACCCAACAGATTCCCAACTAACATTAGACCCCTGCTGCAGTATATCGTTGTCTACCACTAACAAAATGTCACATGCCAGAGATTCTTATGAACACAGACCCTCACTTCAACTGGTGTATTATGGTGTCAAGACCCTTAACGTAGGGCCTTTATAATCCGGTGTTATTGATAGTATAGATACACTTGTGAAGTTTATGGAGACATGATAGGTTGTTCAAAGACTTCGAATGGTTATTATTTAGTGCATGCATTTTAAAGAATATATTATGTTAGCTTAGCTAGTGACCACCCTGCTTCACAGCGACCTGACCTTCACCCATTCGGAACACAGATGCCTGACGTCCATCCTCCCTCCAACCAAGCAGCCAACCCAGAGGAAGAGTTGCCACCCACACCATGGGCACCATATGGACTGTCCAATCCAGGACCAACGTAGTATCCTATGTTAGTTGCGTCATTTGCCCTATAAAATTTATTGTAACATTCATTTTGGTCAGAGCGCTCTCAGAGGCAACAGAGATCTTGAATGCCAGTTACTTATATAAACCTTGCCTTGAACTCTCGCAGCCTGCTCTCCTTGCCTCATTCCCCATCTGGGGTGTGTCCGTTTTATTCTTTTGCATGAGAAAGACAGGGAGGGCACAAACAGAAGTCGGAGCCCTGATAGGAATGGCTTCTTACTGTAGGCAGTGGATCCCCAATTTCTCGTTAACGATTAAACCAATGTTGGCTTTGACGCAGAGGGGCATTTCTTCGCCATTGGCGTGGAACTTGGAACACCAGCAAGCGTTTGATCTGCTCAAGACTGCACTGTGTTCGGCACCAGTTTTGGGCACACCAAATTATAAGAAGGCCTTCGTGTTGTATGTGCATGAACGTGATGGATGTGCTTTGGCTGTATTTACGCAGGAACATGGAGGGAAGAATAGGCTGTGCGGCTAATTTTCTTCCGCCCTTGATCCTGTTGCATGCGCTTTGCCAACATGTTTGCGAGCTGTTGCTGCTGCTGCTGCTGTGTCCGTGATACAGAGTGAGGGAATGGTCCTAGGCCATGCTTTAACCCTGATGGTGCCTCACTCTGTAGATGTTCTATTACAATTGTGGAGCTTTTCTCAATTGCAAATGCAGCTGCAACAAGCACCTGTTTACATGGGAACAGGCCTTGCATCACCAAATCTAGCACTCTGCTGTAGTACTTTAAAGGCTTGTTGCCCATCATGCTTTTCTTTGTAAGCACCGCAGTTATCAGTTGGTCATTGGAATTGGAAAACAGATAGAACTTTTGTGTGTAATCAGGGGTGGGTAACACTCGGTCAGTAGAAGTTACCTCTTTGATGTTATTGAATGTGGTGATCGTGTCCTCTGTTCATGAAAGCTTGCAGTCATTATTTTGAGCCTCTTTGAGGTCCTGAAACTGTTGCCTGTTGTTAGCCACATAGTCCAAAATCCAGGCTCCGCAATAGTTGCACAACCCTAGAAATGTTTGCATTTCCTTGACAGTCTTAGGCTGGGGAGTACTACGCACTGAAGCTGCGTGATCGAGTATTATTTTCTTCCCTTGGACAGATATCAGTTGGTCCAAATGGAGCACTTCCTTGATGCAAAATTGCAGCTTTGCCTTATCTACCTTATAGCCCTTGTATGCTAACAGCTGCAAAAGGGTGACAGAGTCCTTCCTGCATTGTTGCTGACTCTCATTACACACCAGCAAATCATCAACATACTGAATGAAGGTACTGGGCACCTGAATCCTACCCAAATCAGCATGTCATATTCTGTTGAAAATACTGGGGGACTCACAGTACCCCTGGGGCAAGCTTGTGTTCTCGAAGTGCATCCCTCCATGCTTAAATGCAGCGAGGTACTGTGAGTAAACTGTACACCACTGTAAAGTGTTTCGCCTCTTTAGGGATGCTACACAGTATAGTTGCAGGGATCGGAACTACAGGAAATTCTGCCTGTACAATGTCATACAGATTTTGAAGATCCTGTATCATCCTCCAGGTTCCCCCTTTTGCCTTTTTGATTGGATATATAGCCGTATTGCATTGAAAGGAGAAAGGTACAATTATCCCCCGATTCGGGAGTGCAAAAATGGTATCTCACATTCCCTCCTCTGCCTCTTTGGACAGTGGATACTGCTTAGCTCTGGGCAGCACCGTGCCTGGCTTGAGTGTTGTTTGAACTGGAGCCACCCAATGCAAGAGCCCTACATCGCGGGCATTTGTTGTCTATAGCCGTTCCGGGACTTGTTCTAAGTCTGTCTCAGTGAAGGGGGCAGGACGACAAGGGCATCAAATAACATTGCACTTTGCAATACTGTACCATCATGTCACACAGGCAATACAGATTGCCAACACAATCTCTCCATCATCAACCCGATGCTCAAACAATTCTGCCTCTAATACTTCTTTGAGAGGCACTGTTGGGTCAATGCATAACACAGTACTCCACTCACACCCATCCGGGTCTGTTCCACCACAACAATCCTTATAGCTGACACAACCAGGCCCTGCAAATCTAGGGAGAGTATCGATCCTGCCACAAGCTCTGGGGTCACCACAGGCTGAAAGATGATATCAGATAGCACCTGCTAAAACACTGTTGACCGATCTTGGGCACTGCATCAAGTAAAACTGTGATCCCATACACAAACATATCCGGATCTACAGGGATGCTGCGAACCACCACCTCTCCACCTCTGGCCTGTATGATGACCATTGCCCTCAAGGCACACATGCCTCTGGTGGCACAAACTACTACACAATCCGTAAATGTGATGGTCATGTTCAACGTACTCAGCAAGCCCCACCCCACCAAATTTATCGGGACGATTCTTAGTAGAATAAGGGTGGACACACCACTTTTCGTCCTATTTTAAATGAATGATACCTCTTTGGTGTAGGGAACCGTGGTAACATCCCCAGAGAATCTCTGTATGGCACGCCTTTGACCTGATAGTGGAACGTTTCCCCTCACTGATGCATGATTTAGTGGCTCCCCTGTGTACCATAAAGATGAATGGCTTATTACCGATCTCAGCACCACCCAAAGGTTCCTCGTCAGGGTGGGTAGTCATGGACAGGACTGGGCACTCAAAAGCTTTCTGTGGGCTGTCCTAATCAGTATACGTATTGGTACCTGGGAACGTGAAAGGGTTGCCTCCCATGACACTGACCCCTCTGTAAGGCACAACTCTTCCATTTGGTACTGCATTGGTTGTGGACATTTGACCTCCGTATAGAGAGTTCTGGGCCACCTGTGGTGGAACATTAGGTGGTGCTTGTGTCTACATATGTGGGGATTATGGTGGTAATTGAATATAAGCCTGGTGTAATTCATAGGGTATGGGGGGGCCACTGGAAGTGGGAAGGAGTGTGGCTGCGGTGGTATAGGGGCTGGTTGGCTGTATGGGCTGTACTCTGCTCCTTGCCTACTTCTACATTCTCTCACAAAATGACCCCACTTCCCTCAACTCCAACACTGTAACAGTACCATACCCCCTCTGGGTCCCATCCCAATAAATCCCCCCTTCCCCCTCAACCCCCTTGGAACCCTGCTCTTCCCCGTGGCTGACCTCCTTGGTTCTATCCCGAGTACTGATGCTGAGGATCGCTGCCCCACTGCCCCTGTCCTCTGCCTGGCCAAAATGCTGCTATCCTCACATATGTGCATACTGCAGCCTGTCCTGATGCGTCTGTCTGTGTGCTTGCCTTTAGCATTCCTTCAACTGCTATTTTAGCTAATGTTTTCTGCACCAATTTTGCTTCCTCAGCCTGCAGTCTCTGAGCCGTTTCCTTTTCTCGCTCTTTGGTCCTCTTACAATTATGTATAATCATAGTCTGAATTTTTGCCCACCCCTTCACCTCTATGCCCACTATCTTCTTGAGTGTTTATTGAACTTCCTTGGGCAACCCCCTTTTAATAACAAAATAAAAAAGGGTAATTGTTCAGTCCCACTGGTCTCCCGTCTTCGCTCACCACATTTCCTGAACTTTTAAAATGTACTGGGCGGGGTATTCATCGTCCCCCATGGTGTACTCCATTATGGACTGCAAGTCCGGTGTGCCAGGATATGCCCATGGGAGAGCGTCCCACACTTGTGCTCGGATAATGTTGAAGGGTGCTCCATCGTGTGCATCATCATCTAACTTCACATCTGAATGCCCTACCTTAACCCACACGTCCGCAGCCTGATCGCCCACATTTGCAACAAGCAAACTTTTCATGTCTCCCACTGCCAAATGGATCCCTGGGGTCTCCTTCTCCAATGCATATATGCACTTCTCAGCCCCAGCAGTGAGGGGTAGGAGTGTTTTATTCAAGCTATTCTTGTCCATCTGAGCCCAGGCCACACAATGCGCCCTCTCTGGGCCTTAATGCAATAATGGCAGCTGCGTGCCCTCAAATCGCCTTGCTCTCCGTTGATCATTTCCCTTTTTACTTGCCACTGCAACCCATCCAAATCTGCTAATCAATCGTGGTCCCCACAAACTCTCTACTCTTGATGAGACCTCTGGTGCCTCCTGGGCATCCCCCTCCTCATCCTCGATTTTGCCCGTGGTGTCCCATTCTCCTTCCCACAGATCTCTATTTGCGTCCCGGTATGACCTCACTGTCCCATGACCTACATTATCCACCCCTCGAACGCCTCCATTCCCCTTCTCAATGTGCACATTATTTAATACACTTCTGTCCAGCCTAAACAGAATATCTCCTGCCCTCCTCTCATCCAAGTCACACCTGTTTGCCCCCCGCTCCCCGTTCACTGCCCTCAGGCTGGCCAACTCCATTTGCATTGCCTCCAATGCTTCCTCTAATTCTTTCTGTAACTTGCTACCCTGGGGTATGGTCGTCTTAGGTGTTGCGTGATATGGGGGTGGTTCTGTGGCGGAGGAAGTCACCTATTTCGGGTTGGTGTAACCTGTAGCAGGTCGGGCAGTGAGCAGGTATAGCCCCCCTCAGGAAGGGGTGGGGGTGACTGTGTATCTTCCAGGGCGGTTGGCTGCACTACTCTTGGGGTTGGGACACTCCCATTTTGGGGGTGGTGCTCCTCACTAACTTCAACGTCCTCTAACATCTTCCACAAGTCTAAATCTCTTTTTGCTTCATGAGTTTTTTTATCTTTATAATTAGCAGTTAAAACATGCTCATTTGTTCCAATATCTCTCTATTATTAGTACCCTGCACTGGCTAGGGGTGGGGAATCCCCCTTGTGCCCCTGCCACCCACTGTTTGTGAAATTCCTCTATCTTACCCTTATACAATGGAAATGCACTACACATGTACTCCGACGGAGTCATTACCCCCATATTGACAATGGTGCTTGTAAAAACGTTTCAGGTATGCGCTGCGCACAATGCTATTAAATATGTCACTACCAGTCCTCTGTCACACATTACTTTCACCCCCTGTTTGCACCCTCAACTCCTCACACACACACCTGCCCCCACTCCACATGCCGAACACTCGCACCACTTCTGCAGGCCCTCCCTTGGCCGACACATACTACACAAACTAATATTTCAATACAACAAAACAATAAACTAAAACAATAAGCCAAAATAACAGCCACTACCTTGTCTCCTTCCCCCAAAAGGAATATATTGGGCACAGGAATCCAAGCTCTCTAATTTTGTTTCCCTTTATCACAATAAAAATATGGCGTCACCTTCTCCCCTTATTCGGAAAGGATCCCACACTCCTGTTTTCTTCCTCGTTATCGCCTCAATAATAATTTTAATAATAATACTATTAAAAAATTAAAAAATTCACCACGTAGCCTTTCACACTCTCCCTTCACACACACACATACTACGTTCCCCCACTCACTCCTGTCTCCTGTTGTTGTCTCTCGCAAAAGGGGTACTTACGTCCTTGTGTTCACCCGAGCTACTCCATCATGGGGTCCCAATAACGCCCCGCACCCTCCTAGGAGCGGCGCCCCGCTCCAAAGAGCAGACAGGAATTCTGTGAACTACAGGTGGGCATGGCCCTTCCAGAAATGCGGCCTGGACGCCTCTGTCTTTGCAAGGGTTGCTTGGATCACGTCAGGGTCACCAAAAATGTAGAGAAACCCCTCAATGCTCACACCAGAAAAAATGCAACCCACTAGGGAAAAAGGCACAGTACACCTTGCAAGAAAACAAGGTTTATTTCCACAAAAATAGAGATGCAGCAGCAAATATCTCTGCTGCTGCGGAGCGTTCTGCTAAAATCAGCATGAGCAATACTTTAAAAAGGTACACAGCATCATCAATGACGTAATTACATACGGTAGAAGTCCGAGTGGCTGGTTGGTGCGACCCTATACATAGGCTACCTACTTCATAAGGAATACCAGGCCATTGGTCCCAGCCCCGTCTGTCCAGCTTCTTCCACATGGGCTTCCCTCTTTTACGTCATCAGGCAGGAGGCTAAGGCGAAGAAAAACAATACAATCTTTATCTCTAAGCTAGTGTGCACATGGTACTGCAGACAAGAGCTGAGAGGATGCTTCAAGGTCACCCTAACTCGATTCCAGACACATCAGCACCCTTACAAAGCTTCCCACCCTCATTTTAGGTTTGTTGTTTAGCCCCTCCCGGCACCACGCAGCACAAACCACATGATCCATGGTGATGGCAGCCTGTCCCCGCTTTTTGGTCTTTTCTGATCGATTGGGGGGTTTAAAAGCATTATGGACAGTGGTCTGGGACCGACTGAGGTCTTAGGATGCAGGCAGGTGGCACTGTTACCTAGAGCTGGGGCCTCTCGTGGCATCGCTTTTCGCAAGGAACTCGCCACACCCGGGCGGCCTTGCAGGACGCATTCTTCCTTGGATACGAAATGCTGGCAGCATGAGGCAATGAAGGGTCTATGAATCTCTGCAGCTCTGGCCTTCCTCACCAGTGCCCACGATACAACCTTTTTTACACTTATTTCTATGTTTGTGGCCTAGGGTTGCAGTCGCGGCTGCAATGCAGCGTTAGGCCTCGATTTCAATATAGCTGCCATTACCTATGATGGCATCTGATTCCCAGTGTGTTTTAAATCCGCAACATGCACTACCTTTCCCACACAATAGCCCCGGCTGCCGCCCCCCTCCCCACACCCTCCTCAAGCCCCTATTGTACACGTCTGTGCCTTTGCCTCATTCGAAACCGCTTGAGGGTTTGGGACGACTGTGTCACCTTCCCAACACCTGTCACTACCAGTGTCTCCCCTCCCTACCCAAAGGCCTGTCACTAGCTGTGGCTACTCTCTCTTTTCGAAGCCTGCCATTGTCTGTGTCTCCTTTCCCTTCCTGCAGTCCTGTCAATGTATGTGACGCTCCGGCCCTTCCTGCAGGCCTGTCACTATCACTGCCTGTGATGCCTGGCCCTTCCTGCAGGCCTGTCACTGCCTGTGGCGCCCTGCCCTTCCTTCAGGCCCTTCCTGCAGGCCTGTCATTGCCTGCGATGCCTGGCCCTTCCTGCGGGCCTGTCCCTGCCTGTGACGCCTGGCTCTTCCTGCAGGACTGTCACTGCTTGAAACGCCTGGCCCTTCCTGCAGGCCTGTCACTAGCTCTGGCTCCTCTCTCTTCTGGAGGTGAGTCACCACCTGTGATACCTGGCCCTCCTGCAGGCCTGTCACTGTCACTGCCTGTGATGCCTGGCCCTTCCTGCAGGCCTGTCACTGTCACTGCTGTGACGCCTGGCCCTTCCTGCAGGCCTGTCACTGCCTCTGATGCCTGGCCCTTCCTGCAGGCCTGTCATTGCCTGTGACGCCTGGCCCTTCCTGCAAGCCTGTCACTACCTGAAACGCCCGGCCCTTCCTGCAGGCCTGTCACTGCTTGTGACGCCTGGCCCTTCCTGCAGGCCTGTCATTGCCTGTGACGCCTGGCCCTTCCTGCAGGCCTGTCCAGCCTGTGACACCTGGCCCTTCCTGCAGGCCTGTCACTAGCTGTGGCTCCTCTCTCTTCAGGAGGCCTGTCACTGCCTGTGACGCATGGCCCTTCCTGCAGGCATGTCACTGTCACTGCCTGTGATGCCCGGCCCTTCCTGCAGGCCTCTCACTAGCTCTGGCTCCTCTCTCTTTTGCAGGTCTTTCACTGCCTGCGACGCATGGCCCTTCCTGCAGGCCTGTCCCTGCCTGTGATGCCTGGCCCTTCCTGCAGGCCTGTCACTGCCTGTGATGCCTGGCCCTTCCTGCAGGCCTGTCCCTGCCTGTGACGCCTGGCCCTTCCTGCAGGCCTGTCACCTCCTGTGACGCCTGGCCCTTCCTGCAGGCCTGTCCCTGCCTGTGATGCCTGGCCCTTCCTGCAGGCCTGTCACTGCCTGTTACGCCTGGCTTTCCTGCAGGCCTGTCACTGCCTGTGATGCCTGGCCCTTCCTGCATACCTGTCACTCCTGTGACGCCTGGCCCTTCTTACAGGCCTGTCCCTGCTGGTGATGCCTGGCCCTTCCTGCAGGCCTGTCACCTCCTGTGACGCCTGGCCCTTCCTGCAGGCCTGTCCCTGCCTGTGATGCCTGGCCCTTCCTGCAGGCCTGTCACTGCCTGTGACGCCTGGCCCTTCCTGCAGGCCTGTCCCTGCCTGTGACGCCTGGCCCTTCCTGCAGGCCTGTCACCTCCTGTGACGCCTGGCCCTTCCTGCAGGCCTGTCCCTGCCTGTGATGCCTGGCCCTTCCTGCAGGCCTGTCACTGCCTGTTACGCCTGGCTTTCCTGCAGGCCTGTCACTGCCTGTGATGCCTGGCCCTTCCTGCATACCTGTCACTCCTGTGACGCCTGGCCCTTCTTACAGGCCTGTCCCTGCTGGTGATGCCTGGCCCTTCCTGCAGGCCTGTCACCTCCTGTGACGCCTGGCCCTTCCTGCAGGCCTGTCCCTGCCTGTGATGCCTGGCCCTTCCTGCAGGCCTGTCACTGCCTGTTACGCCTGGCTTTCCTGCAGGCCTGTCACTGCCTGTGATGCCTGGCCCTTTCTGCAGACCTGTCACCACCTGTGACGCCTGGCGCTTCCTGCAGGCCTGTCACCTCCTGTGACGCCTGGCCCTTCCTGCAGGCCTGTCCCTGCCTGTGATGCCTGGCCCTTCCTGCAGGCCTGTCACTGCCTGTTACGCCTGGCTTTCCTGCAGGCCTGTCACTGCCTGTGATGCCTGGCCCTTCCTGCATACCTGTCACTCCTGTGACGCCTGGCCCTTCTTACAGGCCTGTCCCTGCTGGTGATGCCTGGCCCTTCCTGCAGGCCTGTCACCTCCTGTGACGCCTGGCCCTTCCTGCAGGCCTGTCCCTGCCTGTGATGCCTGGCCCTTCCTGCAGGCCTGTCACTGCCTGTGACGCCTGGCCCTTCCTGCAGGCCTGTCCCTGCCTGTGACGCCTGGCCCTTCCTGCAGGCCTGTCACCTCCTGTGACGCCTGGCCCTTCCTGCAGGCCTGTCCCTGCCTGTGATGCCTGGCCCTTCCTGCAGGCCTGTCACTGCCTGTTACGCCTGGCTTTCCTGCAGGCCTGTCACTGCCTGTGATGCCTGGCCCTTCCTGCATACCTGTCACTCCTGTGACGCCTGGCCCTTCTTACAGGCCTGTCCCTGCTGGTGATGCCTGGCCCTTCCTGCAGGCCTGTCACCTCCTGTGACGCCTGGCCCTTCCTGCAGGCCTGTCCCTGCCTGTGATGCCTGGCCCTTCCTGCAGGCCTGTCACTGCCTGTTACGCCTGGCTTTCCTGCAGGCCTGTCACTGCCTGTGATGCCTGGCCCTTTCTGCAGACCTGTCACCACCTGTGACGCCTGGCGCTTCCTGCAGGCCTGTCCCTGCGTATGACGCCTGGCCCTTCCTGCAGGCCTGTCCCTGCGTGTGACGCCTGGCCCTTTCTGCAGGCCTGTCCCTGCCTGTGACTTCTGGCCCTTCCTGCAGGCCTGTCACTGGCTGTGTCTCCCCTCCCTACCAGAAGGCCTGTCACTAGCCGCCTCTCCCCTCCCTACCCAAAGGCCTGTCACTAGCTGTGGCTCCCCTCTCTTCTAGAGGTGTGTCTCTGAGGTTGCCTCTCCTCGCTTCCTCTCGGCCTGCCTTAGTATGACACGCTGGGCACTGTCCCCCTGTGATGGCTGTCTCTCCTCTCTTCCTTTCAAGGTCAGAGCAGTGCTGTTGCAGTGACAGGTCTATTATCACCTCCCCTCCCCCAGCACTCTGCTGAGATCTGAGAGACACTGCGAGGGCCGCCCTCTAGACATGCGCCATCTCCCAACCCCCCCAGACTCCTGCCTGACCATAAAGGCCTCTGCGCCACACCGGACCCCCTCCCTCTATTATGTGTACCCTCCCACACAATGAAAAGGCATGTGAGTGGAGCTGGTGGCATGTCACATACCCCCTTCAATGTGGAAGAGGTATGCAGTAATAAAATCATGGCAAAAATGTCGCCTTTACAAAAAATCGTGGCAAAAATGCTGTGGTTTGACCTGGTAAAGGTGTACCCATTATTACATTTACAGGGAGCGGGGGTTGCGGGGATGTACCCTGCTCTCCTTAAATTGTATAATGGGTCTGAGGGTTGTGGGGGTGCCATTTTTGGCATGATTTTAACACATGGAACCGTGGAAGAGCCGGGGGGGTGTAACACTCCCACCCAACACCCCCCCCCCCCCCGCCTGTCATATACTTGCCAACCGTCTGTGACCAAAAAGATGTTGGATTTTTCAAGTTTCAGAAATAATAATTCGCATAACAATGACTTCACAGGAAAATACAAAGCATTCATTGTTGGCACCATTGAAGCATTCTAAAACACAACCCACCAAACAGCACAACATGGAAAGATGTTCAAATGTATAATTCTGAATGGTAGGTTAACACCAAATTCAGTGACACAGAAGGTAATCACACAGAGTTGGTAGGCAACGTTTGCCACTGCTCCGGAGCAGCAGCCTGGGCAATACATATGTATTCCTACAGTGCAAGCTTCACACTGAATGACATGGAGACTGATAACCCCCCTCAGTCCAATAGGCAGATGCTCTGTGATGGTGTTACACTCTGCCACGTGCCTTCACTGGTGGTTCACCCAAGGGTTGTACCAGCCAGAGTGTAGGGCAGAGTCAAGTAGCTGTCAGGTCAGTGGATTGGTCTGGGCCCAATCTAAGTAATCACCTACCAGCCCACTGCACAGACACACTAATGAATGTGTTACATGCTTTGGCCTGCCAGCCTGCCATAGACATGCATTACCTGCCACTGTAAAAAGCAGTATGATATGTCACCCAAATCTGTAGGCGGTAGGACTGCTTAAAAAGCTGTAGCCTACTGCCTAAATCTGTAGGGCTGGCAAGTATGCCATCAGCATCTGTGCTGCAGAGCGTCCGCCACTACTCCTGGGACCCCCTGTTTAGTCAAGGCCTTGCAGGTCTCCAGAGATTAAAAGCTTAGGGTCCTCACCAGACTTTGACCAATTGCCCCCCTAGAGGGTGTAGACCCCTTCACCTGTGGGGGTGCTCTGGGACAATTGGAAGCTGCTGCTGTGCCCGGTGAGGGAGGGGTTACTGGTCGCAGAAGGGGTTTGTGTGGGTGTAGGCGGCAAGGCTGTTTGGTGCTCTCCACTGTCCCTGCACTTGAAAAGCGGTAAAATGAAGGTGTGGTACTATCTAATGAGGAGGGATAAGTAAATACAGGTGTACCTCATTCCAAAAGAGATTTAACATAACAGTGGCAAATAGGATTGCACCCCTACCCACAAAGCTGGCAACCTTGCCAGCAGCGAGAGATCACCCACAACTGTGGCATGCATGGGGCACATGCAACGTGCCCCCGTCTCTTTGCCCTCCGTGGAAGCCGAGTGAGCCCACCCTGTACCCAGGCAGAAAGCGCTCCGAATGCGACCAATGCGTGCAGACGCGAGGGATGGAACGAGGTTTGCAGCAGCAACACAAGGGCTGTCCTGATGAACCATCCAGGAGTGGGGGCTCACAAAAGGGTGAGTGCTCCCCAGACAACACAGCAGTGAATGCAAAGCACTGCAGCACATTGGCAGAAACAACTGCCAGAGCGGAGAAGAGCTTCAGTGGAACCGGCTGAGGACCATGTTACGCAAGAAAGCCAGCACCGAGTCAGTCACTGTGTTGCAATAACACAAGATGCGTGCAATGCAGGGAAGGAACAGTGCATTCCCTTTGGACGCCCTGCACACTTCTTCTCCAGGTGCTATTGCATCATCTGATGAACAAGTCGGTGGGACTTGGACAGCCAATGCGCTGTTGTTAGGGAGAGTTCTCATTTCCCCAGCTCTTCTGCTGGACTTAAGGACTTTTAATTTTAAACCTGGAGTGAGTGAGACCTTTTTCTCACTCTCTCATGTAATTTTGATCTGACTTGGATGCTGTGTTTCTTTTGTTCTTGGAGTCTGACAAACTCCATAGGCATCTACGTTTTGTATGGTGACACACAGCACCTTCAGTTCATTGTCACAGACACGTCCTTTCGATTTCTCATAAGGTTTAAATACCTTTTCTTGTGTGAACTACTGTTCCCAAGAATAGTAAAGTGAAATTGGCTTTACTTACCCTTTTCCTATGTAGGTCAGCACACCCCATCTTATGTGGAAGTGCTGGGGGGGGGGTCACTTAGTAGCCCCTTTTCCTACTTACTCATGTAACATTTTTTATGTTTCCCTCACTACTTTAAATGGCTGGTGGCAGTGGTTTCATTTTCCTACCATTGGGTGTTTCTACCGCAGGCTGAATCCTCAGCGGCAGTATTGCACCCGGGGGTAACCATTTTGTCAAAATGGCCCGGTCTTCTTTTTTCACTATTTCTTGTTTGTGTGGTCTTTCGAGGTTTTTCTCTGTGGGCCAAATCAGGGTTAACCCCTTGTTCATTTTGCATTTGGCGGGCTCCAGTACTGGCAGGGCAGGAAACGAGGGAGGTGCCTGAAAACTGCCTGTCCTTAGTCTCCTTGGTAACCTGAATGCACCCAGTGCTGATTGGCTGGCTAGCTGTCTTTGCAGGACAGCCACCCTGCTGTGTGAGTGACAGCTCGGCTGTGCATGAATGGGAGAAACCTGCATAAAAGGCGAGGCTTCTTGAACTGATGGCAGAGTCGACCACTGGACGAAACATCTGACGAAGGAATCATGAACAGAAGCTTGCTGCATCCTCCTGGACCGTTGAACTGCCCGGTGAAGCCCTGCTGCAGTGCCGAAGCTCCAATTCTGAATCGACTAGTGAAGCCCAGAACGGACGACTTCTTCCCTTGGGTTGGTGGGACCAACTAACACCAAGACGAACTTTGCTGGAGGACCTTCCCCGACGGGCTGTACTTCTTTGCGGCTGCTGGAACCGAGTGCCAGGGGTCGGGAAATCCCTGGTCGAGTGCAACATCTTTAAGCCTAAGCCGGACCGAAGCTCCAGGAAGATCCTGAGGACCCTCTAGAAGCAGGATGACCCAAGCCGAGTCACCTCACCAGAGTGCTGGACGCAAGGAGTGAAGGAAGTCCATAAAGTGTCCAAGATCTGCGGTGGTGCTATTTGCCGGTAGCTGAAACCGCGAAGTGCAGCTGAACTGAAAAGAGCCCGTAGCCACTGCCGACCTTTAAACTGCAGTGCAGGAGTCCTCCAGACGTCCTCCCTCTTGTCCCCATGACTGAGGCCCAGGAACCCAGGATCTGCAACACTACAACCAGAACAGAAGCCAGCTGGACCACTCTTTTCTGACCGAAGGCAGTGTGCTGACTAAGGGGTACTTATCTCTTTTGTCTGTAGTTTGCATTATCTCTCTTGAGACTTCCAGTCAGAGACATCTTTATGGCAGGGCAGAAGGGGCACTTGCCCCAGGCCCACACCTTCGAGGGGGCCCGCACAAGTCTACCTTATCTAAAGAAGTCATTTACTTTATTCACCAAACTTAAATAGCACATTTTATGGCAGGCTGCTGAGACTTTAAACCTATTTTGTATCCGTTGTTCAGCGGTACATTCTGCTCTGCTATATGTGTTCACTGTGGAATACATAGTTTGTGCATTCACAACAGCACAACTCCTGTTGCATTCTAACATTTCTGTGGGGATCATAATTCGAATGTGTAATAGCCACATTTGAAATGCACATTTATAAAAATCAAGTGCTGCAATGCTTCAAAAGATTGCTCAGTGTGTTAAGCACTCCTTGCAGAGCTCTGTGTTTATATGCAATATTAAAATACCAAATTCCCGCAAGGCTGACTCAGCATTTCCTATATCTGAAGTTGACAAACCTGCATGGATATGTACTTTGTTTTGTAGCACAATAGGTGCTATTATCAACAATATACCTGTACCAGAAAGCGGTTGCTATGAAACAAACGTCAGTATGGTGACGGTCTAGAAATCTGTTCCTTCAGACAAGAAGCTGTAAAACCTATACAGCCACCATCGGCAATGAGCATAAAGAGATAGTCCGGAGAGGTGATTATGTGTCCAATTTCAAGACAAAGCGTTCATGCTCGTACCCTGGCTTTGCCGGTAGATGAAACAGTGATTATTTTATATTACTGGCAGTGCTGTGCTGTCTTCTATGAAAAGGTTTACCTTTGCACGTGCTGGTGGCATTGTTTAGCCCATTACCAGATCTTCTTTTTGGAAAGGTCAGTTGAGTTGAAGGGATTCTAGAGAGAAGATAGTGGACGATATATCACAGGCCCCTGGCAAGCATATTTTAAGGTCTGCTCATTTGACACAAAAAAACAGTTGGCCCTTTTGTACAATTTGAAGGTTTTTCTGCACATCTATAAATAACAAGTTCACAAGCCTATGTTTTGGACATATTTAAAGCTTTATCATACAAAAGAGAAGCCTGGATAACATCTATTAGGATCACATCAGTTAGAATGCTTTTACTTATATACTTCCCTTGATGATGGAGACAATAAAGCTAGAATCATTCCCATTTTGCATAATATGCTTCTACAACATTTTGCTTTTAGAAATTGTCATGTTGGATTATGTGGTGTTTGTACTTTGCAAGTCAGTTCCATAAAATGGGATTATTTTAGTTCATGGTAACAACTGGAAAAAGAAAGTGGTAAAATATGGACATTACAGAGTGGGCACAAATTCCAGCCTCGCCTCTTAACCCATGTGTGATTGTGGGCATCACATTTAATTTCATATTTCCTGCCAAAATGACCAGCCCCTAAACCTTTGAAAATGATCGCCCTTCAAATGGATTTCCTTCTTATAGTGTCATCATCCATAACGCCTCACTCATTGTTTCACTGGCGTGTTGGTTCCTCTATAATAATAGTGAGCATTGATATATTGCACACCACTGCCACTTTGCGCTCTAATGGCAACACATTTTGAAATCCATGACCCTCTTCTAATCTCTATATGCCTGAATATGGACACGTTCCTGGCAGCATCTAATCTTCATCCTATATCTATGCTAAAATATCTGTAACGTTCACCTTGCTTTCAATTGGTCTCCTGTATCCATGCCTGAGCACTTTTGCACTCTTTGAGGCACCTAATCTGAGTCGTCTGTCTAATCTGGATTATGTGCACCTTTTCAATAGGATCTGTGTCCTGCATTTATACTATGGCTGGTCTATTTTCCTCGTGCCTGCTATAGTTGAAAGGTGTTCCCTACCTATGCTAGAACACAAGAATTCTTGTCGTTGACTACTAATGTTGGCCTTGAAATACTATTACTTGTTTATCATTCAGAGTAATGGTTGTTATTTATATGGTGCTTTTGCCAAAGCACTGTACTAGGAACATATTTACATTCAAATATCATCCCAATCAAAGTTGGTACTCATTTGTCGACCTCAGATGGATGAAAGGCTGAGTAGGCCTTGTCAGGTTCAAACCGCGACCTGCTGATCTCACACATATTGCAGCGGTGAGCGCTCAACCCACTGAACTATCTTTCCGGCTACAGCAAGAATGAATAGGATAAGGAGTACCCATGATTATTTTGATTGCTGCCAAGCAGCACATTCAGCTATGGGTTGTGAACACGTTGAAGGGGTCGTGACCAGATATTTTAGATCTTTTAATTTATTCCTTTGGTTCAGTGGAGGGGGGCCCCAAATGTGTCCGTGCCCAGGGCCCCAAATATGTTTAAGATGGCCCGGCTTCCAGTAGCTGCTTTTTGCAGAGTTGACCTCAGCTCTACCTTTTAAAAGCCTAACAGCTTGTGGCCCAACAGTGAACTCTCTAACTCTGTGCAAGACCTTTGTGCTATCTAAGAAGTGCCTCAGCTCCAGAGACATTGTTCAAATTGACTTTGGCTGCCCTGGCTCCCTGCAGACTCTTCTGAACCATTGACTTTGATTCTGTCCCTCATAGGTGGTACATTGGTTTAACTAAGTATTGCTCGGCAATATTTTATCTAGACTTCATTGGGAGATTGAGAAGTGCTCACATGCTCTGAGAACCTGTTAACCTTTTTCCTTCCCTAACCTTTTCCTTTTCCACACCTCAGAATTTTATCAAGTGCAAAACGAATATATAGATGGCGGTACTGTCCTAGTAATTGAAGTCCCCTCAGGGTGTAGGAAGTGTGCATGAAGCATCTCTAACGAGTATCTACTTGCTTTGCCTTGATTCTGAGAACGTGTTATGAAGTGCACTTTTATTGTTGCACAATGCCCTTTTTAAAGAAGGCTTATTTAAAACTCACTGTTAAATTAATCATTATTGTAGTAGAAAACCTTGAGTGTAAGTGTTATTGGGATACTTGTATTTGTGGATTTCGATGCTACAGCTCTACAGCTCACCTGGACCCCTCTTGAGATAAGTCTGGCTGTGCCGTCACACTACCAACTTGTGTAGTACAGAGCTACACCAAAAGGTGGGTTACCTAACACCAAACAGATAAGTGTTGTGTAGTCTCACACAGTGTGACTGCTTACAATATTGCCTAGCAACTGTTCCTTCTCTGCATTGTATTTTTAGTTACTCAAATAAAAGGCATCGACATATGCGTCTTGTGCAATTTTAAATTTGCTAGCCTAAGAGTATTAACAGCTCCTTGCAATGTTGGTGCAGCTACAGATAAAACAGATGTAGATAGTAGACAGCCGTGATCTGAAGATTCAAGAAGAAATGATCTCGGTGGAAGATCCCAAGTCTGCAGGAGCCCTCGTCATTAGACAGACGCGGTGGAGATGTCAGAGTAAGGCATAAGAAAGGGGAGAGCCAACATATAATGTCTAGATGTAGTTAAAACATACCAATATGGATAATATACCCTGAGACATTTAAAGCAGGACACCATCCAGAGACTGAGCATGATCCAACCAGAGACCTTGTGGGCTATAATGTTATACACAACAATTAGATTACAGATGCAATTTAACTGTATTTTACAGTGTTTGACAGTGTGCAGGGCACGGGAGGATTCTAATTTTGAATCGTCTTCTCTTTTCAACATTCTCTCCAGTGACGGGAAGCGGTGGAAGGGGAAGGACAATCTGGCAACTCAGCCAGACTCAGCGTTGCAACTGTAACAGATGAGTCTCCGGATAGACAGGAAAGACTGAGCAAGGGAGAGATAATTGACTGAAAGTCTGTCAATTATATTGTTTGTTACTTCTGATGAAGAAGCAACATCCCATTCGCGCCGCTTCTAGAAAAAGAGTGGAAACAGAGGAGCGGGCCGGACTGCAGCGCCCCATCCTTAAATGAGACGGGCAATTGCAAGGCTTCTGAAGAAGTTCTTCTCTGTGCCTTCAACTGCAATTTCAATTTCAACTGCAAAATTAAGATTAATTAATACCTCACGAAGAAGGACAAGCATCAGTTATATTAAACTCCAGTGACTCTCTCTGTACCCGGGGAAGAGACCCACAATACGGCTGCTCTCACTTATATGATAGCCCACACATACCATTGAAGTGGGACCCAAGCAGATGGACACATTTTGCTCTTTTCTTTTGACCCATAAAGTCCCTGCGCGAGTAGTAGGGGTGAAAGGCTGCTCTTTAAGCAGAAATATTATGGTACTTTTGGAAAACAGGGTGATTTATTGAAAAAGTAGTCGCTGTGGATACAGAGATGAATTGGATTTGCAGAGGTGCCATATTTCTGTGTCAGCTGCAGTTTACGTACTACACTGTACTAAATGGTGGCTTAAAACATTTATCTTAAAGGATGAGAAAGCGTATGAGACTAGAGATAACTTTATTATTAACTATTTTAAGGATAATAAGGGGTCTACTGATAATTTAATTGGTTGGGATGCCTTTAAGGCAGCTATTCGTGGTGAACTGATGAATTGGACATCCCGGGCAAGGAAGTCAGGTGAGGTGAAAGTAAAGGATCTTAAGATAGATCTGGAGGTTATGCAAAGGAAATACACTGTACAAAAGCAGGAAGGATAAAAACAAGCTTGGATATAGTCATAAGGACATTAAAGGATGAAGTGGAAAGACAAGCTGAAAAGGGTTTACATTTTATGAAACAAAAATATTGGGAGGAAGGGGAACGGGGAGGCTGACTTTTGACAAACAGGTTAAAGAATTTGATGGAAAGATCATATATTCAGAAGATAGATAATGGAAGGGGTAAATTAGCATTCAGGAAAAAAAAGAAATGTGTGAGTATTTCAGATCATTCTATGCTTCCCTCTACTCAGAAGAATTAACCGCTCAAGCAACAGAATTTGCTCAATTCTTTAATAAAATAGATATTCTGTGTTTATCTGAGGAGGGGAGAGATGCATAAGACGAACCAATCACTGTATCTGAAGTTCAGACGGCAATACACCAACTCAATCTAGGAAAATCCCCAGGCATAGATGGGTTGCCGGTGGAATTTTATAGGTCCTTTAGTACTATTCTTTTTTTTTTTGTTCAAAAAGCAGCACATAAATACATTACATTTAATAATAAATAAGAAGTGGAAACTGTATATGTAAGACACCAACCATCACTGAAATAGCGTTTGCAATATAATGGAATATACCAAAACAAAATAAATATGCCTCCACCAGCAGAATTACCTCACAGAAACTGCACAGCAAAAAGCAAAGCGAGAGCAGACCTACACAGCAGTAACACTGAAAGTTTGTAAGAAACGAGTAAGTACACTTTTGTTTTTACACAGAAATATCCAGTACTTTGGAATGGCTGGAAGATAATTTCCCACGGAATAAAATGAGTGGAGACAGTGATAATAATGGTATACACAACATTTCTCTATACAAGCCAATTAATAACCATTACTTTGTGTACTTAACATATATATATATTTTTTTTTAAATAACTTTTTATTGAGGTCTCAGCAGTGGCACACAATCAACACATCATGTGGTCCTTCATACAACAATATTTTCGTCAAGTGTTTAACAATTTACAGTTTACATAGCTGTTTCACTGTCCGAGAACAGGTCACACAGGTACGCCCTGAAGGGGCCCCAGATGTCCTTTGGTCGACTCGTGCTCGGCCGAGTTAGCACATACTGTTCCTCGCATTCATTCGCATAGGTTAGTTCACGCAGAAAACTGTTCATGGTAGGGGAGTTCGGGCTTTTCCATGTTTGCAATATACATTTCTTGGCTATAACACATGACACATTAAACAGTCTTCTAATTTTTTTGGAACATTTCCCAATATCTCCGAACAAATATTTTTGGAGGGTCAAATGCGGGGGGATTTGTGTGACTTCTGTCAGCATAGCTGCAACCCTCTCCCAGAACCGTGCCACGACCGGGCATTCCAAGGACATGTGATAGGATCCCGCTTGCGGGGACCCACATTTGGGGCAGTTACCTGAATCATCCGAGGTAAATTTAGCAATTTTGGCCGGGGTGTAATGCAGTCTGTTAAGGATTTTAAACTGTATTTGCCACAATCCCGCATTGAGGGACACCCTTTTTGTAAGCGCGCAGTATCTTGCCCATTTATCTTCGGGGATTGGCATTTTCATATCTGCTTCCCATTTCTCTTTCACTTGGTTGGTCCTAGGAGTGTGGGTCTGTATTGTCCTATACAGTTTGGAGATTCGCAGCCCACCCTGTGTTGTGACCAGTTGTTTGCACGGGTGGGAGGGGGGTTCGTCAGGGAAGGATGGCCAACATACTTGAAATGCAGATCTCATCCGATAGTACTGTTGTTTTCGGAGCGGTCCTCCTCCCATACCCTTCGAGAATACTGCAAGGGTTGCGAACTTCCCGTCTATATACATGTCTCCCACCTTCATCTCTGTAGCAGGGTCCCGTGCCTCCAGTATACTGGTGTCAAATGTGGTGGGAATGCTTGGGTATTTCCATAGTAGAGTCTCGGGGTTGTATGGGATCTCGATTTTCTATTTTTTATATATAGCTCCCCAGGCTCTCTCGGTGCAGCTCACAGGGTCAAATTCACATGAGTCCTTATGCTTTGTATCAAAGATAACTGATCTAACATCTGTGGGCATAGTAGTGTACTCTTCTATCCACGTGTGGGGCGAATTGTCCGCCTCGTCATACCAATTCTTTACAAACTGTGCCTGCACCACCATGTAGTAGAGCTCGAAGTCTGGTGCCGCTATTCCCCCTGTTTCATATGTTTCTGTCATCTTTTCCCACCCGATCCTAGCCACCTTTCCATTCCAGAGAAATGACACTGCCATGGATCGAAGCTTGGAAAAAAATTCCTTTCCCGGCCATATAGGGATGTTTACAAATAGGTATAGTAGTTTTGGAAGTACGATCATTTTGAGAATAGCAATCCTACCATGTAATGAAATTGGGAGGTGCCTCCAGACCTGTAGTTTGGTATTGAGTGTTTGCAGTGCCTGATCATGGTTATCAGTGTACAGGGTCTGTCTACTACTAGAAACCAGTACTCCCAGATATCTGATGTGTCGCGCCGACCACTTAAGGCCGCACGTCCGGGCTGGGCATTTTGTGGAGGGGGTGAGCGGGAACATTTCTGATTTAGCATGTTTCACCGTGTATCCAGAGTACTCTGCGAATTTGTTAATATCTGCCATGATGGGGACGATGTTTTTGTCTGGTTCGCGGACGTATAACAATGTATTGTCCGCGTATAGGGATATTATTTGAGTGGCTCCTTTCAGCGTTACACCCTTGTTGGTATGTCTCAATCGAACCGCCGCCGCCATGGGCTCAATTGTCAAGGCAAAGAGGATAGGGGAAAAGGGGCAGCTCAAACAGTTCGGATATAGTTCTATTCGTGCACACCTTCGCACCCGGGGCCGTATACAGTAATCTAACATATTTGATGAAATAGGGGCCCACCCCGAACGCCTCAAGCACCTGAAAGAGGTACTCCCAGGAGTCAAACGCCTTCTCGGCGTCAAAGGACACCGCAACTGCTTGCTTATTCGGGTTGATTTGTGACATTATGCCGAATAACCTACGCAAATTTAGAGCAGTGGATCTTTGGGGGATGAACCTGCTTTGGTCTGCATGTACCAGCGTGGGCGTTATAGGAAACATGCGATTTGCCAGTACCTGCGCAAAGATTTTTGCATCTACATTTATCAGGGACAGGGGCCAATAGGAAGACATATCTTGTGCCGGGCGCCGAGGTTTGAGCAACACTGTAATGATGGCCTCGCGCATTGTCGGGGGCAGTATTTGTTTTCCCAGGGCCTCACCCCACACCTCTAGCAGCACAGGTACCAATTCTTCCCGGAATTCTTTATAAAATTCAGCACCCAGTCCATCCGATCCCGGCGCTTTGACAGACGTTAGCCCCTTTATTGCCTCAGTGAGCTCCTCTGCCGTGACAGGTTGCTCAAGTATTAGTTTGCTCTCCTCTGGGAGTTTAGGGAGGTCTAGCGTAGCAAGGTAGTTTTTGATTTCATCGGGCGATTTCCTATCTCTATTTGCATATAGATTTTGGAAAAGTTAACAAATTCATCTTTTTTTCCCTGTTCGCTTGTTATTATCTCATTTTGTGCCGTTTGGATCGCTGTAATTGGGGTCATTTGTGTTTTGTGCTTAATCAAATTAGCCAACATTCTCCCTGCTTTATTCCCCTCTCCGTATCTGCGAGCCCTGGTAGGGGCTGCTATATATTGTACTTCCCTTGCTGCCAGTCGATCAAACTCTCTAAGAGACTTCTGTATTGCAGCCAGGGTATCTCCGCCATGCGTGCGACTGTAAGTTTCTTCTAGTACGTTCAGTTCCCTCTCCACCCCCTTCAGGTCACGGCGCACCTCCTTCAGGAGATAAGTGGCTTTGGATATTAGGGCCCCTCTCGCCCAGACTTTAAAGGCTTCCCACACTGACGATATGTGATCTACAGATCCAATGTTGTCTGTGAAAAAGTTGGCAACTTCTGCATGTAAGGTTTCAACGACATTCGGGTCGTTCAGTATGTCTCTAGGCATTCTCCATCTCCTTGTTGGTCTAGGTGCATCCCTCAGAATGATCTCCAGTAACACCGGGGAGTGATCAGATAGTGTGCGGGGAAAGATTTCACAATTCTGTAGGCATGCGCTATGTTTGAGGATACGAACCAGTAATCTATACGTGACTCACTATCATGCACAGAAGAATAAAACGTGTATCGTTTGCTGGTTGGGTGGAGCACTCTCCAGGCGTCTAGTAGGGACAATTGTGGGATGATTTGCTGAAGAGCTAAAGCCGCCCTGGAAGGTGCCCAGGTTACTGTGGTGGATCTATCCAGGGTCTCGTCTAATACGACATTAAAGTCCATTCCCCTTAGTACAGTGGTCGCATCGTGTTTAGTAAGAATCTCGAGCATATGTAAGTAAAAATCGGGGTCGTCCAGGTTGGGACCATAGGTATTGATCAAAGTTATTTGTTTCCCTGCTATTTCCCCCCGGACCAGTACATATCTACCCATCGGGTCCGCCAAGTGGCCCTTGGCAACAAAGCCCAGAGAGTTGTGTATAAGGGTGCAGACCCCCTTGGACTGCGATGAGGAATCCGTGTAGTAGCACAGTTTGGCCCATTTTTCCAGTATTTTCTCATTGACTGAGCCCTGCGCATGTGTTTCTTGCAACATTAAAATGTGGGGCCCGTGTCTGGTGACATAATTTCCAACCTTCCTGGCCTTCATTGGATTATTCAGGCCTCGGACATTCCATGACATTAGTCTTATCTTTAACCCGTCGCCCATATTTTATTATTTGGCATGCATATTGTACCATACAATAATGACCAAGAATGCGCAAGTAACCAGCATTTGAGTAGCACCCGTGTCTGCGAGACCATATTTCAATTAACCTACAACTTCCAACAATGCACACTTTCTCCCCAGGCTTCAACTCGTCTAGGTGATTGCAATAACACAGAACATCCCCCCTCTCCTTATCCCCCCCTCCACCCGCATCATCTGCCCCAACTTGACGATGGACCCTGGTAACTGTTAGGAACATTCCTGAGGGTGCTTCTTTGCCGTCCTGAGGTCAGCCATCTGGTCGCCCACGCGGGAGGCTCTACGGCTCGGTAAACAACGGATCCTAGTCCAGTTCAGCTGTGTTGACTTTTAAATAAACTCATTGCTGCTGCAGGGAAGGTACCGTTTCATCCGTCTGCCGGGTCCCCCCTACCTTCGCCAGGGTTAGGTCTTGCATTTGGGTCTCTCATTCGATCTCTGGGGGGCAGCGGAATGGAGGCCTCCACGTATGCCATAGCTTTGACAGGATTTTCAAAGAAGTGGGCTCTTCCTCCGTGCTGGACTCTCATTTTCGCAGGGAAAATTAGAGCCTAGGGAACATTACGGAGCCGCAGTTCTTTCTTGACTATCTCATAGAATCTGCGTTGTGTTTGTATGTTCGCAGAAAAATCTGGATATATATGTATTCTGTTTTCTTCAAAGTGCAGCGTTCCCGTTTCTCTGGACAGTCAGAGTATCGTGTCCCTGTCTCTATAATTTAGAAAGCGTGCAATCATGGTGCGGGGTGGAGCGTCCGGCTTGGGAGGTGGCGCAAGAATGCGATGAGCTCTTTCAACAAGGAAGTGGTTTGAAAGGGATTCTGTCCCCAGTACAGATTTCAGCAGATCTTCCACCTGCCTTTCCATGGAGCCTTTGCCAAACGTCTCCGACGCCCCGACAATGTGAATGTTATTTCTGCAGGACCTAGATTCAAGGTCCTCGCACTTGCTCTGGGTCTTGCGTAGTTCGGTCTGGAGTAGGGCTATGTCTCGGCCATGCTGCGAAATCACATCCTCATTTGAGCTTATCCTGTTTTCTGCTTCCGAAATGCATGCGCTTTCCTTTTCGACTCGTGCTTTCACGGAGCCAATCGTCGCCACTATGTCATCCAACTTAACGTTGACAGCCATGAACCCATTCCGCACAATTGTTGCCAGGCGATCCAAAGGGTCTATGTCTCGGCTTTCAGATGTTTGCGCCGCCCCTCCTGGTGCCACCTGCGGCTGGGAGCTAGCAAAGGAGTCCATTGGGCCGGTCTTTCTTACCCCTGCTTCCTTCTTCTCAGTGCGGCCCATTAGACAAGGTTACCACTTTCAGAGCGGATTGTGCTCTCCCACGTATATATGCCTGCTGCCCCAGGGATCAAAATCGACTCACAACAGTTATAATGCAAGGCAATGGCTCAGTCTCTGCTTTGCTCCCCAGCTCGGGGTACGCTTCAGTGCAGGTGGGGGATTGGGCCCTGTCTCGCCCCAGGTGTACACTCTTCCTTCAGAGGCATTATTGTTAACCTCCCACAGTTCATGCGTGAGCACTGCCCGTGGCCAAAGAGTATGCTGCCACTCTGTTGCCCATACAAGTCCCTTCTGCCCTTTAATGGTGTGGCGGCCAGTTGGCTGTACCCGGCCACCCCGGCCTGTCATCTCGTCTCTCCGCACTCTAACCGTGGTCTGGGAGCTCTGTGCTTACACTGTTACCAGCCTGCCTGCCATGTCCACGTACCACTTGTGTCTTCGTGCCCCCGCCGCTTATATGTCTGATATTCTGGTGTCCAGTAGCGGTGTTTGACTGGCGTGAGGGCAAGTATTTGGTGGCTCTTGTCTTTTCACATTGATCAGGGCACGCTGCAGTACAAATGAGGGGCCAGGATCTGTCTCGCCCTGGGTCTATTTCCCTTTCACAGGGATTACTGTATGCCACTCTTCCCTACCCACAAGTGGGCATTGGTTGAGCCAGGTGGGCGCTCATTGCATCACCCGACCAGCACACAGGGGTCCAGGTGGCGCCTTCCCTGCAGCACACCTCTCACCTCCAACAGCGCTGTAGCTATGAGCTTTTTTTTCCCCTTTTATTTTTTAAAACTCTGCAGCCCCTCCAGCCACGTTGCTGCGTTTGTCTCCCCCCCTGCCGTGCTCCTCCTCGGGTGCGAGCTAGTCAATATTGCATCCCTACTTGCCCCCTCCCCCCCGCGGTCAACTTACTTCACCAGCGTCGCCTCAGCTGGACTTCAGCCACAGGGGGATCGGGGCCCGAGGGGTCCATGTTGTCCTCGCAGCGCGTCTCCGGGCACTTAATTGGTTCCTGCGCTGCGGACCCGGCGCGAGGTTGTCTGCAGTTAGATTTCCGAGCAGGCGACGGGAAGGGAAACGGAGCACTGCTGTCCTCAGGCAGCGCCTCTGCGTTGGCGGGCTGCCCCTCCCCCACCTAGCCTGCCTGCCGTTGTCAGGTCTGGGCTCGCGCGGAAATTGCGTGGAGCCCTCGGGCGGCCACGTCTCAGCTCTCCAGGAGCTGCAACTTCGCCCACAAATATCTCTGTTGTCCCGGGGCCGGCGAGTCCCGTTTTTTCAGAGGCTCTTCTCTGGACCTTCCGCCACACTGTTCTGTAGCAGGTTGTCGAACAGCTGAAGGCTGGAAGGATATTGAAGTCTCAAGGATTTCGACCGAGCCGGAGCTCTCCACCTAGGCGGCTATTTTTGAGGTGGCAACAGCGCCCCCCCTTTAGTACTATTCTATCAACGGAGCTTTGTGATTCATATAATCACTTTTTGTCAGGGAGATTCTTTGTCCGACTATGAGAGAAGCACTTATTACCTTGATACCAAAATCAAGAAAAGATACCACTAAATGGAATAATTACCTCGTAATTTAACTTCTGAATGTAGATGTAAAATATTTTACAAAAATCTTGGCTGCCCGTCTACATAAGTATATAGGTGAGTTAATTGATCATTATCAGGTGGGATTCATGGGAGAAAGACATCGGTATGACAACACTGGAACTTTATTAGACATTATGGGATTATCAGATTCAAAAGATGAGGAGATGGTGCTTTTTATTTAGCGGCTGAGAAAGCTTTTGATCATGTAAATTGTTTGAAATGGGGCTTGGGCCACAATTCTTGAATGCTGTTGGAGCTTTGCAGTTTGGAATCTCCCCCAGACTCTGGGTTAATGATGAGCTTTCATCAGCGTTTCAGTTATTTAGAGAAACGAGACAAGGCTGCCCGTGTTCACTCGTTCTTTCTAATCTAGCCCTGGAACCGTTGCTTGCTTATATAAGACAGGAACAGGGCCTTCGCGGTTGGCGTGTGGGAGACAGGGAGGTTAAGGTTTTGGCATATGCAGACGATATGACTATTGTATTGGCCAACCCAGAAGGGGGATGTACACTTTGGAAACATATGATCGAGGAGGTGGGATTATTATCTGCACATCAAATTTATTGGGGGAAAACTGTCCTCTTTCCAATGAAAGAAAATCCTTCAAATAATCCTTTAACTGATTGGAACTGTCAAAGGGGCGTACTCATTAGTGAAATATTTGGGGGGATACCTTTTACGTGACACATAGAAAATGGTGAACTTTAATATTGGTAAATTGATTGAGACACTGCAAAGGGACATTCGTAAATGGGCCTGTATGATTTTGAATATTTGGGAGAAGGTAAATGCTATTAAAATGATGCTTCTGCCCAATGTTTTGTACTACATGCAGTTGCTTCCTCTGTAATTGACCAAAAAAGTGTTTAAGCGCATTGACAGGGTATTTTTGGACTTGTTATGGGGTGTGGGGAAAAGGTCAAAGATTGCCCGTTTCATTATGACTTGCAAAGTTCTGGAGGGGCGGTTTTGGATATCCAATTTTAATAAAATTACCACAGAGGGATTTTGCTAAAGAAGTCTTCGTGTTATTTTATGTAGGGGAGGATATCAGAACCATTGTGGGTATCAATACAAAGAGGTAAATTAAAGCCTTACTGTTTAGATAGTTTATATTCCTTTGGGAAAATGCCAAAATCTGGGGTAAAACAGGAAACTATATTTGTCACGAGAACCGCTTTGGTGGAGTGTATTGCGGGGTGTGGACAAGGTTTATTCATGTATGGAGAAGCATCTATTTGGCATAATCCAGGGTTACAGTTAGATAACAAAATGCTAAACTGGCAAAGTTGGGCTAACAAAGGTATTCTGAAAATGGAAGATGTCTGGCGGGATGAGAAAATGATACCCTTCACAGGACTCGTGGAGCGATTTAGACTGGTTAAGAGGGAGTATGGGAGATATAGGGTTTTAGAGAAATTGATGGTTGAAATACAACAGATGCTAAATGTGCCAATGATTGGAAAGCCCAAAATGTGTGAGGTGTTTGATGTTCAGCCCCATTTGGTGTCAACCATTACTTAGTTAATGCCAATAGGTAGTCGTCATGTGCAGGAGTCCTGGGAGAAACTACGACTGGCTTGGACTATGGAATTAGGGAGGGACGTTTCAGTGAAGGAATGGGAAGGTGTTTGGAGGGTGGCGGTTAAATCCACCAATGCGTTTCATGCCGTTTATATTGGACTCCAGTGCGGATGATTGAGATGGGTTGGATGGATAGTGAGTTGTGTTGGGGCTGTCAACAGATGAGGGGTGCATTGCTTCACATGCTCTGGGAATGCAATAGAGTGGTTGACTTCTGGAGGGATGTATTGGATAGAATTGATACAACAATTAGGAATATCTCCTTTCCGTGTACCTCTCTGGCAGTGATTTTGCTATAGGCTGAGGGTAGATGAGAACGTGAAGGCGAATCATCGAGTTGGATTGATAAAGCTTTACTGGTGGCAACTGAGCAAATTCTGAAGGTGTGGAAGACAAGGAACGAGTCTCCGATAGGGGTTTGGCTATCAGAAATGCAAACACTTTCAGGCTTCGAAAAACTTCAATTTGTGAGGCAGAATCAGGAGGGAGAGTATTTGGAACTATGGGGGCCCTTTAATGATATGTATGGGTGAGTGTAGGTTGGGGTACTGAAATGTAAATATTTATGTGTTAGTAACTTGGGGGTTAGGTATCAGGGTTGAGGGGATATTTGTGTGGTTTGTGTTGGGTTGTGTTGCTTTATGTTGTCTTTGTGTGTGTTGTTTTAATCATTGGGATTTTGGGCTAGTGTAGGATTTTTAAAAGCCTTATGCTAGTTTTTATTTATTAAAGCGATTACCTGACTTATGGGGTTTGGTCATTTGGAGTTATAGTAGCTAAATTCTTTTCAATTAGTGCAATGTTTTTTGATTAAATTCAATTAAAATAAAGTGATGAAAACACCATATCACTTGCAATGTGTTCTTTTTTGGCTTAGGAGTTTTAGCAATTTCATGCATTCTTGAATGTCATGCGTCCCTTCTATGTGCACCTATGGGACCGATGGAGACGCTGCCACCATGGGATTGTTCCATCAGGCTAAATTACAACGTTAGGCTGCGGTCTAGTCTTTTCCGTCATGGCCGCCGCTGTGTTCATTAGTGTCTCCCTGCCCGGCGGGGGCCGCGTTGCAACTGTGCCTGTTTCCGCTTTGTTGTGGCGCTCACAATGTTTCCCTTGGCTCCGGTGAGCCCAGCTTTTCCGACCTTGCCTCCTGGCCCCCTCTCCAGGTACCGCTCTTTCTGTTTCCCCTTTGCCTTTGCCTCCGCGCCTCCCATGCCGCTCTCTCTTATTGCTCTTTCCTTACCTGTATCTTCTGACACTCCACTGCTTGTTCCCAATGCTTTCGCCTGGTGTTTTGCTTGCCTCTTCCCTCTGATTCCAGGCCTCTTAAAGGGGGGAGTTCTCGCCTTCCTTTACTTACCTGCTACCCTCCCGGACTCTTCAGATCCTTTGGAGCTGATTCACCTCCTCTCTGTTGGCTTCGGATCCACCCCGCCTTGCCTTCTGAAGGCGTATTTTTCTTTGTTGCATGCGTGGCTTTTTCCCCGCCAGCTGCTGTGGATCCGGGGCCACTGGTTTCTGGATTTAACCGACAACCAGGGTGGCTTCGTTCCATGGTAGGCCATTTCTCCATAAAAATAAATCTTCGGTCAGAGAAAGAAAAAAGAAGCTAACCAAGGCCGTATCATCAGGTGAGGAAGGGAGTGAGGGGTCGGAATCGGGAAGTGAAGTTGATATTTGAGACATTGAATCACTTTGTTTATTTAATAAAGGACTCTTGCATTTCAAGTAACAGTTAAAAAATTGATTAATAGCTGGGGCTTTTGCAACTCTCCCTATTTGAGTCTGTATTTATATTCACTTTACATGAATTATGCTTATTCAAGCTCCAGCGGTCCCTGATTCTTATTTCTCTCTTTTATCTTTCTTGGTTCATGTTATTTCTTGACCGGACGCTAGGCCATCTCTCCTGTGACAGTGTGGGCATTTACTATTATCTGGGCGCTGGTTATTTTGTTTCTTTTTTGGTCTTGCCCCAGTTTCCATTGCAGCCTCTGTATTCCAATTGTTCATGCCTTCGTCTCCATTTTGTCCATTTTCATCATCTTCCACTCCCTCTTCTTCAACTCTGCCTTCTTCATCTCCATCTTCTTCATCTCCACCATCTACATTTCCATCTTCTTCATCTCCATCTTCTTCATCTCTGTCTTCTTCATCTCCACCTTCTTCCTCTCTGTCTTCATCTCGTCTTCTTTATCTTGGCCTTCATCATCTTTGCCTTCTTCATCTCTGCCTTCTTAATCTCTGCCTTCTTAATCTCTGCCTACTTAATCTCTGCATTCTTAATCTCTGCCTTCTTTATCTCCATCTTCTTCATCTCCACCTTCTTCATTTCCATCTTCTTCATCTACGTATTCTTCATCTCTGTCCTCTTAATCTCCACCTTCTTCCTTTCCATCTTCATCTCATCTTCTTCATCTCAGCCTTCTTGATCTCTCCCTTCTTCATCTCTGCCTTCTCCATCTCTGCCATCTTTATCTCCACCTTCTTCATCACTGTCTTCTTCATCTCATGTTCTTAATCTGTGCCTTCTTCATCCGTGCCTTCTTCATCTCCGCCATCTTCATCTTTGTCTTCTTCATCTCACCTTCTTCATCTCTGCCTTCTTCATCTCTGCCTTCTTCATCTCTGCCTTCTTCATCTCTGTCTTCTTCATCTCCACCTTCTTCCTCTTCGTCTTCATCTCGTCTTCTTCATCTCGTCTTCTTCATCTTGGCCTTCTTCATCTCTGCCTTCTTCATCTCTGCGTTCTTCATCTCCGCCTTCTTTACCTCCGCCTTCTTTATCTCCGCCGTCTTCATCTCTTTCTTCTTCATCCCTGCTTTCTTCATCTCTGCCTTCTCCATCTCTGCCATCTTTATCTCCACCTTCTTCTTCATCTCATGTTCTTCATCTGTGCCTTCTTCATCTGTGTCTTCTTCATCTCCGCCATCTTCATCTTTGTCTTCTTCATCTCACCTTCTTCATCTCACCTTCTTCATCTCGTCTTCTTCATCTCTGCCTTCTTCATCTCTGCCTTCTTCATCTCCACCTTCTTCATCTCGTCTTCTTCATCTCGTCTTCTTCATCTCGTCTTTTTCATCTTTGCCTTCTTCATGTCTGCCTTCTTCAACTCCACCATCTTCATCTCCGCCTTCTTCATCTCTGCCTTCTTCATCTCTGCCTTCTTCATCTGCATCTTCTTCATCTCCACCTTCTTTATTTCCATCTTCTTCATCTCAACCTTCTACATTTCCTTCTTCTTCTCCGTCTTCTTCATCTCTGTCTTCTTCATCTCACCTTCTTCATCTCTGCCTTCTTCATCTCTGCCTTCTTCATCTCTGCCTTCTTCATCTCTGTCTTCTTCATCTCCACCTTCTTCCTCTTCGTCTTCATCTCGTCTTCTTCATCTCGTCTTCTTCATCTTGGCCTTCTTCATCTCTGCCTTCTTCATCTCTGCGTTCTTCATCTCCGCCTTCTTTACCTCCGCCTTCTTTATCACCGCCGTCTTCATCTCTTTCTTCTTCATCCCTGCTTTCTTCATCTCTGCCTTCTCCATCTCTGCCATCTTTATCTCCACCTTCTTCTTCATCTCATGTTCTTCATCTGTGCCTTCTTCATCTGTGGCTTCTTCATCTCCGCCATCTTCATCTTTGTCTTCTTCATCTCACCTTCTTCATCTCACCTTCTTCATCTCGTCTTCTTCATCTCTGCCTTCTTCATCTCCACCTTCTTCATCTCCGTCTTCTTCATCTCGTCTTCTTCATCTCGTCTTCTTCATCTTTGCCTTCTTCATCTCTGCCTTCTTCAACTCCACCATCTTCATCTCCGCCTTCTTCATCTCTGCCTTCTTCATCTCTGCCTTCTTCATCTGCATCTTCTTCATCTCCACCTTCTTTATTTCCATCTTCTTCATCTCAACCTTCTACATTTCCTTCTTCTTCTCCGTCTTCTTCATCTCTGTCTTCTTCATCCCCACCTTCTTCCTCTCCGTCTTCATCTCGTCTTCTTCATCGCAGCCTTCTTGATCTCTGCCTTCTTGATCTCCGCCTTCTTTATCTCCGCCATCGTCATCTCTTTCTTCATCCTTGTTTTCTTCATCTCTGCCTTCTCCATCCCTGCCATCTTTATCTCCACCTTCTTCTTCATCTCATGTTCTTCATCTGTGCCTTCTTCATCTCTGCCTTCTTCATCTCCACCTTCTTCATATCCGTCTTCTTCATCTCGTCTTCTTCATCTCTTTCTTCTTCTTCTATAATAATCTGCTTTGGGCTTTTCTTCACCGCACACTCTCTTGCCACACCGGCTTACCCTCCTACTCTTTGAAAGTGGTGTCCTCACACTCCCCAGGCACCCCCAACATGTTCCGAGCACCATTTTTTACCTTATGTAAAAGGAACGTAATCCTTCCACGTTTGAATTAGTGCCTTGAGTGTGCTTATACCTACCGTTCCAGGTGTACACAAAGTGTTCCATACTTTATATAGATGTGTGCGGTATAAAAGACTAATGACATCATGAAACACAACATATACTTTACAATAAAAGTGCCATCAATGAAGGATTTGTTACTCCAAGAGTGTTTATATGGGCAGCACATTTTAGTAGAACCGCTGGAAAAAACTTGCCCCTAATGAAGGTAAAAAGGAGAATTCATAGAAAGCCAAAACGCAAGTCCAGTTTGAAAAGTTGAACCCCTGCACTGGAGCTGCGTGAATAGGAAGACCATTCTTCTAAAAATAAAAACATAAACACTTTTATGAACAACACAGAATAACAAATGTTTTATTTAAGATGATATTGGTCATTATAAAGAAACCTTAATGAGAAACACTAGAATTCAGAAAAAAGTTCCTAGAATTGTATTTAACAATTGTTTTCTTCATATTTGTAATTGTTTCAGACATTGCCTTTTTAAAACTTTTTTAATAAATTGAATTAATTTCAAACTCCCGTCTGCACACTCTTTTCTTAAAATATTTGTTAAGGTCCATTGAAAAATGATGCAATAACATCAATGTTAATACTAATATTGATAATAAAAGCAATGCATTCAATTGTTCATGTTCCATTTTCCTATTTCATTATTAAGAATATTAACGCTAATGTGTGCAGTATTTATAATATTAATATTAACCAATAATATGTGTAGACGGCTAACTAATGAATGGTGCACTTTTGGATAATGTATATTACATTTTACTTTTTTAATATTTATTTGGAAATCTTTTCATCATTGTTTTTTTTCCATAAACGACTTAAGGTGATTTTTACCCGAAAATCGTTTTTTTTTTCTAATTCACATGACATCCTCATCATATTTCAATCCCCAGCAAAACAAAAGAAACTCGGGCCTGATCAATTGTGAGGAATCATGGGGGTCAGAGTCCTAAACACCCCGAATAACTACCCTGAAAAGGATGAATCGAAAGTATTTTTGCTCCTTTGTCTGAATTTGACACTTTAGCCGATATTTAAAATTGTTCACGATTCTATTCCCTCTGTCCACTGGAACTAACCCCATCTGTTTCATTGCCTGCTATTGGTTGCTCAAATTTAAACTAACAACCATTTCAAGCAAAAGTTGATAGAAGTTATTGTACAATTCTGCCAACAAAATATTTTTATAATTTGAACACAAAATATTTTCTTTGGTTCACAGAAAGGAAAAGAAATTCCATGATAAGAGTTAATTGGAAGTGGCTGAAACGAAAAATCTGACAAAATAAGAAAAGTCTGAGACAGACTCGGGGAGGTGATAGAGTGGTGTTGAACGGGGTAAAGACAGAGACCAAGTTGGGCCTGTGGTTGTACTCCGTCCCCATAGTAGAGGTTGTGATTCACAATGCTGGCTGTAAGATGTCAGGCACATTCCCTCTCATCCCCCCAGCCTGGAGAATGCTGTAAAATGGCGGTCTGCAACCTGCGCCTTTTCAGATAGTTAGACTACAACTCCCATGATCCCTCACTATCAACTATGTTGGGTAGGGCAGTTGGGGTTCGTAGTCCAAATCATCTGTGAGCCAAGGGCTGCAAGGGTGCAGTCTGAAGAGGCGTGTCATGCCAGTTCTGCACTTACTCACTCCGTGCTGTGTGTGGGGACCTAACCCTGTGCACTGACACTCAAGCCTACTCAGTCTTCTTACAGTTTCATTTCAAAATGGCACGCTCTCCAAATATGTTCATATCTGCAGCCCCCCATAAAGATGTTGAATGGGGGTGCTCTTGCAACATTCTGCGTTGATGTCTGGGCTTTCAGGGAAATGGTATTGCAAGAGGACCATTTTCTGCGGTACAGTGTTCCGTGGGCGCTGCAGGACTCCGTGTTTAGCAGCGTGCTACAGATTATCAAAATACAATACTATGAACTTGACAGCCCAGCGTAACCATGGCACAAAAGCACACAGACGACTCTCACTAACCCTACTAAAAGCACTCAGGTATCCTGCGTACTCACTCTCAAACACCGCACACGACACAATCATACCTCTACCGCAGCGGGAACCTAAAGCCACCACACACCGCACACACTGTGCAACACAACAGAAAACTAAACCAATTACACACAAATCAACCCTTACACCAAAAACACCACATACTGTCTGCCAACTACAACCAGCACACAGTGGCCGTTTTTTTCAGAACTGAATCTACCAACAGCACATCAAAGTTCTCTTGTGCTTTGCCCTCTCAATCCCACTAACTAAGCCCGTCTTCCTTTCCGGGTCCGCCAGAGCGCCTGGAGACCGTGAACATGGCAGCGGTGCGCGGTATAAACCACGGTAGCAGAACATATCAAGACAGCGGGACTGCATGGGCGTTCCGAGGAGACAGGCCCGCCTCAGGGTGCTAACCCTCTGGCGTCTCTCAGTCAAGCCTTTCCCTGCGGGAATCACAGCGTGTTGCACGGCCCCACCCTCGGAGGTCTGCTACTGGCCTGTGCTGCTATTGCACAACACAACGGCACTTCATGTGTCGACCTAGCACCGGTGAAACAGGCTGGGGGAGAGTCTGCGGCCGACAGGATCAGCCACTGATCTCTGCAGCAGGCTCATTAACCCACGGGGCTATTTTACCTTTACTAAAGCTGGGCCTAGGTGTGTTTTACAATGGTGCCGTGTGGAGATGGGCTTTAACGCTCTCTGCTGAGGCGGGAGAGAGGCTCTGTTTGCTGAGAATTCCAGGAGAGACAAGACTAGAGGTAACTGTGGGTGAACCCCAGGACTTGAGCAGGGTGGGGCGCATAGCATGCAGAATCGCTCTTAATGATATATGGCAGGTGTAACGATCACACAGGTGTTCTCTAGGGGTGGGAGTGCTCTGTAGGGCTTAACCTGGTGTTTCTCTAGTTAGGTGGAGGCGTGGTCGGGCAGGGCCAAAAAAATCATCCTGGGTAGCAAAAAGCGTGGCCAATATTCACGAATCAAACACGATTGATCACAATGATTAGTTGTTTATATAAAGCTTCGCCAAAGAACTTTACATAGCACATGTGTACATACAAGTGCTCAGTGCGTTCTGACACTGACATCTGCTGGGTCATGATCACCTCTCTACCCTGTGTCACTGAAAAGAAAACCTCCAATGCCTGCAGAAACACTGCGGAGCCTTTCCAACCATTTCAGTTGCTGCTTCCATGCTGTGGTCACACCTCTTTATCTGGCACTGGACTCACTCCATCTGGCACTGGACTCACTCCTTCACCTGGCGGTGGACTCGCTCCTTCATCTTGCACCGGACTCACCCCTTTATCTGGCACTGGACTAACATGTGTTCCTGGCACTGGACTCCCCCGTTATCTGCCACTGGACTCATCCCTTTATCTGGCACTGGACTCACATGTGTTCCTGGCACTGGACTCTCCCGTTATCTGCCACTGGAATCACTCCTTTATCTGGCACTGGACTCACCCCTTTATCTGCCACTGGACTCACATGAGTTCCTGGCACTGGACTCCCCCGTTATCTGCCACTGGACTCACTCCTTTATCTGGCACTGGACTCACTCCTTTTGGTGGCACTGGACTCACCCCTTTATCTGGTGCTGGAATCCCCTGTTATCTGCCACTGGACTCATGCCTTTCTCTGGCACTGGACTCACTCCTTCATCTGGCGGTGGACTCACTCCTTCATCTGGCACTGGACTCACTCCTTTTGGTGGCACTGGACTCACCCCTTTATCTGGCACTGGACTCACATGTGTTCCTGGCCCTGGCCTCCCCTGTTATCTGTCACTGGTCTCACTCCTTTATCTTGCACTGGACTCACCACTTATCTGCCACTGGACTCACCAGTTATCTGGCACTGGACTCACCACTTATCTGGCATGGGACTCACTCCTTTATCTGGCACTGGACTCACTCCTTTATCTGGCGCTGGAATCCCCCGTTATCTGCCACTGGACTCCCTCCTTTATCTTGCGGTGGACTCACTCCTTCATCTGGCACTGGACTCACTCCTTCACCTGGTGGTGGACTCACTCCTTCATCTTGCACCGGAATCACCCCTTTATCTGGCACTGGACTCACATGTCTTCCTGGCACTGGATTCCCCCGTTATCTGCCACTGGACTCACTCCTTTATCTGGCACTGGACTCACTCCTTTTGGTGGCACTGGACACACCACTAAACTGGCATTGGTTTCACTCCTTTATCTGGCGCTGGAATCCCCTGTTATCTGCCACTGGACTCATGCCTTTCTCTGGCACTGGACTCACTCCTTTATCCGGCAATGGACTCACTCCTTTATCTGGCACTGGACACACCACTTAACTGGCATTGGTTTCACTCCTTTATCTGGCGCTGGAATCCCCTGTTATCTGCCTCTGGTCTTATGCCTTTCTCTGGCACTGGACTCACTCCTTCATCTGGCGGTGGACTCACTCCTTCATCTGGCACCGGACTCACCCCTTTATCTGGCACCGGACTCCCATGTGTTCCTGGCACCGGCCTACTACACTGTCTGCCACTGGACTCACACCTTTATCTGGCACCAGACTCAACCCTTTATTTCTCACTGGACTGGCTCCTTTATCTGGCACTTGACTCACCACTCATATGGCACTGGCCCCACCCCTTTGTCTGGCACCGGACTATGTATCTTTAGCTATGGCAGTGCCATATATTTAACACCACTTTTCTGAATACCATTTTCCCTTGTTCCCACTCACCAGTCCCTCAAGATCAGTATACTGTTGTATCCTAGTAAGTGTATGGTCTATATCTGGTATGAGAGCTGTGGGTCTGTGAATGGAGCTTGGAATGTTGGTGTGAGGCATGGAAGGTGGAGAGTGAGAGGGTTCCAGGTTGGACAGTTAAGGACTAGCAGGGAGAGAGCCAGGGTTGAAGGCAGCATGACTATTGATCTCCTATTCTCACCTTCCTACTGATCCTGTAACTAAATAAAGAAGACTTACCTTTTGTATACCTGGCTTCCTGGTGGTTCCTGTGTGTCCTGCTTGAAGTTTATACCACCAGTAGACACATTTGGCGACGAGGAAATAAAGAACCCAGAGGAAGGTAAGACAGTGAAGGAGAGCAAGCTTGATAGCAGCACCAGCTGGAAGAAATGCTGTGATGGTGATGCTGCTGTAGGAGGCAGCTGGTGCCAACTAAGGAGACGGCCCTGTCAATTCTGTGCCTATTATTTATAAAAAAAATCCCTCTAAATGTATTGGGGATCCATGAGGGATCATCCCAGATTCCTTGTTGGTCACCACCACACGCACAATAAGGAATGCCCTGATCTCAGCCGCTAACTACCCTCTAGAAAGGGAGGGTAAAAATACTCTTCTGGTAGGAAGTGGTCGCCTATGCCACCTGTCCTGAAACCTTTGCTGTGAGAGGTCGGTTTAAGGGTTAAATGCAACATTTTCCAGATCCAAGTTAAATTTGAGTCTCATTTTCCTGCCTCAACCCTCCAACCCCCTCTTTTTTTTAATAAACTGGGAGGGTGTAATCAGTTATGAATACCATTTCAGTTGTACGTTTATTGATAACAAACGTGAATGTTAACTTTACTCTTGGATCATCCACTGGACTTCAGGAAGGCCTCAAGAATAACAAATTGTATTAAACCCAAATGTTTGCCCATTCGCATGGGTTCTTAATTTTCTCAACACCTGCGGTGAGTGGTGGCATGGCCCATGCCCGGCTCTCTTTTTCTGTGCTATATACCCTCGTTACCCTCCTTGCCCTGACCCCTGCTCCTTTCTGGCCCTCTTGCAGCCCCCTACCCACTTGCGTTCCTGCTTTTTGCTTCTTATGTGGCTCTTTTCCGCCCTCTCTTAATGTGCTTTAAACCTTGGTTTCCCTCCGTGCTCTGACCCCTGCTTCTTTCTTGCCCTCTCCTGCTGCCCCTCCCCACTTGCGTTCCCACTTTTTTTCCCTACTTGAATTCTGCTTCTATGTCTTCTTTTTCATCTTTCCTGCCTTGGTCCGACCCATACCTACTTCCCACTCCCTGTAATTGGTCTGCCTCCTTGGTCACATGACCAGGAAACAACTGTAGGACAAGAGATGTTGGGGCTCATTACGAGCTTGGGGTACCCATGGGGCTATTAGCTCCATGGCTGCCGCCAAACCGGGCTCCTTTACCGGGTTCCCAGAATGGGGAATTACCGGGCCATTCCGAGTTCGGCCCGGTAATTCCTCCCTCAGGGAACCCGGACCCAGACCTTTCCCATTTGAGCCCCCATGGGGCTCAATGGGAATGGGAGAGGGAGCTAACAACGGGCTGATTACGACCGGCCCGTTGTTAACTCCCTGGTCCCCTCGCGGGACCCGGTCACAATGCCTAGTTTTACCAGGCGTCCTTACCGGGTCCCGCGAGGGGACCTCGTAATCATGCAGAATGGTGTTAACGGGTCAGCATCCATTAGCAGAACCCGTTAACCCATTCTGCACGGGTCGTAATGAGGCCCGGTGTCTCTGCAGTCACGTGTTGCAGGCCACTTGGAACAACACCTGCATTGAGTGATGGCGCAGCCCATGCCCTGACCCCTGCTCCTTTCTATCCCTCTCTTGACACCCCCTCCCCACTTGCATTCTCGCTTTTTCCTCTCTTAATGTACTTTATACCTTTGTTTCCCTCCTTGCTCTGACACCTGTTCCTTTTCTGGCACTCTCCTGCCACCTCCTCCCGACTTGCGTTCCGGCTTTTATTCTCCGACCTTAATTCTGCTTCTATGCCACCCTATTCTTCTTTCCTGCCTTGGTCCTGTCCCTGCCTGCTTCCCACTCCTTCTGATTGGCCCATCTCCTTGGTCACATGACCAGGAAACACCTTCACCAGCCCTCCCAGGGCAGCCATGCCTGTGCAGCCGACTAAGGGTTCGATGCAAATGGCAGCTCCTTCTGGGCGGCCGATCTCCATGTTTGCCCATGGACGCCTCAGATGGCACCCTGCAGCAACAACTAAGGTAAGGTGATACGGACGGTGAGCACCGCCATTACTGTGCTAAATTAAATCCATCAAACCAGAACTTTGTGTAGGTCATCTGCTGCGCGCCTTAGATAGACGGATCGATGGATTGGGGGACAGTCAATATGTAAGACATAGATGTTTCTTGGGGCAGGAAATACATTGCACTTAGACGTATTTTGGGGGTAGGCATGTCATTACACTTAGATGTACGTGGGGTGGGCAATGTATTGCCCTTATATGGATTAACAGGGTAGACAATGTATTGCACTTAGATTGATTGTGAGGGGTTGGCAATGTATCGCACTGGAGGTATTTATGAGGGTGGCCATTGCCTCTGCTCTTAGAGGATGCATAAGTGTAGACAACGGTTTTTTTCTTCTCAATATCCATTGGGGTAGCAACGTGTTACACTTAGAAGACTTGTGCAGTTGGCCCATGTGCTGCACTTGGAAGAACTCAAGAGGGTGTCCTGGGTGTTGCTCGCAGCGGATTTTGCGAGGGCAGTCATTGTATTGCACAGATTGTAGCCATGCACCCGTGAATCTCTTGTGATAGCCTTTGTGTGGCACTTGGAATGGTTGGGCAGTTCACACAACAGTTCTGTCATAAGAATGTAGCAACCTTTCACAGCAAGAAATTCAAACTGTAGCCACACACATACATGAGTATCCTCTTACACCCTCCCTGTGTACCTCTCAGCGCTCATGCACACAGCAATTATACACGGGTGGTAGCAGGGACCCCGCCACCCCTCATAACCTTTAATGGCCATTATGCAGACACACATACTCGCATCTCCTAACTTTCTCATACTTCCGACTTCAGTCCCTCCGAGGGTGTTCAACCAATAGTGCGTTGGGACCACATTCACCTCTTGCAGACCCCCTATAATAGTTCATTCAACCCCACTCTGGCGCACAAGAAAGCCCGGATTCGGGGCCAGAATAAAATCGAACTCCTGACATATCACTTGACGCTCTGTGTGATCTGCAGGCGCGGGTTTAGGAACCTGTGCAGTGCCCTACAGAGATTTACAGTGAGCCATGCCTCCTGGTCAGGGGTGCCCTCCTTTCCATATGGATCTTGATGTGGATTCATATTGAGCAAGCACAGCTACTCAGGTCCCAGAATGCAAAGGGGCGAGCGGGGCTGCATGCACCACCCGCTCCCACCGGGTGAGAGCCCAAGAGGGGCCTTCCATGACCTGCCAGGCCCTATGGCATATGCCATGTGTTCAGGGCCGGGCAGAGCCCCACCAGTTCCCAAAGGATGCACCTTACTCTGGAACCTGCTGGGCATTGCCCCCTTGTCCATGGCCAGAGTGGCCTCCACTGGCTGGTGGCTGCTGGGGGGCATTCTAGGGGCAATCAGCAGATCTGCCCTCTGAGGCTGGAATGATGGGCTGAGGTGTGCAGGCACCGTTAGATCACCCAACACGCCTGCTCAGTCCTGCACAACAAGCACAGACGGGATCGGCCCCACTCAGAATCTAGCTGGCCGATGCGTGAGGTTGTTACCCAGTAGAGCGCGCAGCAGGAGCATTGACGCCCTGAGCAGATGCAGAGACTGTGTGAATATTATAAAATGCTTCATGTTGGACTCCACCAATGAGACAAGAGTGCCGGCTGGGAAGACCCTGCAATGTCTCAGTGCCCCCAACCCTGAGAAAAGGGCCACGTGCTGTAAGAGAAGCAGCCCAGCCTGTGCAGCAGGGGAGGGCACTGGCACCCAGAGGGTCTGAGCAGAGAGGCCCGTCCAGCTCCCAGAAGCCTCTGTCTGGCAAAAGAGAGGCCAGCTCGGGGCTTGGGGGGTAACAGAGAAGAAAAGATACGGCCCTGAAGAGCATAGCGCCACAAGCCGATGCCTCCACCCCACCCTCAACAAAAGCACAGCTGGCTCTTGAACCTTCAGCCCACTCACACCTCACTCCCCTTAGACCTGTGGTCTTCAAACTTTTTAGGCCAGGGCCCCCCAGAACAAAATTTGGGCAGCCCGGGACCCCCCAAAAATGCCAAATGGACAGTATGTATGATATGATAGGTTATTTATAACACGCTTAATACTCAGAGGTTTCTAAGCGTGGACCCAGGGATTGAACCTGTGTTGCTTCGTGTTGTCTTGCTTCCAAGGCGAGCATGTTGCCACTGAGCTATCCTCCCCGGCTGTCACCACTATTGCGTGCTGTCACCACACCCTACTCCCAGTGTAGTCCCTGGGCTCCCCCACCTGGTCCTATCACAGTCGCTGGGCTCCCTCATCCCACTCCTACCAAGTCCCTGTGCTCTCCCCACCCCATCAGACACCATGGGCTTTCCCCACCCTGCTCCCACCACTATCCCATGGTTCCCGCCCATCCACCCATCCTGCTCCCACCACAGTCCCTGGGCTCCTCCCATCCCGTTGCTAACATAGTCCGAGGGCCAGTGGCAGCTGGTGAATTTTTGAAGTGGAGGGGCATAACTATTTCCCCCAAAAATGCTTAAGCGTCCGAGCGCAGTGAGGGAGCCTGAACCAATCAAGCAGGAATCGGGGGATATTTTTTTTTAAATAATGGGCATTGTAGAGCATACGTTAAAAAAAGAAATGGGTAAATAGCCAAACAGTTTACAATTGGTGCTGGGGGCCCAGAGGGCAGGCATGACATGTTTTACCGGACATCTATAATAGATTATCAGTAAGAAAAATACCATACCTGTCCCCTGGGCCCCACTGGGCCTAACACAACATGATTATGTGTATATGTAAGGCATCGGGGTGCCAAGGGGGAAAGCATGGTATTTTTGACTGGACATCTATGATAGAAATCCAGTATAAAAATAACATCCCTGTCCCCAGGGCCCCACAGCGCCTCAGAAGGAGAGCTGATTTTGGCAGGTGGGTAGGGGGATTGTGCAACAAATGCATTGTTGTACAACCCTCCTTCCCCCCTCTATCCACCACTTGCCAGAATCAGCTCAACAGACCAAAACAAACTAACACACACACACATTCATACGGCAATCACTCTATCATTCACACAAGCATCTATCACCCTACACTCACTCATAACACAAGCATACACGCATTCATACACATGTTAAATAAACAAAAAATTAACATAAACGTATCTTCTGCAGGGGCCTGCGCGTGGGTGCTGAAACGCCCCGCTCCAGGCTGCTCTGTCCGTATGGGTGAGGAGGCACAGGCGCTCCCCCTCGCACCTAGAGACATGCAGTGCCCCAGGCAGCATGTTCAATGAGCTATGCAATGCTGGCGAAACTAAACACCCCAGCCTTGCATGGCTCAGTGAGCATGTGCGGCTGGGGCACTGAACAGAACTGTCAAAGGGAAATAGTGTTTCTCTTTGACAGTTCAGCCAGCCCAGGAGTACTCCCTCAGCTGAAAAGAGCAGCTGAGGGAGTGCTCACTGTTTCATTCGGCTGGCTCCTTAGCTCCTCCCTAATGGGTAAGGGGGCCACCGGGTGGGCGCCCCCTTGCCATTATGGATGAGCCGCCAGGGTCGGACTGGCCTATAGGGCAATGCATGTATCAAAAATGCAAAATGCTAGTGTGGGCCATTTAAAATGGGCCACCTTTTTGGCCATTGTGGGCCAGTTTGATGAGTTACTTCGCTATGCAGTTAGACTGGCCATTGAGCAGTTAGTAATTTTGACCATTGTTGCTGAATAAATATTCTTTAAATATCACAATTTACTTACATTGTAACACAAAGCACCGCCTTGGGTACTATTCAAACAGTCTGTGGCTAAAGGAATGAGTATCCATTTACAACTGCGGGCCACTTTTTCATTGGTGTCTGAGACAGTTTCATGCTTCGGCCCAACCATGTGAGCTACCCCTGGCCATTTCTTCCAATCTAAAAAAAAAATTATTTTTTCTTTTTAGTTTTCATGCTATCCTGTCACAGCCCCCCAGGGATGCGGCTGCAGCCCCCTGCGGGGCCGAGCTCCACAGTTTGAATACCGCTGCCTAAGACCGATGGCCACGTGGAACTCTCCAGCACAGTGTGCCCGCCACCTGAGAGCAGGCAGGTCACTCGGAACAGGCGCCTGCAGTATCCCCAGGGCAAGAGTCACTCATCACAAGTGGGGAAGAAAGAGGCGATGCTCCGGGCAAAGGTCTCTCGAAAGAGGACAGGGGATCTTTGGGTACCGAGTCACGCAGCGTAGGACGAGACTGATATCTCTTGGCAGGAATCACCCTAAGCAGGCAGGACGCAGGAGCCGAGCAGGAGACGTTCAGGTCGGCAGGAGCCATCAGCACTTCCAATAAGATGTCCACCACTGGTGCTCAGGCAAGCTGCCTGCAAGCATATCTGCAAAACCCTGTTATCAAACAATAAAGTACAGGTTGGCGGAGTGGGGAAGAGCAGTCTGTGCAGTCCGTGCACTCCTGCTTGCCTGCCGTGGTCAGTGATACCTTCAAAGTACCGCTTTGCCCTGTGCTCTGGACCTTTCTGCTCCCATCCTCGTTTGGCTGCTCATTGAGGACTTCACAAGCTCCAAGATCCGTGAAAAACAGCGTTCACGGAGTGTTTCTGTGACTTTGATTGACATCTCCCCCAAAAACGCCCCCCTGTGGGGATTGGCTGCTGGGTTCATCCCAAGCTCCTCTGCTACATTAGGCAGTTTACACGCGCACAGCGCGCGCGCACACGAGCAAGTACTCGTAAGTACCGCTTTGCCACTTCGCCGAGGCGGTCGAACGGTCTAGGCGAGGTACTTGCGCTTAAAGATCCATTCGTGTTATATACAGGTAAACTTTTGTGGCTCACTCATGGCATTTTCTATTTATAACCTAAAATCGCAAATGCCCCCTGTACTGGCGGGAAATAAGCTTTGTACTCCGCGCCTTCCAAATGCATGCGGTGCACCGTCTGAGGTGATGCCAGCGCCCAACTGTGATCGCCAAATAAACACGGCCGTAGCAATGTCACAGAACGGAATAAAAGACGTGGCAAGCTCTCAGAATCAGGGGGCCTCTAATTGTGCACTGGAATCAACAACAATGGCGAATCATAACCCCCGGGGAATCTCTGATCAGACTATACTCAAGTCACGTAGAGCACATGGGGTGCATTCCAAATGTAACAGACCGCTGGTATTATCCCCAATTCCTTATCCGATTGACTGTGGCGATCGCTCGGGCATTTCCATCTATGCTAGCCAGTGCGAGTCGCCAATTTCCATTATGGAAGAACTAGCTGCAGTAAAAACACTAACTGAACAGCTTGCCTGCGCACTTCCTGCCCCCTCTTCTTCTGGCTCTAGCTTACCTTCCTTTGCTATGCCTACTCCGCAGACTGCCAATAAGACAAATTACCAGCCAGCCTCTGTCCACCCCACTTGTTGCTGGCACTCACACAATGCTGAAGTGGCGCTGACAGCCATTAATACATCCGTGGTAACACTGGTAAAACTCTTTGAGGTACTTGATCACAGATTAGTGACACAGACTCTGACTTTGGCTAAAATGGCTGCAAAAATTGAGGAGAATCATGTTTTGTTAAATGAGCATATGGTGAAATGTTTAACAAAAAGTCCCAATCATGTTCCTGCACTACCTGAGTTTGAAGAGGTTATTTGCTCGATTATAGAATCCCCAAAGCCTAATGAGATTTCTGCAGGAAAAGAGTCCTCATATGTTGACCTCTCTGCAGACCTGGATGATACCGATGTGGTAGAAGTGGCCACGTCTGAGGGAAATGTGGTGAGAAGTGGAGCAGGACCCTTACGCCATAAAAAAAAAAATGTCAAAAGCCAGATCAAAGGCCCTAGAGTCATAGGGAAAAAATCAAAAAATATGGCAAATATCAAAAGGCCCAAAAATACTCTGAATGCTTTTTTTCAGGCAATTGGTGGTACTGCCCTGTTGTCGAGTAATCAGAAGAAAATAGTGAAACCCACTTCTGGCATCAATGCTAAAGGGGAAAAAATTCCACCCATAGGACTTCCAATTGTTGCAATACATTCTGGAAGTGAGCTGACCACAGAGTCGAATGTATTAATAAATCCTCCAGTACATTCTCCTCTGAATCGGCTGATAGACACAATAAACCACGCTGAAATTCCTAATTTCCTCGGTGGTCCAACAAGCAATGACCTGTCTATTGTAACACCTTTAGTGCCAACTAGGCCTTTGAACACCCAGAGCATCCAACAAAAATAAAACGGTTTATTTTAATGCAATTCAGGAAACGGCATTGACTATGCCGAAACAACATACTAATGATCCAACGGAACCTATCAGAAGTATGATTGGAAAGTATTTACAAGAGCGTGATCAATCTCAATCTGTAGCTCTAACTATCCCAAGGTCAGATAACACAGACTCCAGGCAACCAGAAATAAAAACCACCTCTATATTGGTACCGCTGGCCAGATATTCCGAAGCAACAAGGCAAGAATCAGCAGATGGTCAACCACGTCAATATAGCCAGTCTCCCAGAAATGATGATGGTCAATCAGATAACTGAGATTTTAGTATAAGGAAAATGACTCCACCGAGGAATAGCAACTCACACTCACTCATCCTTAAATGTGGAGAGAATGGATATCCGAGGTACGATCCAAACCGACAAAGTGTTTTAAACATCTTTAGTGGCGTGCGCACTCTGCATGATATTGCCTCTCAAGACATCGAGCAAATAGAGTTCATTGCAGAAAGAAATCAAGCAATAGTCCGTCTATGGATTCCATCAGGAGTGGTAGCCAATTTAATATGGCAGGCAAAGATGGAATTGTTTGAATTGGGTTTTCTATTGGCTGAAGATAGGGCAAGAATTACTAACACACATGTCATTACTCACAAAACCAACATTTACCAGCGTAACCACGCTTCTGATACCAGAGATGTAAATACGCAAATGCATCCGCAGCAGTAACCATTAGTGCCGGTAACGTTGAAAGAACTACATATAGCCAGTTGGAACTCAAGGGCCAATTCACACTTAAAAGCTGCAATAGCTATCTTCCCATATGTTTTTCAAATAATAGCTCTACAGGAAACATGGCTAACAACCAGGGGCGTTGCTAGGGGGGGGGCTAAGGGGGCTATAGCCCCTGATCTTTTGGTTGTAGCCCCGGATAGAATCTCAGGAGCTACAGCCAAAAGGCTAGCTAGCCCCCAGTCCCAACATGTACAGTGATACATGTGGTATGTGTGTACTGTATAGAGAGGGTACCACCGGTAGATTTCCACCGAAAAAATTAGATACATTATCATCTGACCTATTTAGATCACGATCACCGCAATATAGACAGGCGATAATGCGATTACGCTTCAATCTGTGGCCAGTCAGAGAAATCTTGTTAGAACGTCACCAATTAGAACCACGGGACAATGTATGTCGGTTTTGTAATGATGCTAAAACATCTGAAAGTCTAGAGCGTTTAATTCCCCGAGGTCTGGCACTGTATCCTTTGAGGCAAACTCATTATGATAAACATTACACATTTCTGGGTAACGTGCAATACAGCACCTGCTGGGCACTCATTTTAAGCAATGACCGTCCAGTGTTACAGACCTTTCTGAATAGTCTGCAATTGACGTTTCCCACAAAAGACGCATCCAATGATACGGACTGGGAGTGAATTTTAACTGGTCCATATCTTGAGTTCCAAATGAGATACAATAGTTCTGCCCGCCAATTTTGGACAAGACAGTGATTGGGTGTAATAGGGAAGCTACTATCACTCAATTTTAAACGGTTGATCAAGTTGAAGATGATAATGATGAGATGTAATGAAATGTGCAATGTGCAATGTATGCAATGTGCAATGTGCAATGTATGTAATGAAGTAATATGATTATGTGGAAATTATTTTAATATGTTGTGTATACCTTTAGTTGTATAACTTATTTGTATTATTGTCTATGAGTGTTATCACTTTGTTAAGATAAAAGGAAAAATATTGAAAGGTTGATTCATTTCAACTAAAAAATAAAAATAAAAAAAATAATAAAGAACAGGTTGCACGCTTGTATTCCCACTGTGTATAATAATAACTGCGTGCCGGTATCACACAATGACTACGCGCAGGTGATGCTATCACGCATGTATAGCAAGGGCGTGCTATTGAAGGCGTCTCGAGTAGGTTCCACTCACGCTTCATCCTGGCGCTTGTATTTCTGTACTTACCCTGGGAACAGCAAATAAAACACTTTACAAGAATATTCAATTAATGGGCTAAAAGGCATGCATTTTAAAAACACCTCTGCCACTACTTAGTACAACTTGAAAGCTTTGTTTCTGTTTATTTATTCTTTTTAAAAATAGTCTAAATGCGCAGCCCTTTCTGGGGGTTACAAGGTGCTTTGTATTTCTTCTGAGTGTTGACATGTTGGGCCCCCCAGGACAGGCAGCCAGCAAGTCTAAAAACAGATTTACTTGAAATCCAGCCCACATCTTCCCCGCTCCGCCCATGTTACTAAAAACTCACCACTCTGCATACACAGCCTCAAACTCCGAACTAAACAGAACCAACCTGCAGCGCACCACACCACACCACACTCACTTCACAACACCCAACATGAAAGCACACCACGCAGCGTCATACCTGAACACCACGTGACGGCTATCAACTGAAAACGCTCAGTGACGGTGTCTCCGAACTGAAGCTTCCAACAGCACATCAAAGCTCTCCCCAAATCCCACTAACAGCCCCCCAAACCTCCTTCCACTGCAGATCCGCCAGAGCGCCAACAGGCCACGCACGCGGCACCAGTGTGCGGCACAAGACCCATTACCATGTACGCCTACCCTTACTGGCTGGCAGCACATCGGCATTCCTGCTCAAAGATTGCACTTTAGGAGCGACACCCCACCCCACCACGCCCTTCCATGGAAATCTCAAAGTTGACCCCCATGTACTATTGGCCGTGTACCATGCAGAAAATATTGCCTGTTGGTGCCAAACAAAAGATGCAACGGGAGAACGTGTGGCCTACTCCATAACCAGAAAACCTGGCTTCACAGCGTCGCTTGGCCAAGGTGTGTGATCCTGGGCAGAAGACACTTAGTAAAGGGTTTTTTATTTTTTTTGACTTCGCTCAAGCACGGTTGTACAGATGACAGCACTGGCTTTATATGCCATAATAATGATGACACATGTGACACATGTTGCGGGCTGAATTGCCACGTACGGTGCTCGCTGGCAGTGCCACCATGACCTGTGAGCCAGCGTTCTCCGGCTGGTAGGGGAAGGCGGGACGTGCCAGGGTCATAAGCCTCGACTTTTGAAGGTTGTCTGGCGGCAGCGTTGATTCTACTCTCCTTCCTCGTGGCCGAGCTAGTGCCTGTGGCTACGGGGTTCCACCTGCCACACAGGGAGGGAACGCGGACAGGGCTCACAGGGTACACGCGGGTGGACGGAGTCTCCCCACTTTATTCAGGAGTCCCACACTTTTTTCAGAGGGCACCTTGATAGATATGCTCATTTCTGGTGACGCCAGATTCGATTGCTTTGCTAATGGGCCCCGTTTAGGACTTGAACCCCTGAATGCGGGGGGTCTGATCTTGCTCATCTGGGATTCTTGCCACCTAGCACACATTTGTATTCACTCTCTCCCACCATCCGGGACATGTGAATACCCCCTGCTGCTCCTGCATTTTGCCTGAGGGGGGGGGGGCGAGAAATGCCCCCCTCCCCCCAGCTCTGAAGGCCACCAGCAGCTCTGCTTTCTGCCATCCTCAAGCCAGGGTGCTCGAGCCTCTCAACGTTAACAAGGATGGAAAGCTATGCCAGCTCGTCAAGCTACAAACAAGTGGCCTGCACTTCTACGCAGGTCTCCGCAGCAGGTGCATAAACCAACGGAGGTACCTTACACGTAACATTCAGAGTATCTATTCTGTGGGTTCACCTGCTTACAGACAGTTGAGAAAGTAAGTGATACACTTACTACTGATGGGAAGGCAAGGCAGAGTAAAACCGGAAGTGGGTATAGGCGCAGCTTTGAAATGATCATTACCACTGTGACTGCCTCGAGCAGAGACCCCCGGACCATCCTTGTGTTCTCCCGTCTACGTCACCCTGGAAGGCGACCAGTCGTAAGCGCATGGCTAGTGCGCTTAACGCCAAGAAGTGGCGCTCAGCACGAAGTGCCAGGCCGCGTGCCCTCTTCACCATTGTGGCTGAATAGTTTGGGCTGCTCCCATTGCCAGCAGGGCCAAGACTGGTTGGTGTGCGCTGGCACAGAGGGCTGCCCAGGGAAACGGCACTGGGAATACTTGATTTGAAGCCTTTTACCCACCGCTTTTTATTTTGAGTTTCCTTAAGTAACAGGGTGAGGGCTGAGGCGTGGGTGCCTTTCTCGCTACGCCAATAGGTTTAAGTTGCACCTCGCCGAGGAGGCCCAGCAAGGCCCTTCCTGAACATTCCAAGGCTAGGATGGTGAGGATGGGCACCGTTCTGTCAGCTCGTTCTGCCATGCATCGCTTAGGACTCCTGCCCTGGCCAAAGCCGGCGCTCGGAATGCCAAGTACTCACCTCCTTTGAGTACCTGTCTGCAGTGTTCGTCTACAAGCCAGTCTATTCTGTGTATTATGGAGCAGGTTTGGAAGCTTATAGGGTGGGAGGCCCAGGGTGGTGTTTAGTCTCAAGCCCTGGTTACACCACTGGCCCACCCAGATGCAAACCCTGGGGCTGGCCCGGCTTGCAGACAGGACGAGTTGCAGTCGCAGTTTGCAAGTCCACGGGAGTAGGTGCCTGCTGCGGAAAGTGGAGCAGCTGGTGCAGTGGAATGACAGACAATGCACCAAAGAGGATCATTGGCCACAAGAATGCATTGATCTGTGCATCCCACTGCATGGGAGCAGTGCAGCGCAGCATGCGCCTGTGGAGTCTAGCCTGCAGCGCACAGCGCTGCAACCCACTGCATGGGAGCAGTACAGCGCAGCATGCGCGTGCGGCGTCTAGCTTGGAGCACACAGCACTACATCCCACTGCATGGGAGCAGTGCAGCGCAACATGCGCCTGTGGAGTCTAGCCTGCAGTGCACAGAGCGGCATCCCACTGCATGGGAGCAGTGCAGCGCAACATGCGCCTGTGGAGTCTAGCCTGCAGCGTACATCGCTGCAACCCACTGCATGGGAGCAGTGCAGCGCAGCATGCGCTTGTGGCGTCTAGCTTGGAGCGCACAGCACTGCATCCCACTGCATGGGAGCAGTGCAGCGCAACATGTGCCTGTGGAGTCTAGCCTGCAGCGTACATCGCTGCAACCCACTGCATGGGAGCAGTGCAGTGCAATATGCGCCTGTGGAGTCTAGCCTGTAACGTACAGCACTGCAACCCACTGCACGGGAGCAGTGCAGCACAGCATGTGCCTGTGGAGTCTAGCCTGTAACGTACAGCACTGCAACCCACTGCATGGGAGCAGTGCATCGCAGCATGTGCCTGTGGAGTCTAGCCTGCAATGTACAGCGCTGCAACCCCCTGCATGGGAGCAGTGCATCGCAGCATGTGCCTGTGGAGTCTAGCCTGGAATGCACAGAGCTGCACCCCACTGCATGGGAGCAGTGCATCGAAGCATGTGCCTGTGGAGTCCGGCCTGGAATGCACAGAGCTGCACCCCACTGCATGGGAGCAGTGCATCGCAGCATGCGCCTATGCAGTCTAGCCTGGAGCGCACAGAGCTGCACCCCACTGCATGGGAGCAGTGCAGCGCAACATGTGCCTGTGGAGTCTAGCCTGTAACGTACAGCGCTGCAATCTACTGCATGGGAGCAGTGCATCGCAGCATGTGCCTGTGGAGTCTAGCCTGCAGCGTACAGTGCTGCAACCCACTGCATGGGAGCAGTGCATCGCAGCATGTGCCTGTGGAGTCTAGCCTGTAACGTACAGCGCTGCAACCCACTGCATGGGAGCAGTGCATCGCATCATGTGCCTGAGCAGTCTAGCCTGTAACGTACAGCGCTGCAACCCACTGCATCGGAGCAGTGCATCGCAGCATGTGCCTGTGGAGTGTAGCCTGTAATGCACAGCGCTGCAACCCACTGCATGGGAGCAGTGCATCGCATCATGTGCCTGAGGAGTCTAGCCTGTAACGTACAGCACTGCAACCCACTGCATGGGAGCAGTGCATCGCAGCATGTGCCTGTGGAGTCTAGCCTGGAATGCACAGAGCTGCACCCCACTGCATGGGAGCAGTGCATCGCAGCATGTGCCTGTGGAGTCTAGCCTGTAACATACAGCACTGCAACCCACTGCATGGGAGCAGTGCATCGCAGCATGTGACTGTGGAGTGTAGCCTGGAATGCACAGAGCTGCAACCCCCTGCATGGGAGCAGTGCATCGCAGCATGTGCCTGTGGAGTCTAGCCTGGAATGCACAGAGCTGCAATCTACTGCATGGGAGCAGTGCATCGCAGCATGTGCCTATGGCGTCTAGCCTGGAATGCACAGAGCTGCAACCCCCTGCATGGGAGCAGTGCATCGCAGCATGTGCCCATGGAGTCTAGCATGGAATGCACAGAGCTGCATTCCATCAGTGCCACTGATGAGGTGATGTCGCCGAGAAGGAGCGTACACAGGCTCTTTCCCCACTGCCCCTAAATGACGCGGTACCCCGGAAGCAAATTGCGATGGAGTGTTAATGTTTCTAAAACTAAAGTGGAAAGAGTACATTAAGTATGACATCCCTCCCGTGACAGATTGTGTGCGAAAGCCCTGGGTTTAAATAAATAATAAAATGATACAGAGAATTCCATCGATGGAAGGGAAATCTGCTGATCAGGAGCTCCATGGCAAAAGCATAGGGTGTATCTGTGCTGCTGCTGCAGCAGTATCCTGATCTGCAGCACCTGCTGTACCCATGGCACAGAGCAGGTTCAGAGGTCACAGTTGCTCATTTGACAGCTGCACTGACAGCCACGTCTCTGCAGTGCTGGGGCTGCTGCATTCAATATATGCTCAGTGTACTAAACTATGATCATGAACTCATGATGGTGGCATGGTAAACTCTAAAATAAAGCTATGCCTGGGTTAAGGCAGGGTGCATGCACTACTTCGAATTATTGGAGCCACATTCCATTTGATATCGCACATGTGTCAGCTCCTGTGAGCCAGCTCGAGCTTTGGAAGGTGATGTGTCTTCGGGCCAGACAGGCTGAGCCTGCCAAATGATAGGACAGGAACCTGAATGACCTTGCATATTCTTTGATGTATTTGTGAGGGCAAGTAACGGAAGCTATCCTAGGCCCAGACATCAAAGGAGCACAGCCTCAAACCAGGGTGCTGCATTTCTAAAGGCCTTTGTTCCTAGTGAGCAGGGAAGGGTGGGGTTACAGTACACAGGAAGGCACTGTACAGCAGAAGACTTCCACCATATTGTTTTTCTCCGCCTCTCTCTCTCTCCTTCCTAGGCCCTCCACTTCCTCTACGGCAAAGCGCTTTTGGTGAGATGTCAGCAGGCCAAAGTCTGCTAATTTAAAGAACGGGGATTGGGCCTCTTAGGCAGGCTAGTTTTCATCCATTGCCTGTGGAATTCTACCTTTAAAAGAAGGGGTCACCCACCACTTCTTTGAATCATCATTTGGACTTCAATCCTGAATGAAGATTTAGTTGGACCCTGCTGGGAGAGCAGTCCTTTCCAGAGTTCTCCTGTTGTGAGGTGAAAGCAAGTGTTCCAAGGCAGGGGCAAGCTCTCTTCCCTCACCATCCCCAGATGCCCAGGGACCAGTGGGGGTGAGATCTGCTGCTGAACCAAGACTGCATCTCTGCCACCCATCCTGCTGCCCGTGACCGCGCCATGTTGCAGGACAGCTGAAGGTATGTGCCTGCCTCCCCGATGTTCGGGACCCTGGAGTGTGACTCACAGCACCTAGAAGCTAAAGCAGCCAAGATCCATGTTTTTTGGCACCAACCGCTGCGAGCCGTGATTGAAGCATGTTCGACACCAAGCAAACTATTAGGACCTTTCAACACGGTCTTGAAACACATTGTAACCTCGGTAAGAATCAACCAAGGGCCACTGCCTTGCATTGCTCGAGTCCCCGTCTGAAGCACCAGCCTCTTCATCCCCACTCCTGTAAATCTATCGACCCATCCCTGCTTTCTCCCAAACCGCGACCTCTGCATTGAATTGACTCACCTGTGAATCCTGGTACCAGTTCAATCGCTCTCGAACCTCGGCCCCTAACTAAACCTGGTGACCGCCCGACACGCACTCCGCGAGCAACCGCTTTGAGATCGCAGCTACCTTCTGTTTGACCCCAACCTAAAAGAACCTGCAAACGAAGTCAAGAAGCCTGGTTTGACACTGTTGAACTGGCAAGATATATGCAACTGTATTACTGATTGATATCTGCCCCCTCCCCCATGTCCATCATTGACCCCTAGAGCCTGTATAGGTCACCTTAATCTCTTTTGCAAGCTGAAGAGATATCCTTTTAAAAATTGTGGTCTTTTATTGCTTTATCTCCCCCTGTCTCATTTCCCAGAGTGATGCGTCTCTTCTATCTTTGCATATTCTGCGTTCCTTCGACAGGGGCGGATGTTTCACGTTGCCACAAAAGACGAATTACCTTGATGATTTGGTTTACTCTTGGTTTGTAGAAGTGTGAGGGCTGATTGGGCGCTTTAGCCTCTGCTCATCCGTGTGCTCCTGCGTGGCAGAAGTGAATTCATCACACCTCCCCGTAAGTATTCCAGGAGGGTATAATGTACTATTTTAACTTGAGTCCTAGAAAATGTGGGCGACATGTGAGGAATTTGACTGTCCGCATGGTGGGTGTGCGCTCACCTGGGTCTTTTTGAAATGTTGTATGAAATTGAATGATGATAGGTAGATCAACCTCCGGAAAATGTGTGGGGCTAATCTTCACACATTTTCCAATGCTCACTGTACGACATACACATAGACCGGTGTACTCTGGGTGGACAAAGCCTACAGGCCCAGTCCCCCCTGTCATGTTTAGTTGGGATCTGACAGGTGGAGTACACAATGCATCGCAGAAGGGGGAGGGCAAAACCTTCCCCCTGCCATGGCCAGCCTAATTAACTAACAAAAGCTCAATTGACACACCTTGTCCTTTTGTGAGCCCTGCAGATGGTGGCAGCAATTAAATAATTAACATACAAATAGAGTGTACTTCATACAGGCCCACATGGGGCCTGGCTGCAGAGGTTAACAAAGGAGATAGGAAACCCCAACAACCTTTGATATGCACTGTGTCAACCTGATGCCAGCTCCTGCCCACAGTATCAATGGACAGTGACCTATTATGTCTGGGACTGCGTGTATTACAGTAGTCAGCCCCGCAGGGGACCCCATTCAGAAGGTGTAAGTATGTGGATTAATGGCACCAGAAAGTCTGGTCTTGCCACAGATTTAAGGTAGGCTTAGCTTACACCAATCACTTTGACCCATTTGGCTTTAAAAGAGGGCTGAACCCCTCTTTTGGGCAGATCATCTGAAGACTTTGCAAGGAGTAGCAAGAAGAACTCAGCATCGGATCCTGGCTGGAGGTACCGTCTGCCTTACATCTTCTACCAGTGAAGGAAGGCCTGGACCTCCAAAGAGGGAAGTAAGATCCCTCCCCTAAACATCTCCCTGGGATCAAAGGGAGATACAGAATACAGAAGACCCTACAGCAGCTCCATGATGCACTGCTTTTGTTGCCACTGTGATGCTGCTGGCTCCGACACTCTCTTAGCATTCTCACAGAATGATTTTCGTGCAGCTCTACTCATAGGGCTCCTGTGAAGAATCAACTTCCGAGGCACCAGTGGTCCAGGGATGAATATTGGTTTCTGAACCATCAATTAGCCCCACACCTCTAGTACACCAGAAGGGATCCAAACATATTGGAAACAAAAGCAAATTATAAACCATCTTGTCCACTTTTGGTAATGTGGATGGAACGGCAGGCTTATCTCCACAAGGTCGTGGATCGTTGGTTAGTTGCAACACAGCGAAAATACAATTATTGCCCAATGATAAAAGGGACTGTTCAGCCAAGGATGTATAAAAATATCTACTTTATTATTATCACAACAGACAGTTCTAGCACACTACAAAATACAGCCCACCCTGTAAATGAACACAGAGGACAGACAGTTTCATGAAGGAAAGGGATGCACTCTGACAGGAGGGTAGTCGGTAAAGCAATCAGTCCTAACTGTTCAAGGTTATTTGGTTTCAGCACAAAGGGAGCAATGGGTTGTAAAGTGTCACTAGGGGCCTTTGGAGAAGGACCACCAGGGGGAGAGAACCACAATGTACCTTGTGCTCGTAGAAGTTCTTGATGCTCGACAGTGTAGAGTCGGTTTCAGGGCACTTTGCAGCTTCTGCAACAGAGTTCAAGATGGGAGACAGCTGCAGGCATCCGGTGGCAGGCAGTTCTGCGAGCGAGGCTGGATGGACGGCTGCAGTCTGGCCTACACAGCGACTCAGGGTCAGGAATCTTTGTCTAAGTGCTGGTTGGTGTTTCTAAAGCACTGACCGCTGCGTGTCGGGCTGCGTTAGCGGCTGCGGCATAACAAGAGTCAGCGGTGCAGTCGGTTGCCGCTCCATGAGCTCGACTGGCTCGAAAATGTCCTTTATTGTGGACGTCGGTAGATGTTTGTCGGTGCACTTCTCCCAGCTTCTTCACTGGGTTTATGTCGTCCTTTAAGGTGAACGGCGCAAAGCTGAGGAGAGTGTTGCAGGCACCGGCCTTGTCCTGGGTTTGGTTCAGAGACTCTCTAGCACTTCCCACTGAGGAAGCTTGCTGCAGAGCCTAGCAGGGCATGCTGTGTTCTGGCTGGGTACCTGCACGAAAATCATTCTGTGGGAATGCTAAGAGAGTGTCGGAGCCAGCAGCATCACAGTGGCAACAAAAGGAGTGCATCAAACGGAAGTCCTCTGTTCCGCCGAGGCCGTTCCTCCCCGTATGTGCGGGTGCTGTTGCTTGATTAAACAACGTCCGATCTGTGCAGCCTGCGCAGGCGTGCACCAACCTGGATCCACATGTGGGAAGCGGTGCAGGTGCCTAGAGTGTGTAGATGAGCTTCGGGGAGCTTTGCCAGCAGCTGAGTCCATGCAGGTGAGTCACACATTGAAAAAAGGAGACATTGTCAGATGATCTTTTGCACTTAAAATACACAGTGCTAACTGTGATGGGGCAGTAATTCAGGGCGTACAACTGCTAGTGCTTTTCTTAGTATAAGACATTTTATTAAAAAGTGTAAATACGTCCTCACTAAACCTACTCTATCAGGGAGTTCCCTCCCTGGGAGGATAGCTCTGGGGCAACGCGCTCGCCTTGGAAGCAAGACAACATGATGCACCACAGGTTCGATCCCCAAGTCCGCGCTTAGAAACCTCGGGGTATTAAGCGCATTATAAATAATCTATCATACCTAGTCTAAGGTCTAAAGGGTTTACTCCTTGCATAAACAAAACTGGCCCTCACAGTAAACAACAAAACACTCAAAGTGAAACAAAAACAACATAAACAAATGAATAACCAACAACCAGTGATTCAGAGGACCTTCACCTGTCCTTCGTAGATGCAAAATAACTCCGACACTAAATAATCGAACCAACTCAGGAAGATGGCAAAGGATTCTGTTTTAATATCAATTGTCTAAAACAGGGAGTTACAACGGACATTTGCTCGAGCCCTCGATTCATTTCACATAAACACATTTATATACAAAAAATTCATCACAAGTGACGTCACACTACGTGGCAAATAAGAAAGACTTACGAGGGGTTGTGATAGGCTCAAGGGGAGCATCGAAGTATACTTTCTAGAAGGGATGGGATTGTGATTGGATATCTATTAAGTCTGCGGTATATCATTGGCTCACAAACTATAAGGCCCTTCGTTATATGGCCCTCTATAATTGGTTGGCACACTCGTGCCATGTCTGGAACATTCGGTTCACTTAGCAGCACGTAAGCTCATACCCAGGAGCCAAGAGGTGGACTTCACTTTACCTCCCCACCCAATTAGCTCAACGTCTCTCATCACCCATGCCTTCTGCAATGAAGATTGTCTTTGAACTTGGCCTTGCAGAGTATTCTTGTGTCTGGGAATATATTGGATTGCGGGCACGCACTATCATTGTTCTAGAACTCCAAGCTCAACTCTATTTCCATCCTTGGCTCACGTGACTGGAGACTACAATTTGGTCCATTTTACAGCATTTAAATGTCTTAAATGAATACAACTTGGCACGCTTGGTGTTCTTTTATTGCACTGTAATGAGGGATGATTCAGCTTCTCACGCTCACTGCTTTGACTTTGACACCAGGCCAAACAGCCTTGTCATCCGTATCCACAATCTCAGCTAATTCTTGCTGCAACACAGTTCTCCGCTTTTCTTCTGCATGGGTCCGGGCTTACTAAATTCGTGACACCAATGTCTGGCTTCTATACAATGGCAGCTCCACCTGCAGTCTATTCACTACATCTAGCCAGCTTCTAAGATCACTTAGTCTACTTGCGTTGCTGCATCTGTACAGTTATTGAATGGAGTTTCTTCAGTGTGTCACACACGTGCTCTCTTCTCGCATATAAAAGTTTACGTGATTCTTTATTTCGTCATCAATTACTATAAGGTCCCAATATTTTCTTCAGCCAGTTTTCTCAGGGCATCACGCTCGTCTTTTGTGATGTCACCAGCTCCTCTTTCACTCTTTTTCATATTCCTTCAGGGAGTTCCTCCCTCAGATTCTCGTCACTTCGGGAATACATCTGATAGGGTATTCTCAGAGGGTATTGCTATGATGTGCTTGTCTGAGTTTGCTGAAGTTGGTCATGTGCTTAGTGATGTCATGCAAGTGTCAAGTGGAATGTTGATGTATGAGTGTAAGAATGCTGTGTTGAGTGTTCTGTTACAGTTCAGTTGGTCCCTCCCTCCCTCCCTGGGTGATGGGTGCCGGTGATCTATTGTCTTATACCTGATGTCTCAGTGTCATGTAACTTGTAATTTAAGAACTGGAAGTAAACTTATGAAGAAGCTATATAGTACAAGCGTGATCATCCTTATATTACATTGGCGACGAGGATCTCTGGAAATAAGGACCCTGGTGCGAGGAAATCTGAGAAAAGAAAAGTCGGAGACTGAAGAGGACTGCTGCGGGGGGTGCAGGAAACATCAGGACCAGAAGGAGAGAAAAGGACAACACCGCCCCAAGTAAGGAAACCCATCACCCAGGGCGGATAAAGGAGGAGGTATGAGTGCCCCATAACAGTCAGGACCAGCAGCCCGTTTCATAATGGGCGGGTTGTTTCAGGGGCCATAAGGGACTTCCAGGGCCTGCATGACAGTAGTGAAGTTTGCCCGTCTGGTGGAAGCGTCCCGTAAGCAGGCAGGTGTCCCATGAGCTGGAGGCGTTCCATGGCTGGTAGTACAGTGACGTACGGGCTGTTGATGAAGAAGTCAGGACATTTAGAGTACGGTATGTGTCGCTGTGTAACACTGGTTGGACTTTATGTGGCTTTTCATGTGTTTCCGTAAGGAACCCGGTGTGCCTCGTTGTTCCAAAGGATGGATGTTTAATGACAATTCGTTCGTACTGTGTTGACTGGAGAAGGGGCTGTGGTGTGACCGTTGGCCCATTTGGTCATTGCAGGAGTTATAATCACCTTCGTATCAAGTTGCAATTGATGACGTCAGCCCAGAAGCGAAAGGGGCTGGTGAAGCTTTGGAATACGGAGCGCACAACGCTCTGTGCAGTGAACTTACGCTACCAAAGGATTGTTGCGAGCGTTAAAGAAGCGTACCCGTTTGCTTTCCTGTGGGTGGCGTGTGTCCTTTTGAGAGAGTTTTGGCAGGGTTCGACTAAAGGACCCCTTTAAGCGGACGCACGGTGACGTCTGCACGTGCTGGTATCCGGAAGAGAAGGTGCGCTGATCAAGGGAGCCGCTCTGCCTTTGATGAGGTTGAAGGCAATGGCGGCCGCGGCAAAAGCAAAGAATGCTCCACCGCCCCGGTTAGCGGGGTGTCCAGTAGTGGCCAACGTGGGAGATGACGAGTCGACGTGTCGACGAGGTACGTTGCAGTGGCTATTGTGAGGAAATGCTGCTCCGTCATTAACTGTGAGCCGGATTGGAGAAGTATAGGAGCAGCCATGGAGGAGGATGATGTACTAAGGATGGACTGATTCGATGCCGCTCTGCCTCAATTAGTGAGGAGTGTGTAGCGGCCAACGAATAAGGTGACTTTTGTAGGTTGTGTGATTACACAACCTGCTAGGCATGAAAAAGTAATAGGTTGTAAGGTTTAAGTATTACATCCCGACTATTCCGACGTTGGAAACCGTTCATGCTCTAATGCATGCCATGGTGACTGTATTACTGTGTTTTATCTTGTGATGAGATATGTATTTCGGAAATATGTGGGCAAGTAAGTTTTATGCCAAAGTATGAACTGCTACAGTTGTGACCTGGAAGTATGCTAGCACAACGATGTCGGATGTCAATTCCAGTATGAGTGGGCATGCGTGATATGAACAAAGTGTGTTGTGTTTATGTGAATGTTACTCGAATGATTGAATTTTTTTTGTAAAGCTAAGAAGTTTGAGGATTTGCACGTCTTATGGACTGATGCTCACTGTTGAAAAAAAAAAAGAACATACATATTCAGATGGAAATAAGTATGGTGTGGAGCGCATTTGAGTGCGAATGAGCTAGTATAACATTTTGAGGATTTCTAGCATTTAGGTTGTTAGAATACAACATAGACTTTTAGTGAAATGCACCTACTATAGAACATGGCCTGTGTTTGATGTTAGAGTTTAAAGATGTCTAATGAGGATGTAGAAATGTCATGTACTTGAGTAGTATGGATGTGAAGATATGTTATGAGTATATTTCCTAATTATTAGGTATGGAAGTGTAAGAGAATGAGTGGGTGCAACATTTGTTTTTTGTATTGAGTGTAAGTTTAGATATTAGGGAGGTAGCGCCTCCAGTGGAGTTGACAGTAGGTTGTTCCACTGTTTTGATTAGTATTGCTAGGTGGTAGTGCCTCCTATAGTAGCTTTAGTTTTAAGTGTGATGGCCCTTCTGGGTCATGGAGTTAAAGGCTCTGTGTAAGTAACCAGTTTGAGGTAGCGCCTCTTTGGGTTATATTTATTGAGTAAAGTAAATCCTGGGGGTAGCGCTCTTGCCAGGAGTATGTATGAGTGGTATTTGAGATGTGCACTAAGGTGTCTGCAAGCTGTATGTTTGGTGATTCTAGGAGTGGTAGTAGGGCACTGTGGTGTAAGTCGACTCTTATCTTATTTTAAGGGACAGGTGGTTTTGTTTAGATGAAATAGTGATACTGGTTGGGGACACCCTCCAGCAAACATAATGGTGAAAAGGGAAGAGGCTCTCCAAGATGTAAAGTTGTCTGGTGATTAGTTTTCTCTATGTTGTTATCTTTCAAGCCTGGCAATTGTGTTTTGAGGTCAGGGTTCATTTATAAGACTTGTTAGTTCTGCCATTGAGATGAGTGTTTAGGCCAACCCTTTGTTTTGTCGGTGGTCTTGGAGATGGCAGGCCAGCATTTCCAAGTTGTTGCAGGATCTGTATCTTGGTGTGGTTGGGTGGGCTCGATAGGCTTAGTCCATTTATGTATCTGTTTGTATGTTAGTGATGCAGGAATAGTTGGTGATATCTCGTAGCAGTGGTTTTAGTGGTTTTATGAGTTCTCTTACTAGGTATGGTGATTCTGTTGTCATCCTGGTCATCTAGTATTGCGTTAGGATGGCAAGCTGTGCTTCAGGGTGGCAGCCTGGAGGCTCGCCTGTGGCGGGGGCGAGCGGAAGGAAAAATGTTATTTTAGTGGGTGTATGGTTTGTAGGGTAGTCTTAGCCTTGTGTATGGGCTGGCATGTGTCTAGAATGTGAGTCTAGAGTTTGTTTGTGGCAGGGACAGACAGAAGGTGATTTGTGTTAGTATTGAGGGAGACCTGGATATGTGTAGGTGAAGTTTGGAATTGCATAGCTGTGAGAGTATCTCGTGAAGTTTGTATGGTGGATGGTGGTGTGACTTGTCTGTATGTGAAGTGCTTGTTGATTGTGTAGGTGTTTCGGAAAGGAGGGAGATGTGTTATGATGTGCTTGTTTGAGTTTGCTGAAGTTGGTCATGTGCTTAGTGATGTCATGCAAGTGTCAAGTGGAATGTTGATGTATGAGTGTAAGAATGCTGTGTTGAGTGTTCTGTTACAGTTCAGTTGGTCCCTCCCTCCCTCCCTGGGTGATGGGTGCCGGTGATCTATTGTCTTATACCTGATGTCTCAGTGTCATGTAACTTGTAACTTAAGAACTGGAAGTAAACTTATTAAGAAGCGATATAGTACAAGCGTGATCATCCTTATATTACAGGTATCTTCTCTCAAATATTCTCCGGGGTATGGTTAAAACTGCTGGTGTCAAGCATGGCACAATCTCAGACTTCCAACATGTAGCGGGGCGGGACTTCCTGCAGAGGCGTGCAGCTGCTCCTCTACACCACTGTCTCAGGCTTCCTGTATCGCAGAGGCGTGCAGCTGCTCCTCTACACCACTGTCTCAGGCTTCCAGCATACAGGAGGTAGGGGGGCGGGACTTCCTGCAGAGGCGTGCAGCTGCTCCTCTACACCACTGTGTCAGGCTTGCAACATACAGGAGGTAGGGGGTGGGCCTTCCTGCAGAGGCGTGCAGCTGCTCCTCTACACCACTGTCTCAGGCTTCCAGCATACAGGAGGTAGGGGGGCGGGACTTCCTGCAGAGGCGCGCAGCTGCTCCTCTACACCACTGTCTCAGGCTTCCAGCATACAGGAGGTAGGGGGCGGGACTTCCTGCTGAGGCGTGCAGCTGCTCCTCTACACCACTGTCTCAGGCTTCCAGCATACAGGAGGTAGGGGGCGGGATTTCCTGCTGAGGCGTGCAGCTGCTCCTCTACACCACTGTCTCAGGCTTCCAGCATACAGGAGGTAGGGGGGCGGGACTTCCTGCAGAGGCGTGCAGCTGCTCCCCTACACCACTGTCTCAGGCTTCCAACATACAGGAGGTAGGGGGGGCGGGACTTCCTGCAGAGGCGTGCAGCTGCTCGTCTACACCACTGTCTCAGGCTTCCAACATACAGGAGGTAGGGGGGGCGGGACTTCCTGCAGAGGCGTGCAGCTGCTCGTCTACACCACTGTCTCAGGCTTCCAGCATACAGGAGGTAGGGGGGCGGGACTTCCTGCAGAGGCGTGCAGCTGCTCCCCTACACCACTGTCTCAGGCTTCCAGCATACAGGAGGTAGGGGGGCGGGACTTCCTGCAGAGGCGCGCAGCTGCTCCTCTACACCACTGTCTCAGGCTTCCAACATACAGGAGGTAGGGGGCGGGACTTCGAGCAGAGGCATGCAGCTGCTCGTCTACACCACTGTCTCAGGCTTCCAACATACAGGAGGGACGGACTTCCTGCAGAGGCATGCAGCTGCTCCCCTACACCACTGTCTCAGGCTTCCAACATACAGGAGGTAGGGGGGGCGGGACTTCCTGCAGAGGCATGCAGCTACTCCTCTACACCACTGTCTCATGCTTCCAACATACAGGAGGTAGGGGGCGGGTCTCAGGCTTCCAACATACAGGAGGTAGGGGGCGGGACTTCCTGCAGAGGCTTGCAGCTGATCCTCTACACTGTTCATTAAAGAACAGCAAAGTCCTGAACCAGATCTTGTAAGTTCCAAAGGAAATAAAAGTTCACCAAACAAAAATCCACAGGTAACCAACCGTTCTTCAGCTTTCTGTTGAAAAGCTCCCCTTCCACTTCCAGCCGAGAAAACAGCACCAATGGGAATCCTGGATATTCCCTTTCCAAGGTTTTTTTTAATACAGTTCAGGAAATAAGTGAACAATGCTGCAACGAGTCTCCATGTACGGATGAATTCTGCAGTGCCTTTGGTACAATTGTCAGGATGCTTCTTCTTAGGGTGTTGCTTTCCACTAACAACCACCCTTGTACTCCTTATACCGTGGGAACAGGCTCCTGTGTTCCATAACATGCCACTACTTCAGCTACCTTTAGTGTAACATTCACTGACAGTGTTACACATAACCATAGTTCTGATAATTCTGCTCCAGTTTGCTATTTTTACAATTGTTGGGCAACTTAAAGACAAGACTCTTTGACCTCCACGGGTAGGCAAGGCACTCGTTTTTCCTATACTCCAAGAAAAGGGCAGTCTCTTTGGCTCTTCTGTCAGGGACGTCATTTGGGGGTCACCAGAGGTCGCACGTGCGACCTCCGAGGTCTCCCTTGTGACCTCTGTGGTCTCCTTTGCGACCTCTAAAAAAAAGGAAAACAAAATGTCCTTTTTTTTTTTGCAATGAAAGCTCCTGGGCTGTGGCCAGAACCATGTGGCTTTTTTAATTCTGGAGTGGCTAGCTTTCTTGTTCAGGCCCCTTAAAAAAAGAAAAATAAGAACAGGAGTACCACAAGTCTAACACTTTCAGCAAGCAATTAACCTAAATAAGAAAGAATAGGAATGCCAAAAAATGTGTCTTTCTAGAATTCTATACAATAATTGCTAGACTCGTTAAAGGTTTGTGTCAGTCACACTTCAGGGGGTGAGTCACTGATCTAGTCTGTTCTTAAACACCTCAACTCAGCCTTTCATCCTTCTGAGGTCGATAAATGGGTACCAACACAGTTTGGCTGATGTTGGGTGTATATTTCTTCTATTTAAAGTGCTTAAGCGTAAGTGCTATATAATAACACATGATTATCATTTGGTCATTGACGTCTGCTTGCATTCACAGTAATTTGGAGATATGGGCCTATACACACTGATATTAATGATACATATGGCGATCCATTCTTGTATTTCATGTACATCACATTATAGTGTTATCGTAACCATATTTTTCGTAGTGTACAATGCTATGTGATGCCACTTCCTGTTTTGTCAACGAGTGAAAGGTTGTGTTCCATCACTTCCCGTAATATCACTTTGGGGTTGGGTCAAATGACATCACTTCCTGTGATGTCATCAGGGGTCAAGGGTCGTGTGATGTCACTTCCGCTACCCCTGGCATTTTGGTGAAATGATGTCGCTGTCTTCTGTCCGTCTTACTGCCATCAGTATAACCTGTTTCTGCTTCCAGACTGCCTTTCTCGCTACTTTAACAGTCTCTGCATAACAGATTGTTGACGTAATCTTCTTACAAGCACCCAACTCCCTTCCCCAGCTTCATTCACACCTTCTTGGTTCCAGCAGCTAACCCAGAATTGCCACACTTCTAGCTTTGGATAACAATGTCAGACTTGTATCAGAGGACACTGGACCTTTAACAACTTTAACAACCTCAGAATTCAGGTGGATAGATTTTAACAGGGCTGGCTTCTCTATAGAAAGGATTTGCCTACTGGCCTGAGTAATGCGTGTTCTTCTCTTCAATTCTACAACCTCTACATTTATAGAATACTTGTTCTGGATGTTACAAGGTTCACTCTTCAAAAGACATTCAATTTTAGGTGCACGCGACCACTCCTTAAGGAAGATCTTTGGCTTTAAAGAGCTGTAAGAGATAGTATTCCCTCTTATTAACATAGAGTTATACTCCGTCTCCAGTCGGGAACTACAAACAATTGTTCATACGCAACCTCTCTTTGATGTAATAAGTCTTGCAACGTTTGTGACAGTCATATTTAGTGTTTCCGAATGGTTTACGAAGCGTTCCCCTTCCTAATTGAAGACACATGACCGCTCTGGTAACATTAAATAGTTCACAATGGAAAAGGAAAAGCTTTTCTTTATACGCAAACACTCCAGCTGGTGTTAGAAGTGCGCGTGGTACATTTCCATTGTTAGCCGAGCTCTTTACAATGATGAACAGCTTCTCCTCACTCCCACGCTTAGGCGAGTAAGTTTAGAGCTGGTAACAGTTATCAGCAAGGCTTTAGAAGTGAACCTGAACACAGAGCTTCACTCACCGGCTCCAGGAACGCTGTGGTTGCGGACTGCTTCCACTTTCCGACTTCTACTACGATAGGTGCTTTTGGGACCCACACCCCTCTGCAGCATGGGTGTTTCTCTGATCCGGCCTTAACCAGAGGGAGTCTCCAAAACTCCTCTGTCTCGCGGCTTGCTTCTGAACACAGACCTCGGGTTGTAGCACGTTCATGGCTCTGCAATTAAATCCACTAGGTGCACCTGGGAAGACCTTCAATCTCAGCACAACGCTCTCAGTGCGGTCACGGCCAAACAGGGTTTGTGAACATCGGACCCTCTCAGAGCTTGCAAGGGAAATCTGCTCCTCTGTCGTCCCAGTGTCCCTTAAGTGATCACACTTCCACGTGAACTGCCAGACTAGTGCTCTTCTCCTTCTGCTGCTACTGTCAGTCTTCCAACTCCTGCCCTAGCTGTTTCCCAGCGCCTTTGTACTTCCCCCTCCGGATGCAGCCTTTTATGTCTCTCAGGTGGGGCAATTGATTTCAGATTTCACCTTAATGTTAAATGCCTGACCTTGACAAAGACTATTAGGCCCAAATTGCCTGACCTTGACAAAGTCCTTTGCTTCTACATGCATCTCAGCCCTTATGGGATTCCGCGATATGTAGTTCATTTGGGGACATTCTTTTTTTCTACTTCCAAGGGTAGATTTAATTCCCTTATTATTTTTAAAAGAACTATTATGGGTTTAATTCTTTTTGGAGAAAGAAGATGTAGGGAAAGCAACATTTCTGCCATTTCTCATGGTGTACCTTTGGTAGTGAGGAGGGTGTTCGTTTTTACGGATACAAAAGATGTGCTCCTCTGGTATAATAGGGTTAGATGTTACAACCACAGGTTTTACCACTTTATCTTCAACCTGCCTCTGCGAGACCTTTTCTGCCATAGTGGAAGCGTCTCCCAGTTGAAGGAAAAATACTGCGTCTCATCCCACGGAATCTCCCCACTACCCTGGGTCCTGTCTCCTCCCAGGTGATCCTCCTGCAGTACACCACCCCGAAGGGTTGGGATCAGGAAGCGTCTGCCCTCCCCTGGCCACCTGGGAGGAGACTTTAGGCAGGGTATCAGTGAGGGATGTGTAGGGTTCGTCCTGCCTCCCACAGTACACCACCCCCAGGGTTGGGATCAGGAAGCGTCTGCCCTCCCTGATAGATTTGTAGGGTTCATCCCACCTCCCGCAGTACACCACCTCCAGGGTTGGGATCAGGAAATGTCTGCCCTCTCCTGGCCAGCTGGCAGGAGACTTTAGGCAGGGTATCAGTGAGGGATCTGTAGGGTTCATCCTGCTTCCCGCAGTACACCACCCCCAGGGTTGGGATCAGGAAGCGTCTGCCCTCCCTGATGGATTTGTAGGGTTCATCCCACCTCCCGCAGTACACCACCCCGAAGGGTTGGGATCAGGAAGCATCTGCCCTCCCCTGGCCACCTGGGAGGAGACTTTAGGCAGGGTATCAGTGATGGATGTGTAGGGTTCGTCCTGCCTCCCACAGTACACCACCCCCAGGGTTGGGATCAGGAAGCGTCTGCCCTCCCTGATGGATTTGTAGGGTTCATCCCACCTCCCGCAGTACACCACCTCCAGGGTTGGGATCAGGAAATGTCTGCCCTCTCCTGGCCAGCTGGCAGGAGACTTTAGGCAGGGTATCAGTGAGGGATCTGTAGGGTTCATCCTGCTTCCCGCAATACACCACCCCCAGGGTTGGGATCAGGAAGCGTCTGCCCTCCCTGATGGATTTGTAGGGTTCATCCCACCTCCCGCAGTACACCACCCCGAAGGGTTGGGATCAGGAAGCATCTGCCCTCCCCTGGCCACCTGAGAGGAGACTTTAGGCAGGGTATCAGTGATGGATGTGTAGGGTTCGTCCTGCCTCCCACAGTACACCACCTCCAGGGTTGGGATCAGGAAGCGTCTGCCCTCCCTGATGGATTTGTAGGGTTCATCCCACCTCCCGCAGTACACCACCTCCAGGGTTGGGATCAGGAAATGTCTGCCCTCTCCTGGCCAGCTGGCAGGAGACTTTAGGCAGGGTATCAGTGAGGGATCTGTAGGGTTCATCCTGCTTCCCGCAGTACACCACCCCCAGGGTTGGGATCAGGAAGCGTCTGCCCTCCCTGATGGATTTGTAGGGTTCATCCCACCTCCCGCAGTACACCACCCCGAAGGGTTGGGATCAGGAAGCATCTGCCCTCCCCTGGCCACCTGGGAGGAGACTTTAGGCAGGGTATCAGTGATGGATGTGTAGGGTTCGTCCTGCCTCCCACAGTACACCACCCCCAGGGTTGGGATCAGGAAGCGTCTGCCCTCCCTGATGGATTTGTAGGGTTCATCCCACCTCCCGCAGTACACCACCTCCAGGGTTGGGATCAGGAAATGTCTGCCCTCTCCTGGCCAGCTGGCAGGAGACTTTAGGCAGGGTATCAGTGAGGGATCTGTAGGGTTCATCCTGCTTCCCGCAGTACACCACCCCCAGGGTTGGGATCAGGAAGCGTCTGCCCTCCCTGATGGATTTGTAGGGTTCATCCCACCTCCCGCAGTACACCACCCCGAAGGGTTGGGATCAGGAAGCATCTGCCCTCCCCTGGCCACCTGGGAGGAGACTTTAGGCAGGGTATCAGTGATGGATGTGTAGGGTTCGTCCTGCCTCCCACAGTACACCACCCCCAGGGTTGGGATCAGGAAGCGTCTGCCCTCCCTGATGGATTTGTAGGGTTCATCCCACCTCCCGCAGTACACCACCTCCAGGGTTGGGATCAGGAAATGTCTGCCCTCTCCTGGCCAGCTGGCAGGAGATTTTAGGCAGGGTATCAGTGAGGGATCTGTAGGGTTCATCCTGCTTCCCGCAGTACACCACCCCCAGGGTTGGGATCAGGAAGCGTCTGCCCTCCCTGATGGATTTGTAGGGTTCATCCCACCTCCCGCAGTACACCACCTCGAAGGGTTGGGATCAGGAAGCATCTGCCCTCCCCTGGCCACCTGGGAGGAGACTTTAGGCAGGGTATCAGTGATGGATGTGTAGGGTTCGTCCTGCCTCCCACAGTACACCACCCCCAGGGTTGGGATCAGGAAGCGTCTGCCCTCCCTGATGTATTTGTAGGGTTCATCCCACCTCCCGCAGTACACCACCTCCAGGGTTGGGATCAGGAAATGTCTGCCCTCTCCTGGCCAGCTGGCAGGAGACTTTAGGCAGGGTATCAGTGAGGGATCTGTAGGGTTCATCCTGCTTCCCGCAGTACACCACCCCCAGGGTTGGGATCAGGAAGCGTCTGCCCTCCCTGATGGATTTGTAGGGTTCATCCCACCTCCCGCAGTACACCACCCCGAAGGGTTGGGATCAGGAAGCATTTGCCCTCTCCTGGCCACCTGGGAGGAGACTTTAGGCAGGGTATCAGTGATGGATGTGTAGGGTTCGTCCTGCCTCCCACAGTACACCACCCCCAGGGTTGGGATCAGGAAGCGTCTGCCCTCCCCTGGCCACCTGGGAGGAGACTTTAGGCAGGGTATCAGTGATGGATGTGTAGGGTTCGTCCTGCCTCCCACAGTACACCACCCCCAGGGTTGGGATCAGGAAGCGTCTGCCCTCCTTGATGGATTTGTAGGGTTCATCCCACCTCCCGCAGTACACCACCTCCAGGGTTTGGGATCAGGAAATGTCTGCCCTCTCCTGGCCAGCTGGCAGGAGACTTTAGGCAGGGTATCAGTGAGGGATCTGTAGGGTTCATCCTGCTTCCCGCAGTACACCACCCCCAGGGTTGGGACCAGGAAGCGTCTGCCCTCGCCCGGCCACCTGGGAGACGACTTTAGGCAGGATATCAGTGAGGGATGTGTAGGGTTTGTCCTGCCTACCACAGTACACCACCCCCAGTGTTGGGATCAGGAAACGTCTGCCCTCCCTGAGGGATTTGTAGGGTTCATCCCACTTCCCGCAGTGCACCACCCCCAGGGTTGGGACCAGGAAGCGTCTGCCCTCCCCTGGCCACCTGGGAGACGACTTTAGGCAGGGTATCAGTGAGGGATGTGTAGGGTTCGTCCTGCCTCCCGCAGTACACCACCTCCAGGGTTGGGATCAGGAAATGTCTGCCCTCTCCTGGCCAGCTGGCAGGAGACTTTAGGTAGGGTATCAGTGAGGGATCTGTAGGGTTCATCCTGCTTCCCGCAGTACACCACCCCCAGGGTTGGGACCAGGAAGTGTGTGCCCTCCCCTGGCCACCTGGAAGGAGACTTTAGGCAGGGTATCAGTGAGGGAGCCACAAGATTCCTTACAGAACTTTAAGATTAATGCAAACCATGTGCTGCAAAACCTTATTCTGAAAGGTGCACCGCTGAGCACGCTTGAAATATTCGGACTGACACAGAGTGGTTTTGAGATGGACACAAACGAGTGCTGAGAACATCACTTAGGGCTTTTGAGGCACTTCTTTGAGGATGTTGTTGCCAATATTCGCGGGGGCTCCATTTTATACTGAAACCCAAGGAAGGAACAAGTCCTCACAGAGCAAGCGAGACGAGCGGCAAGATGGCTGACACGGGCCTACTGGAGAGAGGGTGCAAATATACATTCAGTGCACCTTCCACACCGTCTCCTGCCTCAGCATGCACGTGGTGAACCGCCTATGCCCTTTCTACACTCCCTAAGTAAACACACATTTCCGTAGGAGCAGTGTAAATGCACACCTGAGCTGCACAGAGAGGTTCTCGATGGACAGGAATTTATGCCCGGCAGAAATCGCACACTCTTACGTACTGCATTAAGGGCTGCCAAGCCTCCCTTGAGCCTGAGGCAGAGGCGTAGCCAGGATTGTCTGACACCATGGTCTCCAACCAGTAGCTCCGTGCATTAAAAACCAAAATGAGCACTGTGTGTTTGCTTTGGTGTCTGATGTCCCTGGGCCTCTTTCCCTGCACCCTCCACGTCCCCTTCCTGCAAAAAGCAAAGAGTCAAAAGCAATGTGCATGGTGAAAGAAAGGGCTACATCGGGGCTTGAAGGGCTCAGGGCAGTGTCCCAGCAAGGGGTTAACTATCAATAGCAAAAGTAAATGGAAAATATGAGTTGTGGCCATTGCCACCAAGAGGTGCAATTGATGGCTGATTAGAAAGGGAGGGTGCGTACATCTGCAGCCGTGAGGAACACAGCTGAGGCTCTGATCGCTTCAGTCTCACTGTGTTTCTTTAGATTTATTCTAGTTAGCATTACTTTGCATGCTGTCATTGTAGCCTTTAAACAGAATTAATAGTTTTTTTTGGGGGGGGGGGTGGTGTGTGTGTGAGTTCCACCTTGCGAGCAAAAAGGTACATCCAGTGGTATGTGATGCACTTTATAGTAAAACTGTGAATTAATAAAATAATGCATTTGAAGATACAGAGTTCTCGGTTTTAAGACAGAAATTCCCCAAATGTATTAAAGGTTACAAAGGAATTAGGCACGATATGGAGAAGCCCACCTCTACATGTGTCCCAGCCCAGGAATTCCAGTGCCATGGGCAATTACTTAATTACTTGCTGCATTGCCCATTTCATTTATAGCACTAAACAGGGATGTGCAACGACACGTGTCATTTATGCCGGGGCTTAGAAACATGATTTGAGGAGTTGTGTGTTCAGCCTATGTTTTACACAACAAGAGTATGAATGCAGTAATTAAGTGAGAAAGGTGAGCAGTGGGTTGTACGAGTAGATTTTGAGATGTATAGGTCATATAGCTTAAACCTAGTTACTAATTAACAGATCACTACAGAACAGGTTGGTGAGTGAATACAGGAAGAGAACATTGAGGAGAGCCATGGGATGGGAGAACAACTACTAGGGTTGATCCCCTTTGGCTATGTACACAAACCGGTAGATCTACAGAGATCTCTGAGGATCCTGTACGACAGGGGAGTTCAGCCTTTTAATATTGGGTTGAAACTGTGCAGTTTAAGAGCACTGTTTTTGCAGAAATTGGTCAAAACACCATGCAATTTAAAAGTAATTCTCTAACATATGGAAGATTCCTATAGCTGCCTGGTCACCAACAGTATACTGTGTATGCCGGCACTTCCACTGTAAAACATATGTTGATTCCATTACAAACAGTATGTCATAATTGTCATTTTAAACCATTTTTGTGATGCCGGAGCCCTCAATGCGCCCGAGACAGCTGTACGTGCAAGCCAGGCATAGCCCTTTGATCACGAGTACCACACACCGTGGGTAATAATAAGCAGCGCTCAGACACCTGAGGATTTGTAGCGCTATATAAATGCAAAATTATTATTACTATTATATACCAGAATGACCGCCATAATTCCCGCAGGGAGAGGCAGCGATCCTGTGACCTGTTCTCTGTGATACAGCCTCCTTCATAAAGGGCAGATGGGCTATGAATAAGTCACCCCTTGCAACAGCCATACTCTCTTTGCTCAAATGTTAAAACAATGATTCATATATTGTCTGGTTGGGTTGTTATATGATTAATCCATGTTTCTAGTCATCGCTATTATACTGAATGTTATTTTAGCCCTGTGATTTACACTTTTGTTTGCATACAACTTGATCACGTGGTTTCCACATGTTCTTTTTTTCAAACTTGCCAATTATTTTGACATAGAATTTAAGGGTAATTAACTTAGTAGGCATTGGCTTACCTTTCCTTGGCTGAATTCTGCGACCGGGCATGTGAGCACTTTGCATATATTGGGGAATTGCTAAACTGGCAGGGGATTCAATTTTTTAACAGAGCAGAACGTGGCATATGCTGAATCTTTTTAGAACCGTGTAACACATGGATTGAAATAGTCATCAGATTGTTTTTGCACATGAAGCCCCAAAACAAACAAACTATCCTTTTTGAAATCCTGGATGCGGTGGAGACGCACCAGCCAACAAAAGACAAAAGATATACCTTTTCCATCCAGAGTGGGAAACCGATTTCGTTTCTTCCAGCATGAAAAGAAAATGTGCCTCTTTAATCTACGGTGCCCACGTCACAGTGGGAAACGGGTAACATTGAGAGGCATTTTGCAATAATACACATACATTATGAAAATAATGTTCCCAAGGCAAGCTGTCTGGGATCCTAAAAAGTAGGTAAACCAAACACTGGAATCCAAACGCTGTTACAGGGGGGTCCTTTAAAGTTGCTCATTATTTGATGAAAATCAAATGTGTTTTTACAGATGGTGCCTTTGTGAAGGGTGCATTGACTCCCGTATCTGGGTCTGTTGTAAGAGATTTTAAAAACTGTCCTGAATGTATGGCTGCTATGCCATGTGTGCAGCCAGGTGCAGACACAATGGCAAGGAGGGTATCTGCACTATCAGCCAGTGTGATTGCCTGTCTCTGTGAATCTGCCTTTTTCATACATGAACTTCCTGAAATCAAAACTTTGATCCCGTCTGACAGCGTCTGAGTGCTGTTGCTGTTCAAAGCTGCACATCAGATTACTGGGCACGGGTGGATGGCATGCAGTGCCGGCCTTCATACTGCATGACTCGATTGGTCCTTTGCCTTCTGGTATGCTTGACAATGCATAGGAGACAGCTACTAATACAGAAGAATGAAATAAAGATGTTTTTGAAATTATTAATATCATGGTCAATGCATATGTTATTCCTTTTTTTTGTAAAGAGCCAAGAAAACCACACAAAAAAATATTGGTACAAATGATCCTACTCATGGACATGACCACCCCAGTAGCCCCCGGCTATCGGCCATTAACAACAAGTAGCTCTTGCTAACGTAAAGGTTGGGGACCCCTGGTCTAACAAGTGTGGCCTGAAGCTAATGTAGCTGTGCCCACGGCAGTGACATTAACATCTGCAAAGGCCCCCACAGCGCTGCCGAGTGGGCATTTACAGCTTTTGGATGGGCCATGCCCGCTCAGGCCCTGCCCTGTCTACGCCTCTGGCCTGAGGCAAAGAAAACTGATGGCTCTGTGTTTAATGCATCCTATGCAGAAACTGTGGCGTGCATTGAACACAGTTTTGGGAAGTACATTAACATTGTCCCGGAGCAGCGCAAGCGTTGCAGACTCCGGTCTTTGCCTGGATCCATCCCTGATTCCATTGTGGCTGTGAAGGACCTGCCGAGCATGGGAGCTTTTGGAGTCCTTTACTGAGCCACTTATTAGGGACCAACTAATACTACGTTACTGAAACTTATTGCACAATTTAGAGAAGGGGTACGTTACCTTTAACACCCTTACTACTTCCCCTGAGTGGTGCAATAGACGTATGGACCATTTTCTGTTCAAAATCCAAAATATTAGAGATGCCATTGAAGCTACCTTGCCAAAAGTGGAGTAACTTTGCAGAAAATGTTGGGGGGGAGGGACATGACATCCGAAGAGAAGGCGCCCCAGCCAAATGAATAGGGACAAAATGGTGTACCATAAAAGTTGGGGGGGGGGCAAACACCCCTGTCCCCCCCTAAAATTACGCCCATGCTTGCCAACAAGTCATTTGTCGAAAGAGATTTTATTGGGGTGGCTTTCTTTGCTGTTTACATAAAAAGGAGTAACGTATGCATCGCCCACGATATTAATAACTTCAAAAACATCTTGAAGATTTAACAAAAAAAGATCTGCTCCTGTCTCCTAAATTCTCTTTCCGATCTGTCTCGATTACTGAAGTGGGTACAATTATTCAAGCACTGAAAGTCACATATTGCGTGAGTGACATTTCTCATGGGAAGAATATTAAAGAATGTTCCCTGTGCCTGGTTAAAGCAATTACCACAATCATAAATTAAACTTTATCTGCCGGTTTCATTCCAGATTCTCTAACGGACACATGTATTCCACCTATTATTAAAAAGGCTTCACTCAACTCGGACGATCCTGTGAACTGCCGGCCCTTTACAAATGTGAGGTTTCTCCTGAAAACTCTTGAAGAAATTGCTTACTCTCAACTTTAGCACTTCGTCACCGCACACAATTTACTTGGAATATACCAATCTGGATTTCACCCTATGCACAGCACGGAAACATCTATGCTCGAGATTCAATCCAATGTACTGGACATTCTTGATGAAGACAAAACAGGGTGCCAAGAGGGCCCCTGGAATGGCCCTCGTGACCCCTATATGCATGACTGACAAACAAGAGATGCCAGTCACTCTTTGGCCGGCCCCCAGGAGGGACAGTACATTCTACATATGTGAGCAGATATTCTCTTAGACAACTATTCAACTCCTATGCATCTCATGTCTTCGCGGATACAGGTGCCTCAACACTGGACCAGGTTGAATAATGATAAATATCCAGCTGTGCTGACGTCATTAGAGACGCCACGACACAGTAACGTTAGCCACAAAGCAAACTTGCATCCCTACACAAAGTTACACGGACACACACACACAGAACTTACATACACAGTTCTATAGATAGAGGACAGATACATGCACATACTGTCGAAAGTCTTTCTTATTTTCTCTCATTAGCCAAATGTAGGAACGCAGAAACGCAAGAGAGCAAGAGTCACACGAAACAGGCTTGCAGCTGCTTATTGCAACTAACCATATGGAACTTCAGGGACATGTAAGGCACCTGGAAAAACCGAATACTACTAACCTCAAGAGAAAGCAATACAATAACATATATAGGCCTAGAGAAACCATAGAACAACTGTAGTGAAGGTGCACAAAGCCATAGGCCTCAGAACAAGGAACGAAGACATGCAGACTCTGCAGCACGAAGGGAAGGGCCAGTGCTCGTAGCCAAGGACAAAGACGGGTGGAACATTCCTGACACCAGGGGCAAGGAGCCACTTGCAAAATAGCAGAATAAATCCTCACTAATTGCAGACCAAAAAGCTCAATTTTGCAGTCCTCACCCAAGTGATGCAGCCGAATCGATCAATAGCCATTTACCCATGGTGGGCAGAGAAGCTGTTCCCACCAAACCAGACAAGAACTGATACATGTGTTGCCCAACAAGCATTGCAAGCTACAGGCACTCTCTCAGGCTAGGTGGATATACCAGTGGCAACAATTGGGACACAAAGTCTTTCTCATCACCTTGAGAAGGTACACGGATCACTGAGAACAGAGCAGGGTCCCAGGCCTGAGGAAACCTGTGCCAGTCAATCAGGGAGCACACAACATAGGGTGGAGGGTAATGGGCAAGGGCCAATAGTAGTCTTGCGACCATGCAACAATGTAATAGATCGTTTTTGGGGAAGTCTCAGGCGAGACCACCTGACATGAAAGGACCAGTTAGCTAACATCTATAGGTGCCTTCTATAGGCACTTCCACCCGAGCCTCCCAATAGAGTGGGCTCTTAGGTTTTTGGGGAAGTGTTCAGAGTTATGATGACATTTGCTAACAAAAGCCCATGACACGGGCCCAGGAGTTGTGATTGCTGGACATTTTGTTTTCCTGTATGATCCCTGTCTGTTATGGAAAATAAAGGACAGCTCTAACTTAGCCTTGGCTGAGTCCTCCATCATTGCTGGGGGAGGGTTAGTTAGGCCTGGGCACTCTGCTGAACGGTGACTGTGTAGCACGAACCGTGGTCCTCTGGCATTCTTGTTTACGAGGGCTGCTGATGTTCCTAGATCTGTCAGGCACCTTGGATGTTTCGGATCACGAAATGCTGATGACGAGTCTGTTCAATTATCTTAATTTGAGCCAACAGTCCTTCAACAGGATCAATTCCTTTCTACGGGGTAGATCGGCTATGTTAGTATTGGACCAATCATTTTCCAATGCCCGCCCCATCTTGCAAGGAGTCCCACAAGGTGCCGGCCTATCCCCCCCTATTATTTAACTAGAACATCAAGCCACTTTGCGACTTACTGTTGGAGAAACAATTCACCTTTCAAAACTATGCTGACGACACCAAGCTGCTGTTCACGTCGTTCTCGGGCGCAAGGGATGATGGCACCTGCCTGATTCATGATGCAGCCAACGAGGTCAGCTGCTGAATGAAGGACAACTGGCTCTGTCTCAATGACCAGAAAACAGAGTTACTTTTACTCGCCACTCTGACTATGTCGACGAAATTGGGAAGTGTTTATGACTCCCTATCCTAGAGAAGGCTCTCATTCCATCTCTTTTAAACAAGGCGACGTCCTTGTGCATCATCTTGACTTCAGGCATGAGCACAAATGCTCACATCTCGGCCACTGTCCGTGCCTATCACTACCATATCCTGTTGCTCACATAGATTAAGCCCTTTATACCGCTCTAAGCAACCCTGAATCAGACATCCCCCTATTTCTTACAGCTCTCATCAAACCATCCACAAAGATTAACCTACTCGGAGACTTCAACCTGGGTTTTAATGACCCACTAGAGACAAATGTCACTGCCCTCGCCAACACCCTCTTGGAAATTAAGCTTACCCAACTGGACTCCGTGCCTACCCACAGCAAAGGTTGCACTCCAGACTGGATTGTGACACTTGAACATTCCCACTATCAGCCTTGTACCTTGGACTGACCCATCTCTGATCAAATTTTGCATCACCAAGCACACTGTCTCCCCCACCCCTATATTAGCTCGAAACACCTATATAATCATGGAACACATACTAGCTCCCACTCTGCTGCACCTACTTAAAACCCACAAACTCACTGACCGGAACCCCCAAACACTTGTTTCCCACTATAACCGGAACCTCTTGCAAACACTGGACCACACGCACCCCTTAAATCCAAAATACCAAAACAAGTACAGAGCTCCAATAGTTGGTTCTCATAAGAACTCCTCGCGGTCCGTAAGCACAAATGAGCTCTTGAACATCTATGGAATAAACACCCTACCCCAGCTCATAGCTAAAACCATCAAGATACTGGGAGGGTCTAGGAGTAAGGTGCATGTTGATTGGCAAAGACTTTTATTAACAACCAAAAAGGGGGGAAATTGGAGGAAAACCTAACTAGCCCTATGTCTAAGAGGGGTTTCCCTGCCTCAACAAAACTAGCTAATGAAACTGTGTCCGAATGTCCAAAGTAAAGTTTGACGTCCTGTGTCCAACCCCTAACCCATCCCTCACGAGCTAAACTCAATATAATGTGCACGGGTATATGTCTTTTGACTGCCCACCTGCAGTCCAACCTTGTAACTCAGGCATAAAAGTTCCAAAAGGTGTCGGAAAATAAAGGAAACGATCCACAAAACTCGAGGGGTTGAGTCCTTTCCCCAGAGTCATTCCAGCATATGAAAGCAAGTTAAAGTTTCACAAGATTCAAGGGCTTCGCTCCTTTTCTCAGTACCACCGTCCTTGGTCTACTCTCATGCCAAGGTCTCGGAGTGTTCCGTGAATATGCAAGCTTTGTATTTGTTGGTATTATGATTTGGGGTATTTGTGCCGATATGGGCCCCAGACCCGCTTCCCATGGTTATCTTCCCTGCTCACTCTTTCTTCAAGCCACAGCCTTGGTCTACTCTCCTGCCAAGGTCTCTGAGTGTTCCGTGAATATGCAAGCTTCGTATTTGTTGGTATTGTGGTTTGGGGTATTTGTGCCGATATGGGTCCCAGACCCGCTTGCCATGGTCATCTTCCCTGCTCGCTCTTTCTTTGAGCCACAGCCTTGGTCTACTCTCCTGCCAAGGTCTCGGAGTGTTCCGTGAATATGCAAGCTTTGTATTTGTTGGTATTATGATTTGGGGTATTTGTGCCGATATGGGCCCCAGACCCGCTTCCCATGGTTATCTTCCCTGCTCACTCTTTCTTCAAGCCACAGCCTTGGTCTACTCTCCTGCCAAGGTCTCTGAGTGTTCCGTGAATATGCAAGGTTCGTATTCGTTAGTATTGTGGTTTGGGGTATTTGTGCCGATATGGGTCCCAGACCCGCTTGCCATGGTCATCTTCTCTGCTCGCTCTTTCTTTGAGCCACAGCCTTAGTTCACTCTCCTGCCAAGGTCTCTGAGTGTTCTGTGAATATGCAAGCTTCGTATTTGTTGGTATTGTGGTTTGGGGTATTTGTGCCGATATGGGTCCCAGACCCGCTTGCCATGGCCATCTTCCCTGCTCGCTCTTTCTTTGAGCCACAGCCTCGGTTCACTCTCCTGCCAAGGTCTGGAACTCTCTCTCTTGCATGTGTAAAGTTTATATTTCTCTTTGTTATTGGTGGGGGTTATTTCCCCAGCGTGTGTCCCAGACCCCTTCACTTGTATGCTCTAACAGTTCTTTTTATTTATAGACCATAGCACTGCTTTACTCTCCTCCCAAGGTCTGTGGGTGCTGCTTAAATGTTCGAATTTCTCACTGTTCACTGTTTATCTTCCCACCATGGGTGCCAGACCCCTTTCGTGTAATTATTCTGACTGTTTGGTATCTCATACCTTTTGCCTCCTGCCCCCTCTTGGTCTCCCCAACCTGGATCCCTCCCTCCCCACCAATTACCGCTCCATTACAACAGTCCCCTTCATCCTGAAAATTCCCAATCGCATTGCATATTCCCAAATCCAACGCTTACTAGAACAACACCACCTGATTGGGTGTCATCAGTCAGGCTTTTGACACAAACACAGTACAGAAATAGCTCACCTCGACCTCAAGATACAACTAGACAACATCTGTCATTCAGGTACCTCGCAATCCTGCTCCTCCTCGACCTCTCAGTCGTATTTGACCTCATTGATCACAACATCCTATGCTAGCACCTCACCACTAAGGTTCATTTCGCAACGGAGGCAGCCTCCTGGATGAATTAATTCTTCAACAAGCGCGTTTCCGTAGTCTCCATCTTGGAAACTGGTCTCCTTCGGTGTTCTCCAAGGATCCTGTATATCACCCACTCTCTTCAATATTTACACCAAAGCCCTCTTTGACCTCCTAGACAACCTCGGCATCCCTTACACAAACTTTGCTTTTGACACCCATATCCTCCTGCCAATCTCTAGCAAGACACCACCATCATTATTCATACCTTCAGTATCATCCGAAACTGGATGGCCCACCATCACCTCTGCCTGAACGACGATAAAACCAAGCTACTCATTGCGGGATCGCCCCACTGCCTAAAGAACCTTGACCCCGCTTTCGCTTCTTTCACCATTGACGGCACCACTATCTCAGTCTCCAAGCACGTTCAAACTCTTCAGGTCTATCTGGATTCAGAACTCAACATGACCAAGCACGTAAATGCCCTAGCGTCTTCCAAAACATACACAACCAAACTCATCAACCTCAGCAGACAATTTTTATCACCTGACAACTGCCCTACACTTGCCAGAGCCATCATAGGCAGTAAACCTGACTACTGCAAAGTCCTATCTACAGACAACCTTTCCAAACTTCAACAGCTACAGAACAAGGCCCTGGGGGAGGCGCTGGGCCTAAGACGCACAGATCATATCTCGCTGACCAGATGCAACACTCACTGGCTACCCATCAAAGCACGCATTGATTTCAAAATCCTGCCTATCACACACTGCTGTATCCATAACTCTGCGCCCTGAAACCTCATCCATGGTATTGCCAAAAAGCCTGTAAGACTTGTTCTACCGTCGTTGTCCACCATCTCTGTCACTACCCCCAGATTCAAAAACAAGCATGCTGGTGGATCCAGCTTCACCGTTGTGGCGCCTACCCTCTAGAATTCCCTCCACATCAGCATCAAGAACAAACCTTCCCACAGAATCTTCCGGAAACCCCTAAACACATTGCTGTTCAAGAAATATGATTGAGTTACTCTTAACTGTCTGCCTCTCTACTACCACTCTGTCCTATTTTACATAATCTGTTGGTACAAGCGCTGTGATACGGTTGGGTGTACACGCTGCATACATAGAAAGAAAGAAAGAAATGACTGTGTCCTCTTTTTTCAGCTCTGGACTGGTGGGCAGCTGTCCCTTTGCTTACCATCCACCACCTTGTCTGCACTCCTGGGGCCGTTGCAATGGATAGCTGCTTCAAGAGGGACCCCGAGCACTTGAGAGAACGTGGGATACACGCTTTACACTCATCAATCGGTGGGCAGACACAGATTGATGCAGGCTTCTCATATTGTTTTTGTGCACAACCACGATGGTTGCATTAGAATGTGTATCGACTTCAGAGGTTTGAAAGCCAGTCTTTGGGTTGACCGGGACTCTGTACCTGATATTTCTGATTTGTCAATGGGGCATTATGTGTTTTCCACCACATTTCATCTGTTTTCAGCTTACCACCAGATAAATCTGCATGAAGACTCACACCACCTCACATTAGTTGCAACTCTGTTGTTGCTCGCCTCTAGCGCGTGCCACACAGATCAGCTTTGGCATCCGCTGGTTTTCACGTCCACGTGCAGTGGTTATCTGGTGGACTGCCTGGCGTACGTGGTCTCTGAGATCACATCCTGGCGTGGCGTTTGACGGAGATGTATTTTCCCTGTTTCTCTCTTACCTTCCCCGGGCGCATGAGGTCACCCAGAGAGCAAACCTCGCCCCTGCTTCTTGGGGTGGGGCCTGTGCTTTTCTGCTCTTTGTCAGGTTTCCATTTCTGTCAGTGTGAATATTTCATCCACTCCTATAAATGAATCTGAAGAAGAGAAAATAGATTTACTTTCAAGTGGAGGCATCTGCCCTGGACACTGTGGAGCCAAAGTGCTCCTGTTCTGACCCATTGCAGGCGATGTCTGAGTGGGTATGAGCCTGTGCACATCAGAGGGCAGGGGAGAGAGGTTGAACAAGGCAGAGGGGTGGGAGTAGCACACACAGAGCGGGTAGAGGTGAGGCAGGGTACAGGGCAGGGTGGGCAGAGATAGGAGAGGAGAAAGACACGGGGGGCACAGAAGGTAGAGGGGAGGGAGGGCAGAGGTAGGGTAGGAGAAAGTCAGGAGGGCAGAGAAGGTAGAGGTGAGGCAGGGTACAGGGCAGGGAGGGCAGAGGTACGGGAGAAGAAAGGCTGGTAGGGTTGAGAAAGTAGAGGTGAGGCAGGCAACAGGGAAGGGAGGGCAGAGATAGGGGAGGAAAAAGACAGGGGGGGCACAGAAGGTAGAGGGGTGGCAGGGACTAGGGCAGAGGTAGGGGAGGGCAAAGGTAGGGTAGGAGAAAGTCAGGAGGGCAGAGATGGCACAGGTGAGGCAGGGAGCAGGGCAGTGAGGGCACAGGTACAGGAAAAGAAAGGCAGGGAGGGTAGAGAAAGTAGAGGTGAGGCAGGGACTAGGGCAGGGAGGGCAGAGGCAGGGTAAGGAGAGTGGACGGGTTTAGACAGTAGTGGAGAAGGCGTGGCAGAGAGATGGCATCTTAGAGGGAAGGTGCAGGGTAGTAAGGGCAGGGGCGGGTGAGTTGAAGATTAGAGCACAGGGGAGAAAAGGAGAATTTTAGGCTTGTTGGAGAGAAAGGGCACTTGGCACATGGAGCCCTGTGGGTAAAGCTGCGGAAAGGAGAAGGCAGGCGGGAGACCGGGCCCAGGACTGACGGGTATGATGCAGAGTGGGGGGGGGGCAGGTGGGATGGGTAGGGGCAGTCTAGGCAGGGAGGGGGCAGAACAGAAACATTGCACTGTGCAGGGCAGATGGGCGGAGGCTTGTTGGCTGGGGCGGGGCGGGTTCCAGCAAACACTGCGGGCAGAGATGGTGGCGAGACAGCAGGGGTGAAGCTGGAGACCGCGTATGGCTGTACGCACGGGCAGGCTTGCGCTGAGACACCCGTCTCTCTCTCTGGGGGGGGAATGTAGGTTACTGCAGCGGAGTCCAGGCGACGGCAATTCGTTACCCCCGGCCTCAGACTGGCGCAGGCAATTAGCCTCATAATGACTGGTGCGAGGAAAGGCAGAAAGGCCCGCGCAGGAATTATTGCCTAATTAGAAGCACCTCGGAGCCGAATGCGATTCCCAGACACTTTCAGATTCTAAATCTTTGCCCTCGCGCGCCGGAGCATATTCTCGCACAGCTGCGGAGTGAGACGGCTGCAGGACAGGATTACAGCACGCTCGCAGGCCTGCTGCGTCTGTGTGCGAGCATGCGTGCATGTGTGGATGCACGTACGGGTATGTATGCGTGTGTGTGCTTGTGCTTGAGTGGATGTTGGATTGCATATAGGACTGTGTGAGTGGTTGTGTGTGTATATGAGTGTGCATGTGTGTGTCGACATATGTGTGGGCCTGGGTAGTGTGTGTGTCTGTGAGTAGAGTTCTGACTGTGTAAATGTGTTTGCCTAAGCTCTTGAAAATGTGTAACCATCTTCTTAAGTCTCAGCGCCTAGATACCTTTGGGCTTCGTGCACTCTACAAATGCATGAATAAATAAATAAATAAGTCGGGTGCGCGTGTGTGTATATCTGTGGTGGCAGGGGCGTTGCTAGGGGGAGCTAGGGGGGCTAAAGCCCCTGATCTTTTGGTTGTAGCCCCGGATAGAATCTCAGGAGCTACAGCCAAAAGGCTAGCTAGCCCCCAGTCCCAACAGTACCGACATCAGCGTAGCCCCGGGTCTTTTCCAGACCTAGCAACTTCCCTGTGTGGTGGTATACGTATGCGCCGTTGTGTGTTTGTACGTGTGTGCATGAGTGTGGGGGTGTACTTGCATGCGTGTGTTTGTGTATGTATAGAGGTGTGCATGACTGTTTGTGGGGACTGTCACACACTACTCTCTGAGACCACCGAGAGCATTCATTCTAATAATCAGCTGCACTTCACTATCTTCTACTTGAGGATTTTTCACAAGAATGGGTAAGGACCCTCCAATCAAACAAGAGTCAAGACAGTGCCCTCATTAGGGAGCTCAGGCCCTGCCCCCCTCAGAGACACACCCCTTGACAGTGTCTCCTTTGCAGGGTGCAACTAGATGCAGGGCCTCCAGGGTCCCGCGTACCAACCCTCAATCTGGCGTCAAGTCTTGTGGCCAGAGAGATCAGTGGACCTAGCTGGAAGAGAGAGCTGCAGTTGGTCCCTGGGGTCTTCCTAGCCTTCTCCCCTCACCTCTCTGACCTCACAGTTGACCTTGCTGTTTTGTGTAACAAAGTGGACCCGTCATCAACACACCTGAGCCAGCAGGTAAGTTATAAGGGTTTATTAGTATGTACACAGCAGGAAACACCGGCACATCCTTGCCAGCCAGCTCTCTATCTCCAACTGTCCCCCATGGAACACCAGTCAGATCACAACACTCTCAGCACAATGTTCTCACCACATTCCACTGACATCACCACTGCAGGGAAGACACATGAGAGGAAACTCATTAAAACACTTCTCCCTTAATTAAATTAAAGGACACACCAACATTGTAAAGTACTAGTCATTCTCATACACAACTACCATCCAACACAATACCGATACAAATACGCGTGGCCACCACGTACCTGCCCAGCAACACCCAAGCTCACATGAACACAAGACCCAACCCTAGGAAACGGTCCACATGAAGCCCATTCACAAACCAAGGCCCACAACAGAGCACAAAAGCTCTAAGCTACCATAAAGGTACAGAAAAGCACTGACACCATTGAAACTATCTCCCCACTAATAAAACCCAAAGTATGGAACAGGTGGAAACATAACCTTGCACAATGACTCCAAATAAATGGAACACAAATCCACCCTACAAATACTACAGCTCTCCTTGTCCACCAAACCACTGACAACAGAGGAACCCACCGACATGGAGTAAGGGCTGCACCTCCCCTCAACTGAACTGGAATACATATCGAGGAACAAAACAAAAACAAGAACTCCACCTGCCTCAAGCTGCCCCTTGAAGCCTAGGGCCTGTCACACCCCAGCGTCCCCTAAAACGGATACACCACTAACAACCAAAAACCCCTCAGTGCACCAACAACCTTCCACCCTGGTCTGCCACCCCAGGGCACCAGGGCTGCCACCGCCGGGCACTAACCCAACTCAAAAGAGCAACCACCGGGGACTAACCCAACTCAAAAGAGCAACAACAAGCACAACCAACACATCAGTTCTCAACAAAAAAACTCCCTAAATCAGGGAACACTATAACTCTGACCAGAACCCAACCAGAAAATATATTGCAAATCTAATCCCTGTGAAAACTCACCACACCTAGCACACAGGAACCAAAGTCCCTACCACAATACCGCTACTCCCAAGGAACCCCGCGACCCTGTCAAAACGAAACACCTATGCACCCCGGGGACCCCAAGTCCCTGCCAAAAACAACACCCGACTACACCCCGGGACCCCTAGTCCCTGCCGAAAGTGACACACCTCTACACCCATGGGACCCCTAGTCCCTGCCAAATACAGAACACCACTGCACCCACGGAACCCTTGGTCCCGGCCAAACACGCTACACCATCCCCTAATGTGAGACCCCCAGCACCCGCCAGGCTACCACAATGGACAAACTATTAACAAGGTGCAAAATGACACACACATCACCTTGAAATGGGACCCCTACCACCTACTAGGCTACCACGGTGGCTACTACAACAGGCACCACCAGACGCGCACAACCTACATGCGCACTCACACCCAGACTCACACCACAACAAAAGACACACAAATTGTAAAACAACTGTAGCATTACAAATGAAATATCGACAGAGCTCTTAAATAAATGCAATGCTCCAAAAAGACATGACACATAATAATCATAGGATTCTTCGCACACTGGCAAAAAACTACCGAGTGAACCCTCACTGCTTAAGAAAACAAAAAGGCACGTTAGTTAAACAAGATTCAAAGTATATCGGCCAGTACGAAACCCAGGTCAAAAGAGATCAGTCAGTGTCTCCCACAAGTTACGCAACGGAAAACTGCCCGGCCCAACACATAGCAATTAAAATCCCAATGCTACAATAACATTCTTGCATTTTTTTTTTTCCTTTCCGATAATCCATGGAATGTCAGCAACAAAAGTAGCAAAGGTGGGCACGGACAATCCACTCCCACAAGTTCCAGTAATGAAGCCGTAACACGGAACCCAATTAATTACAAGCAAAAAAGGGGGGAAAAGTACGACCCCGTCCCCAGATCTGACCAGTCCCACCTGCAAGAAAAACATGTTAAGCACAAAAGCAGTTTAAAACAAACTGTAAAACAACTGTAGCATTACTTTTACGAGGCCACAACATGTACATTCTCACCATACTGGCCCAACACATGACAATGAGTTAACAATGAGCAGGCCACAACGAGTACACGAGACACCAACCCACTGGCCTTACTACTAATATGTTCCAGCATCAAAGGAAATGTCCTACTTCGACCAGAACGTCCTCTTTCCGCAGCCCACACAGTGCCACCCGGACTGAAGAAAGTCCTCCTCTCCGCCGCCAGGCGGACAAGTATCCTGCAGAGACCTTCCAGCGCCGCACTTTCGTGGAAGGAAATCCATGTCTTCTACAAAAGCACAGGACTCCACAGGGACAGAGTGCTCTTCACTCATTCGCCCCCCATATAGAGCAATGCGATCTGTATTGGCCGCGGACACTAGAAGTTCTGACTGAGTTCCGGAGTCAGGAACAACGCTGTAGTCACGACGCCAGCATACTGCGCACACAGAGCATTCTGGAATTGCCATGCGCTCCAGTACTCTGCACGGGAACGTTCCGCGATGAGAAGAAAATGTCATCATTTCAAAAAGAACAAGGCACACTTCAGTTCTCCTGCTGATCGAATGCCGGGAATTAGATGCCCGTGCCCAGCACCCACAAACCTGCTTCCCAGCACATTCCACGGCAGCCAACAGGCAGTCCACACACACTGCCATAAAGGATCTGCTTCTTACCGTGGTCCTCCTTGGTCCAGCAATACCGGACTCTGGGCAATGTCCAACACTGCCCACCTGCAACAACCCCAGACACGAACCATGTGGAGAGACAACGCCAGCCACAAGTTGCTGCCCTCAGGGCTCACAGGGCTCTCCCACAGGGGTCACGCGCACCAACTGCTGGACCCGGAGGCACTCTGAACTTCACAGACCTCCGCTTCAGACAGCTTTGGGACCAATCCACAGGGCGCGATGCCAAAGTCCCCCGGTACCTCCTTCAATACCAGGACCAGGCTCCAACTACAAAGGAGCCTCCAATTCGCTCCAGCACCACCCGGCCTGCTGGGCTGCAACTCTGGTCCGGATCTCCAGAGCTGCACAGCTGGACTGCTTCCCAGGATGTGGACACTTGGAGGGCGGTGTCCTGATCAGCTGCTGTCCCCTCCACGACAGAATTCCATCCTCGTCGCCAGTGAAACAAAGTGGACCCGTCATCAACACACCTGAGCCAGCAGATAAGTTATAAGGGTTTATTAGTATATACACAGCACGAAACACTGGCACATCCTTGCCAGCCAGCTCTTGTAACGCTCACCTGATTCTCGCAGAGGCGCCGGTCTTGACTGGGCGACTACCGTATCTTCAAAGGTGATGTGTAGCACCCGGTTGGCTCTTTGGGCTGGACCCCTGTGCACTGTATGCCTGACGTGTAGAGTAAGATGTCTGCAGATAGAAAAGATGGGGTTAATGAACTGGGGTTATTGGGGTGTCCCTATCTCTTTCCTCTTCTCCTCTCCTGTAGACCCCCAAAGGTTAACGCTCTCACCTTAGGTAAGTGAATGCCAAGCTCTCCATCTGCCTCGGGGCAGGGTGCTGTAACCAGTTTCTTCACTGGATAGGTAGCGCAGGCCTCTCGACTTCAGAGGACTGCTGTCCGTCGTTTACTGCACGAACGGTAAGGTTCGAGTCATTCAAATGTCTTTAAAGTCTTTAGTAATGATGTCTCTTGTTTTGCAGGGTTCCGGCGATGGCGGATGACGGGCTGAAGTGAGTTGAAGATGGAGCCCGTGTGATGAATAGAAGCGCCTGGAAGCACGTAAGTAAGCGCTTGTTGCCTGCTTCACTATGCGCTCTAACTGTCTTTTTATTTTGCAGGTACGAGTTCGGAGCGGCTGCAGGGTGCCGGAATACCCACTGGATTAGATGTGGAAAGGAGTAATGGCACGTGAGTATTAAAGTTCCCCAATGTCTTTAAACGCACCTTGTTTTGTCTTTCAGATGCGGGATGCAGCGCCGAAGGCCTCCGGAGCGTGCGAAGAGTTGGTAAACTTTTGTCTTTCAGATGCCGGAATGCAGTGTGAAGACCTCCGGAGCGCACGAAGAGTAGGTAAGCCTTTGCCTTTCAGATGCCGGAATGCTAACCTGTTCTTTCTTGTCTTTATAGGTGTTGCTGAAGACTGGATTCAGGATGGTAAGCCTTTGCCTTTCAGATGCCGGAATGCTAACCTGTTCTTTCTTGTCTTTATAGGTGTTGCTGAAGACTGGATTCAGGATGGTAAGCCTTTTTCCTTAGGCCCAGGACCGGATGCAGAAGACATGATGAGCGTTCTGCTGCAGAGGTTGCAGAATAACGCAAAGCAAGATTCATCCACCGGGTGTGGTTTAAATAGCCTCCTGTAGTGCTTAGGTGTCTCCTTCCACAGCCACGCCTAAGTAAGAAAAGAGTTCCTGGTAAGAAAAGAGTTCCTGCCTTCCAGAAGAGTTCCAGTGTTCTGAATCTAGGGAGTGGCTCCAGCCCCACCCAACAGGAAAAGTAGTTCCAAACAGAAGAGGATCAGAGGCTCAACTGGCAGGCAAGTAAGCAGCATGGTCTGCTGCAGGTAAGTCCACCCAAGCATTATGAGCCCGGCGCTTCCAGCGCTGGGACTGGGCATATTTATGAGCCTGGTGCCACTGGCGCCAGGACTGGGTCCAAAAGGTCCCAATTGGGACTGGTTGGCACTCAGAACCTGGGTTATGGATCTGCTTCCAAGGGAGTTGGGAAAACCCTGACCTTTTGGAAGCAGAGATCATGACAGTACCCCCCCTCAAGGCCCCTCCCAAACCGGGCTTCTCCGGGGGTTTTGGCTTGTCAGGAAATGTTCGGTGAAATCTTTTGATTAGGCGAGGAGCGTGGACATATTCAGCAGGTTCCCAGGATCTCTCTTGGGGGCCGTAGCCTTTCCAGTCAATTAGGTAGAATAGTTTAGATTTGGAGATCTTGGAGTCCAGAATGCTTTTGACTTCAAACTCGAGTTCTCCATCCACTAGGATAGGTTTTGGAGATTTGGTTAGTCGGGTTTGAGGTTGCACGGGTTTTAATAGAGAGACGTGGAAGACCGGATGTATCTTCATGTGCGGGGGCAAGTCCAACTTGACCGCTACTGGGTTTACTATGGTAGTGATGGAATAGGGACCAAGGTATCTTGGGTTGAATGTGCGTGGCCCTTTTAAAGATAGATATTTGGTGGATAACCAGACTTGAACCCCTACTTGATAGTGAGGGGCTTCCTTCCGATGTTGATCTGCTCCTTTCTTGTATTGTTCTTTAGCCCTTTGAAGGTGAGAAACAGCTTCCTTAAAGGCTTGGGTGATTGTAGAATGCAGGTAGTCTACTGCTGGTGTTTCAAGATCTTGGAGGGGATCCAACTCCGAGGTTCGAGGGTGACTGCCGTACAAAAGAAAAAACGGGGTTTTCCCAGTTCCCGAATGGACAGAGTTATTGTAGGCATACTCGGCTATCCAAAGGATATCTTTCCAAGTTTTTTCAGTTTGTTGCAGCATGCAGCTTAAATACTGTTCCAGAGTTTGATTGGTCCTCTCGGTTTGTCCGTCGGTCTGAGGGTGGTGACTGGTCGATAGTCTCACATCAATTTGAGCCGACCGACAGCAACTTCGCCAAAAATGAGAAATAAATTGACTACCTCGATCCGAAATTAGAACCGAAGGAAAACCGTGCAGTCGGACGATGTTTTCAAGAAATTCTCGGGCCAGAGTTGCTGCTGTTGGCAAGCCTTTGAGCGGAATGAAATGCGCCATCTTGGAGAATAAGTCCACGATTACTAGAATCGTATTGTATCCGGAGCATGGAGGTAGATCAGTGATGAAGTCCATAGAAAGCGTATGCCAAGGGCGAGGTGGGATGTCAATAGGGCGTAAGAGGCCTGCTGGTCTTTCCTTTTGACTCTTGTTTTGGGCGCATACTCCACAGGACATTATAAAGTCTCTGATATCTTTTTTCCAAGACGGCCACCAGAAGTAGCGCTTGATCTTTTCTGAGGTCTTGGCTATACCGGGATGACCTTCCATTAAAGAGTCGTGATAACAAGAGATTACTTTTTTCTGTAAATCTGTGCTGGGTAGGTATAATCGTTCTTGGAAATACAATAAGTTGTCCTTTACTGCAAAGTCCTTTCCCTGCAGATGCCAATTCTGTATGTCTGCTGGAGTTACAAGTTGCCTGGCTTTATCCTTAACTTCCTCTATGGATTCTGTGGCGATTACACCCAGAATTCTTTGTTCGGGAATGATTGGTACAGGTTTAGGGTTGACCAAGTGTTCTTCCACTCCCATCCGAGAAAGGGCATCGGCTTTACCGTTCTTTGTACCAGGTCGATAGGTAATTATGAAGTCAAACTCGGCAAAGAATAATGCCCAACTGAGTTGTCTAGAGGATTGGGCTTTTGCGGTCTTCAAATATTGCAGGTTTCGGTGATCCGTAATCACAGTAACGGTGTGTCGGGCCCCCAGCAGATAATGCCGCCAAGCCTTAAAGGCAGACTTGATAGCCAGAAGTTCCTTGTCAGTAATCGTGTAATTGATTTCAGGAGGCGAGAATTTGAGGGACCAAAATGCCACGGGATGCAACTGATTGATTACCGGGTCCTTTTGTGATAGAACTGCCCCCATGGCAAGGCTTGAAGCATCAGTTTCCACGATGTAGGGGAGTTCGGGGCGAGGGTGTTTTAAGATTGGTGCAGAGATAAATTTAGTCTTCAAATCCTGGAAAGCTTGTTCCGCCTCGGTAGACCATTCAAAACGTTTGTTTTTCTTTAACAAGGCAGTGATGGGCTGGACTATTCGAGAGAATTCAGGGATAAACCTGCGGTAAAAGTTAGCGAAGCCTAACATGCTTTGCACACCTTTTACGGAGGATGGTGATGGCCATTTGAGAACTGCATCGACCTTCTTTGAATCCATACGCACTCCGCCAGGTGATAATATGAATCCCAAGAATTCAACTTCAGTCACGTTGAAAACACATTTTTCCAACTTAGCGAAAAGTTTGTGTTGACGCAATCTTTCGAGGACCATTTTCACGTGTTTCCGATGTTCAGATTCCGATGAAGAATAAACGAGGATGTCGTCAATGTAAACAACAACACATACATCTATGAGCTCTCTGAGGACATCGTTCATAAAATATTGAAAGGCGGCCGGGGCATTGCAAAGTCCGAAGGGCATGACCTGATATTCAAATAGCCCATACTTGGTGCGGAAGGCCGTCTTCCATTCATCGCCCTCTTTTACTCGTACCAAGTGGTAAGCTCCTCTAAGATCCAGCTTTGTATATATGCATGCTTTTCTGACTTGGTCCAGGAGTTCAGGGATCAAAGGTAACGGATATCTATTCTTAATGGTGATCTGGTTCAGGGAGCGATAATCGATACAAGTTCTAAGGTCTCCTTCCTTTTTTGGAACGAAGAACAAAGCTGAAGAAGCAGGGGACTTGGAAGGACGAATAAACCCATTTGCCAGGTATTGATCCAGGTATTGTCGAAGGTGAAGGTTCTCAGGCTCGGTGAGGGCATAAATTCTACTACAAGGAGGAGTAGATCCAGGTATCAGGTCTATCTGGCAGTCATAAGACCTATGAGGAGGTAGAGAGTTAGCCTGATCCTTCCGGAAAACATCTTGGTATTCTAGGTATTCGGGAGGTAACTGGGGAGTCTCTGAAGAAATTGCGGCCAGTGCAACACCAGGTGGAGGGTGACAAGTAGAGACACATTCTGGAAACTGGACCGTTCTTGCTCGCCAATCGATCAGAGGATTGTGTTTCTCTAACCAAGGTATTCCTAGAATAATCTGAAACTGAGGGGCCTTGATCACATCGAACACGATCTTCTCATGGTGTCCATCTTGACTTACTAGCGTCACCTCTTGTGTGGTATGCGTTACTGGCCCGGAGGCTATCTCCGTACCATCCACCGTAGTAATGACGTCCTTTACAGCCTTGGGACAAAGAGTTAGATTCATCCTCAAAACCATTTCATGATCCACATAATTGCCGATGGCACCGCTGTCGACGTAAGCTTCAATTGCATGTAATCGATCCGGATTATCAGGGCTAATGAGGACCATAGGTATCACGAAATGCGAGGTCACGGAACTGGTTTTCACGCTCGGCAAGAGGACCTCTATTCTTGTCGGGCGAGGTCGTTTCCCTGCTCAGAGTTTGTAACTTTGGTAACTGCAGCTCCTACTGCCTTCTTGGCAGGTTTCACCGGACAGTCTCGAAGAAAGTGCCCTGAGTTTCCGTAATATAGGCATAATTGCAACTGTTTCCTCCTCTCCCGCTCCCTTTGTGTTAGAGGACCTTTCAGACCCCCTATTTGCATGGGTTCCCCGGAGTCTACTCCTTTGGAAGGAGTTGGCGGTTTGGAAAATACTCGAGCATCAAACTTGGAAAGATCGGCCTTCCTGTTCTGCAGCCTGTGATCTATTTGAACGACCAAGTCTATATAATCCGAACAGTCTTGTGGGGGATTCACTACTTGGGCTAAAACGTCTTTGAGCTCTCCACGTAGACCTCTATAAAACAGCGTAATCCTTTTGTCCTCAGGCCATTGAGTTTCCACTATTAGTCTATTGAAAGATGCAATATAAGCCAAAAGGTCTTGATTACCCTGTCGCAACGAAAGAAGCTCATTGTCCAAGGCCTGCCCCTGTGAATGTCTTGCGAACAGTTTTTCCATACTAAGCTGAAAGGCTTGAAAATCATGGAGAACCGGATCTTCTTGATTAACTAGAGGGATCGACCAGTCTGCCGCATTGCCACTAAGGTACGAAAGTACAAAAGCTACTTTTGCTTGATCAGTTGGAAAGGCTGCTGGCCGGCATAAGAAGTGCAACCGGCACTGATTGATAAATACTGCAAACCTCTTTGGGTCACCAGAAAATCGTTCGGGCGGAGCCAGAGGTACATTCCCAGGTAGGTTGATCTGCACTGGATTCATAGAGGATGTTGAAGGAAGATTTGCCCCTGATGCGGGTAACGGGGTCTGTCCGGCTTGTGACTGTAGCACTTGTCTAGCAAGATTGTCTGTTCTCTCCTTGGAAATAATTAGTTCCCTTCTTAGAGCATTCGTTTCCTGACGAGCTGCATGCACTTCTGCCCTTAGTTCCCCAAGTAACCGGGCTAGGGGGTCAGTATCCGAGGTTTCCATAGCGCCTGGGCGAGAGTTTTGCGGTAGGCTTTGCGTTCTGTAACGCTCACCTGATTCTCGCAGAGGCGCCGGTCTTGACTGGGCGACTACCGTATCTTCAAAGGTGATGTGTAGCACCCGGTTGGCTCTTTGGGCTGGACCCCTGTGCACTGTATGCCTGACGTGTAGAGTAAGATGTCTGCAGATAGAAAAGATGGGGTTAATGAACTGGGGTTATTGGGGTGTCCCTATCTCTTTCCTCTTCTCCTCTCCTGTAGACCCCCAAAGGTTAACGCTCTCACCTTAGGTAAGTGAATGCCGAGCTCTCCATCTGCCTCGGGGCAGGGTGCTGTAACCAGTTTCTTCACTGGATAGGTAGCGCAGGCCTCTTGACTTCAGAGGACTGCTGTCCGTCGTTTACTGCACGAACTGTAAGTTTCGAGTCATTCAAATGTCTTTAAAGTCTTTAGTAATGATGTCTCTTGTTTTGCAGGGTTCCGGCGATGGCGGATGACGGGCTGAAGTGAGTTGAAGATGGAGCCCGTGTGATGAATAGAAGCGCCTGGAAGCACGTAAGTAAGCGCTTGTTGCCTGCTTCACTATGCGCTCTAACTGTCTTTTTATTTTGCAGGTACGATTTCGGAGCGGCTGCAGGGTGCCGGAATACCCACTGGATTAGATGTGGAAAGGAGTAATGGCACGTGAGTATTAAAGTTCCCCAATGTCTTTAAACGCACCTTGTTTTGTCTTTCAGATGCGGGATGCAGCGCCGAAGGCCTCCGGAGCGTGCGAAGAGTTGGTAAACTTTTGTCTTTCAGATGCCGGAATGCAGTGTGAAGACCTCCGGAGCGCACGAAGAGTAGGTAAGCCTTTGCCTTTCAGATGCCGGAATGCTAACCTGTTCTTTCTTGTCTTTATAGGTGTTGCTGAAGACTGGATTCAGGATGGTAAGCCTTTGCCTTTCAGATGCCGGAATGCTAACCTGTTCTTTCTTGTCTTTATAGGTGTTGCTGAAGACTGGATTCAGGATGGTAAGCCTTTTTCCTTAGGCCCAGGACCGGATGCAGAAGACACGATGAGCGTTCTGCTGCAGAGGTTGCAGAATAACGCAAAGCAAGATTCATCCACCGGGTGTGGTTTAAATAGCCTCCTGTAGTGCTTAGGTGTCTCCTTCCACAGCCACGCCTAAGTAAGAAAAGAGTTCCTGGTAAGAAAAGAGTTCCTGCCTTCCAGAAGAGTTCCAGTGTTCTGAATCTAGGGAGTGGCTCCAGCCCCACCCAACAGGAAAGTAAGTTCCAAACAGAAGAGGATCAGAGGCTCAACTGGCATGCAAGTAAGCAGCATGGTCTGCTGAAGGTAAGTCCACCCAAGCATTATGAGCCCGGCGCTTCCAGCGCTGGGACTGGGCATATTTATGAGCCTGGTGCCACTGGCGCCAGGACTGGGTCCAAAAGGTCCCAATTGGGACTGGTTGGCACTCGGAACCTGGGTTATGGATCTGCTTCCAAGGGAGTTGGGAAAACCCTGACCTTTTGGAAGCAGAGATCATGACAGCTCTCTATCTCCAACTGTTCCCCATGGAACACCAGTCAGATCACAACACTCTCAGCACAGTGACCTCACCACATTCCACTGACATCACCACTGCAGGGAAGACACATGAGAGGAAACTCTCATTATAACATATTGCTCCTCCCACAGTCTGGTCCAACAGAACCTCTCTGAAAGACCAAAGGAAATATCGAGGCTTAGTACCACCAAAAGTAAATACGCCAATCACGAGTTCAGAGTTATAAGTATACTTTTTAATCAAAGTACAGATAGCTATCTGGCTCTCAAGCACCTTGCAGTGTGTACCAGCAGACACTGTGAGGGAAGAGAGTGCTGTACATCACAAAGCATGCATTATTTATACACAGTCCCGGCCACATCATCCAGCCCTTCTCCAAGTTAATATCTTAACAGGGTTTGTGCCCAGTTCACATGACAAATACAACAATATTGTCTTTAAATACTTCAGATGTTTTCCAGTCTACAAAATACAATGGTTACAACTTTGTTCTGTCTGGTCATGTTGGTTCTCCAGCTTAAAGTAAGTCCAGTTTCAAGAAACAAATTCAATGGGTTTCTGCAAAGGCACATAGTTTTAGTTGTCCAACATTCAGTTCCAGTGTTTGTATAAGCATGAAGCTATTGGTGCAGACAACACTTGAATTGAGGTTCACTTTGGCGCCAAGGTTTCTTAGCACAGGACAAACATTCTGCTCTCAGCAGCCTCAATGTTGACATAGTTCAAAGTTCATTTTACTCTGCTGCAGCCAAAAACACAGTTTAACATTTTAGGATAGAAAGCAGGAGTTAGAATCAAAATGGCGGGTGGTTCTAAGATGGCGGCGAAGTCAACTCTATTCAGGTCTGTTTAAGTGTGGTTTTCAGTACAAATGTGAATGCGCTTAGGCCAATGTTCATAATCAGACAGTATTTTGTGAATATAGTTTGACATCCCTACCCCGGTGAGCTAGGAACACCCCAATCTTTCCTTCACCTCCTGTTGTTCTTATCTCTCCTGCCTCCACCTGTTCTGATCTATTGTCTCTGGCCCTTAACTCCTTCAGCGTATCTCCTTGTCCCCTGATATCACACTACTAGCCCCCTCTGTATCACCTTCACTACCACCTCCACCTCATGGTGTTCCTTCCTCTGCCTCCTCTGTATCACTGCCTCCCAGTGACGATACTGCCGAAGTGTCACTTCCAGCCTCTGATACTATCACCCCTTCATTGACTTGAGGTTCACCACCTCCTTGTGCACTCTTATTCCTTCCACCTCCGCGTGACTTCCACTGCTGGGACCTGATGTAACACCTCCTGTGGAGCTCTATGCACCCACACTACTTACCCCTGCCCTCTTACCCTCTCTCTCCATTGTTGCCACCACCTCCTTCCCCTTTGTAACTCCCACTACTTCCTTCTGTCCACTCTCACCCTCTGATGGCAACACCTCATGCTTGACCTTTTAGCTCTCAGTAATTCTTTATGCTTTCTAGCCTCTGCATCTGCCACCACTCTCCAGTCTCTAGCCTTCTCCAACCACTTGCCTACTGCTCCTGCGACCCACAATGACCACTAGGGCTGCCAGCTTTTATAATGTGTTGCCCTTTCCCTCTGGGTGAAATTTCAATGAGTGTCTGCACAGTGGCTTGTCATTGGATGAGGTTTGGAATTGGCAGTTGTGTACCTGGGACTGCTTCGAGGTCAAGGGGCTGGACCAAGCCTATAACGAGCCGGTCCGTTATCTTGGATGTCATCTTCCTCCCCTGACTCTCTCTGGTGCTGCCTGTGCTGAGGTCTTTTGCGCTTCCAGTAGGGAGAGGCTGGTAACACACTTGGCAAGCTTCAAGAACTCTTTCTTTATGTTTTACAATTTATCTTATACGGAAGTAGAGACATTGGGCATCATTACGACCCTGGCGGCCGCGGTTTGAACGGTGCCGGTAAGGTACCAGCACCATTCATACCGGGCCGCCACATTACGAATTTGCTCATGGATGGCGGTATGCACGTCTGTTCTGGCCAGACGTGCATACTGGCACCCGTGAGCAGACCAGGATGCTAACAACGGACCCGTCATTAACGAGAATGGTATTTATCGGGCCCGCAAAAGTCGTAATGGCCCAGTAATTCCCTTTTTCGTGACCTGTACATGAATGAGGCTCATTGTATCTGTGGTGTGAGGATCTACTGCACCTGGGAAGTTGTGAATTTGCGCATTTCTACCTGCTGAGCCATAGAAAGCTGTGACTGTATCTGAATACATGTTACCATCATCAAGTGCAGGGACATTGTTTCCCTTAAAGTGAAAGCTCTCTTTTTCTGGGTTGGAGTTGTGGGTCTGCTCTGGGAGATTCTCAGTCCCGCTCAGTTCAGAGGGGCATGCATCCTTATTGCCCCGCAAGGTCCCACAGGTGTTTTGGGGAGCCGACTTTGTGACAAATGGGATGCCGTTATTTTAGTTTCCACTCCTGCTGTATGATTTCCAAGGATTCCCAGGAATATTCAAAACATGCCAATCAACAATAATGTATTATTTATATAGCGCTTTTATCCGCATACAGAGCGCATATTTACATACATTATTATCACCCAATCGAAGTTGGTACTCATTTTATCGACCTGAGTCGAGCAATGCCGGGCTTTGAACCTGTGACTGCAGATCAAACACAGATGACAGAAACGATCACTTAACCCGCTGAGCCATCGTTCTGGCTATATGAAAGATGCCAAGGCTGGAGAACTAGAGTTAAAGTTAAGCCACTCGCTTTGTCCTTGGCATCAGGTGTGTTGTAGGTTAGCATGCGTTGACCAGATCCACACCCAGTCTTTGCGCATCCGTGCGGCATCCATGCTTGCCGCATGAAGAAGAAGGGAAGCCAGGTTCCCGAGGTCACCTTAGGTAACTGGGTACTGCAGCTCTGCTTGTCCGATCCTCACTTTGCTTCAGGCTTGAAGGCCTGGTGAGGGTATCCCGTGCTGCCCACGTCCATGCCCAGCAATGGGAATGCCACCATCACCGCTGCTAGAGAAGGTATTGGTCTTGTTGAATGGGCATCAGCGGTCTCGTCCAGGGGCTGGATGCAATGACCCACCTTGCCAGACCTTGCTTGGGCACAGGCAGCCCAGGCGCCATCCTTAATACGTCAATGACTGCCTGAATATGCCAGCTTTCATGTTAGCGATGGATTAAGTAAAGCCGGTGAGGACCGGATCTCACCCTCCTGCCCACGGCTCCATCACCAGGATGTCCACAATTGTGACGTTTCCCTTGAACGCTTATAGCGCAACTGTGTGCTAAACCCTAAGAGCTGTGCAACTATTGTTACCATATGCACACACCCCTCCCCCGCCCTCCGGGTGACTTACTGTCTTCTCCCAAGAGTATTCCAAATACATTGCCTGCGGGCTTCGGCACGTAAGCAAAATATACATAGCATAACACTGTCAATGCCCAAACTATCTTTAAAAAGATCCGAATTTTGGGGGATTTCGCGAATTGGCTCCTCTCACGGCCGTGGAATCAACAGGAGACCCCCAACCATGTAGGTTTATTTGCTCCAGTAGTCCCGTTCCTAGGTCATCAAAAAGCACCGCAGGAGAGTATTGTTCAATTGCGCCAGTGTCCCTCCTAGCTGCACAGTCACCCACTGGGCAGATGAACAGTCGCTCACAGTCTCTCAGGCTCACAGTGCCCCAAGCTTCTTTCTTGGCCTGCACTGGCCCTTTCTTGGTCATCTCTGGACTTGCCAGGATGCCATGTAAGTTCTTAATGACTTGAAGTCTACAGCACCATTCCCAGTGCCCGCGGTCATCTCTTGCTAGGCTCAGGCATCAAAATCTTTCTGGATCTCCTGGTCAGGCCCGTGCAGGATTGGTGGCCTCTTTCTGTAGCCAGTGGAAGCTACTCCTAACTGCCACGATTCCCCTTTCCTACTGCCTTGTTTTATAGATCAACAGGGTTGGGACCCGGTCTTGAAAATGTCTGATTGTGTGTCCGCGCGCTTGCGCCCGCGCGTGTTGGGAGTGTATCCTGTGTTTGGTTGCGGCCTGGGTGATCTGCTGATTCCCAGCTCACCTGTGTTACTAAGCAGGGTTGCAAAGCATGTGCCCTCCACGTTGGCAGACACTCAGACTCCTGCAACTCTCCATAGAGGCTGCCACCCCTCTGACCTGAATCTCTCATGTCGATCCCCGATCCCCGCAAGCCCCTGAAATTGAGCACGAGCGGGGACGGGTCCGCACGTATGTCCATGAGCAGTGCCCACAGATCCCTGGCTATGACACCAAGTTTCTCTAAGTGTACTAGGCGCCCCCGGACACTCGTGGCCGTGGGTCTGCCACGAGTACTCGCTGTACTTTTACTGCCAGGCTTAAGCTTCCCAAACAGCCAGAGAGATCCTACACAGGGGGCCAAAGGGATGGGGTTTGGGAGGCGGGGAACCCCCGATGTACCTCCGCCAGGTCCTGCATCACAGAGCTGGGGGTGGTCCCCAGTCTCATCACCCAGCCTTCAGCAAGGCTCTTACACTGGACGCTCCTGAGAATAAGCAAACCTCTCCCTTTTCCAAGGACTGCGACTCCCCGGCACTTCGATAGTTGTCCTGATGCGCCCACGCGGGTTGGTGCTCATACATTGGGTGCTGCCCAGGTGAACTTTGCCCTCTCTGATGTGCAAGGTACTCGCTTCTTGGTCGGACCATCACTTACTCTTATCAGGATTGGCTAAACCCGGGAAAAGTCCATGTTACCACTCCTTCCTCTGACAAAGCGTTCCTTCTGGTTAGGATTTCTGCTGCTCCCCTTTCTGAAACTTCCAAGCCCCCCACCCAAACATTCTCCTGCCCCCCACCATCAGCTAGAAAAAGAAACCCCCTTGTAAAAGATTAGCGGGAAGGATACCGAGCTCGCCCCCATGAAAAGAACAAAGCTTTGGAAGATTGTTGGCAAAAAACCTGGGACCCGGAAGAGAAACTGAACTGTTTAAGTCATTTCAGAGGTCACTATCCTCTGAAAGACCAAAAAAGCCTTGCTCCACAATGGCGTCACCAAGCTACCAAGCCGTCTGCTCAGGTATTTTGGGTCTTTAAAGAGCTGGAGAAGTCTTCTGAAAGAACTCGCTTGGAACGTTCCTCCTTCTTCAAACTCAAAATGAAGGCCTCACAATCCACATACAGGCCACCTGTGATCCTCTTCTCCTCACCACATCTCCGAATCCTCTCTTCCACTCCTCCTCTCCTCCTCTCTGCCTCCTGTCTTTCACTCCTCCTATCATCTCCTCCTCTGTCTCCTCTCTTCCACTCCTCTTCTCCTCTCCGTCTCCTCTCTTCCACTCCTCCTTTCCTCCTCTCCTCTGCTCTTCCACTCCTGCTCTACTCCTCTCAGTCGCTATGTCTCCTCTCTTCCACTCCTCCTCTCCTCCTGCCCTCCTCTCTGTCTCTTCTCTTCCACTCCTCCTCTCCTCCTCCCCTCCTCTCTGTCTCCTCTCTTCAATTCTTCCTCTCCTTCTCTCCTCCTCTATGAACCCTCTCCTACACTCCACCTCGTCTCTTCTCCTATTCGCCTCCTCTCCTCCATTGCTCCTCTTCTCTTCCTCTCGTCCTCTCGGCCTCCTATCCTCCTTTCCTCCTCTCTGTCTCCTCTCTTCCACTCCTCCTCGCCTCCTGCCCTCCTCTCTGTCTGCTCTCTTCCACTCCTCCTCCCATCCTCTCTGTCTCCTCTCTTAGATGTTTCCTCCCCTTCTCTCTGACCCCTCTCCTCCACTCCTCCTCATCTCCTCTCCACGTATCTGTCTCTTCTCCTCCACTCTTCCTCTCCTCCTATTTGCCCCCTCTCCTCCATTGCTCCTCTTCTCCCCCTCTCGTCCTCTCCGCCTCCTCTAAGCCTCTTCTCCTCTCTGCCTCCTCTCCTCCACTCCTCCTCTCTTTCTATCCTCCTGTCTGCCTCTCCTCCTATCTACCTCCTCTCCACCACTCCTCCTCTTGCCTCCACCGCTCCGATGCACCCTCACCAGATGCGCCCTCACCAGATGTGCCCTCACCCGACCCCTCCACCGCTCAGATGCGCCCTCACTAGACCCCTGCACCGCTCAGATGAGCTTTCACCAGATCCCCTCGACAGCTAAGATGCGCCCTCACTAGATCCCTCTACAGCTCAGAAGCGCCCTCACTAGATGCGCCCTCACCGGGCCCCTCCACCGCTCAGATCTGCCCTCACCAGACCCCTCCACCGCTCAGATGTGCCCTCACCAGACCCTTCCACAGCTAAGATGAGCCCTCACCAGACCCCTCCACCGCTCAGATGCGCCCTCACCAGACCCCTCCACCACTCAGATGTGCCCTCACCAGACCCCTCCACTGCTCAGATGCGCCCTCACCAGATGTGCCCTCACCAGATGCGCCCTCACCAGACCCCTCCAGCGCTCAGATGCACCCTCACCAGACCCCTCCACAGCTCAGATGCGCCCTCACCAGACCCCTGCAGCACTCAGATGTGCCCTCACCAGACCCCTCAACCACTCAGATGCGCCCTCACCAGACCCCTCCACCGCTCAGATGCGCCCTCACCAGACCCCTCCACAGCTAAGATGCGCCCTCACCAGACCCCTCCACCGTTCAGATACGCCATCACCATATGCGCCCTCACCAGACCCCTCCACCGCTCAGATGCGCCCTCACCAGACCCCTCCACCGCTCAGATGCGCCCTCACCAGATGCGCCCTCACCAGACCCCTCCAGCGCTCAGATGCGCCCTCACCAGACCCCTCACCGCTCAGATGCGCCCTCACCAGACCCCTCCAGCGCTCAGATGCGCCCTCACCAGACCCCTCCAGCGCTCACATGCACCCTCACCAGACCCCTCCAGCGCTCAGATGCGCCCTCACCAGACCCCTCCAGCGCTCACATGCACCCTCACCAGACCCCTCCAGCGCTCACATGCACCCTCACCAGACCCCTCCACCGCTCAGATGTTCCCTCACCAGACCCCTCCACTGCTCAGATGCGCCCTCACCAGACCCCTCCAGCGCTCAGATGCGCCCTCACCAGACCCCTCCAGCGCTCACATGCACCCTCACCAGACCCCTCCAGTGCTCACATGCACCCTCACCAGACCCCTCCACCGCTCAGATGTTCCCTCACCAGACCCCTCCACAGCTCAGTGCACCCTCACCAGACCCCTCCAGCGCTCACATGCACCCTCACCAGACCCCTCCAGCGCTCACATGCACCCTCACCAGACCCCTCCGCCGCTCAGATGTTCCCGCACCAGACCCCTCCACCGCTCAGATGCGCCCTCACCAGACCCCTCCACCGCTCAGATGCGCCCTCACCAGACCCCTCCAGCGCTCACATGCACCCTCACCAGACCCCTCCAGCGCTCAAATGCACCCTCACCAGACCCCTCCGCCGCTCAGATGTGCCCTCACCAGACCCCTCCAGCGCTCACATGCACCCTCACCAGACCTCTCCGCCGCTCAGATGTTCCCTCACCAGACCCCTCCACCGCTCAGATGCGCCCTCACCAGACCCCTCCACCGCTCAGATGCGCCCTCACCAGACCCCTCCAGCGCTCACATGCACCCTCACCAGACCCCTCCAGCGCTCACATGCACCCTCACCAGACCCCTCTGCCGCTCAGATGTGCCCTCACCGGGCCCCTCCACCGCTCAGATGCGCCAGAGAGCCCGGAGACCACGGGAATGGCACCAGTGTGCAGTCGACGCCCCAGAAGCACGAGTTGCAACCCCACCGGCCTCCTGGAGGACTCACGTCCCGATGCTCCTGCAAGCCTCGCGAGACTCGGCGGCCAATGCTGCACTCACTTTGCAGTCCTTATTAAGCATGGCTCGTGCCCCGGGGCCCGGGGAAGTGATGCATTCAGTGCATGTCATTTCTGGGTATCCTCCTTGTTAGGGGGTCCCCAGTGTGTAGCTCACAATCTTGGCCGCGTTGGCGCCTGGCGCGCCAACAGCACAGCAAGGGCGGGGTGTGAAGTGGGTCCGGTGGTGGGGGTGAAGGGCTGGCGTAGAAATCTGTGTGCAACCTGCAGAACACAGGTTCAAATCCGGCTGAGCTAACTCGGGGTGTGACTGCACCTGCTGGGGACCAGGAGGTCACAGATCGGAACAGGCCACACGGGATGTCATACTTTCAAGACCAGTAAGGTCACTGGAGGCCCCATATAGATCGAGGAGTGTCAGGAAGGGTTGAGAACAGACATGTTCTCACCATTTAGGAAAGTAAGGGGAGGCTGGTGATGGCTGTGTAATCTGCAGGATCTCGAGTTTCCTGAAGGGTTCTTAAGTAGATGATAGTGTTATGGGGGTGGGGGGGAGTGTAAATTTACCGGTAAACTTTAGGATTAGTGTTAGGATTAAGGTTGAGGTTAGGATTATGGGTGGAGTTGGGGGTAGGGTCATGTTTATGGTCAGGGTAAGGGTTGGAGGTAGGGTAAGGGCAAGGGTTGGTTTATGGTTGAGCTTGAAGGTAGAGAAGGTTTACAGGTAGGGTTAGAGGGAGGGTTAGGTTCAGGATCCGGGTTAGATGTAGTGTAAGGGCTAGGGTTGGTTTATGGTTGTCGTTGGAGGTAGGGTAGGGTTTACAGGAAGGGTTACAGGAAGGGTCAGGGTCAGGGTTAGAGGTAAAGGCTAGGGTTGGTTTATGGTTGAGGTAGGGTAAGGTTTACAGGTAAGGTGAGAGGGAGGGTTAGCTTCAGGGTCAGGGTTAGATGTAGGGTAAGGGCTAGGGTTGGTTTATAGTTGAGGTAGGGTAAGGTTTACAGGTAGGGTCAGAGGGAGGGTTAGGTTCAGGGTCAGAGTTAGAGGTAAAGGCTAGGGTTGGTTTATGGTTGAGGTTGAGGTAGGGTAAGGTTTACAGGTAGGGTTAGAGGGAGGGTTAGCTTCAGGGTCAGGGTTAGAGATAGGGTAAGGGCTATTGTGGGTTTATGAGTGGGGATGGAGGTAGGGTAAGGTTTACAGGTAAGGTTAGAGGGAGGGTTAGGTTCAGGATCCGGGTTAGATGTAGTGTAAGGGCTAGGGTTGGTTTATGGTAGTCATTGGAGGTAGGGTAGGGTTTACAGGAAGGGTTAGAGGGAGGGTTAGGGTCAGGGTTAGAGGTAAAGGCTAGGGTTGGTTTATGGTTGAGGTAGGGTAAGGTTTACAGGTAGGGTGAGAGGGAGGATTAGCTTCAGGGTCAGGGTTAGATGTAGGGTAAGGGCTAGGGTTGGTTTATGGATGAGGTTGAGGTAGGGTAAGGTTTACAGGTAGGGTCAGAGGGAGGGTTAGCTTCAGGGTCAGGGTTAGAGATAGGGTAAGGGCTAGGGTGGGTTTATGGGTGGGGTTGGAGGTAGGGTAAGGTTTACAGGTAGGGTTATTTATTTATTTATTACATTTGTATAGTGCACAACAGCCTTTGGTCATCGCAGCGCTGTTACTTGCGGGGAGCTTAGTTACAGGGTAGGTTTGTTTGTTTGTTTGTTTGTTTGTTTATTGAATTTCTAATGCACACCAGGCCCAGGGGTAACAGGGCGCAGCAGTAAGAAGGTGCAAGGCTTACAAAGTTACATAATGAATAGCGATCGGACATAATAAATATAGCTACAAGACAAGTTGTAGATATGAACATTAAGATACAATGCAATTACAATACAGTTTGTTCCAGCAATAATGTACAATAGATTGCAATAGTTTCAGTGGTGGGTAGCGATGTATACAGTTGTGGAAGTGTCTAAATTTACACTAGTCTTCAGTCTGGTTGAGAAGGGAGATATAACTCTTTCTAAAGTGTAGAAAGGGTTGGTCAGCTCTCAGTTTGTGGGGCAAGGAGTTGCAAAGTTTTGCGGCCTTCACAGGAAAACTGTTGCCGCCAGTCGTTGTGGAATTGAATCTCGGTACCACGAGACAGTTTGTGTTAATAACTCTAGTAGGCCTATTGGAAGTTCTTCTCTTCAATCTATCAGTTAAGTAACTGGGGGCAGTATTGTGTAATGCTTTATGTGTCAAGGAGGCGATTTCTAACTGTATCTTGTTATGGGTGGACAGCCATTTATTTTGCCGCCTGATGCGGGCCATGTGTACTCTTTTGTTGATGCCTAGTCCAGCTCTAAGAGCGTTGTTTTGTAGTATTTGTAATTTCTGGATGCTGGTTTTGTTGGCGCCACTGTAGAGGGCATTGCAGTAATCTAATCTGGATAGAATTAATGCTCTGGCCAAGATAATGCAGTTGTCGTTTGAAAGGAAGGGCTTGCCCGTTCTGATCAGCTTGCACGTGTATGCTGTGGTAGAGGCCAAGGATTTCTCTTGTTTGTTGATGGACATGGTTGCGTCCAGAAAGAAACCCAGGGTTTTTACCTCCTTTGAGACTTTAATGTTGTTATCATCAATGGTGAATGGTGCGTATTCATGACCTAGTTTAGAGATGTTAGAGGGGGTGCCTAAGATTATCAACTCTGTCTTGTCATCATTCAGGCAGAGACCGTGGGTGGCCATCCATGCCTGAATGATGAGATAGATCCTATTCACCAGCGCCAGGTCCTTGCCATGATCCCCAGAGAGCGGGAGGAGAATCTGTGTATCATCTGCATAGTTAGTGTAGGTGATACCCAGAAGATCCAGATCATCGAACAAAGGTTTGGTGAATATATTGTAAAGAGTTGGCGACACGCATGAGCCTGAGGCACCCCGCACACGATCGGGGTAGGGTCAGCCGCTGCTGATGGGGAGAACACTCTCATAGTTCTGTCACTCAGGAATGATTATATCCATTTGACAGCCTCTGTAGAGAAGTGGGCTGCTGAGTCCAGGTGCCTGCAGATGACCTTGTGATCCACCAAATCGAATGCAGCTGAGAGATCAAATAATAGGAGTAGCGCTGTCTTCCCTTTGTCTTTGTCTCTCAGCTCATCAGTTTGGGTTTTGAAGTCTATCAATGCAGTTTCCGTCCTGTGTAATGGTCGGGAGCCTGATTGTCTAACCCCTTGAAGCTTATGAAGCTCAAGGTGTTTTTGAATCTACATATGGGCAGCTTTGTCTAAGATTTTAAGTAGAAATGGGCGGTAGTTTGTGGCGATGAGTGGATCTAAAGTTTGCTTCTTTAGAAGTGGGAGAACCCAAGATTGTTTAAGGTTGGTTGGGACTGTGCTTGTGGAGAATGAGGCGTTGATCAGTTTGGAGATAAATGGAGAAAGGTCTATGGCCGCATCTTTTATAATGTGTGCTGGACAGACATCTCCTTTACAGATAGAAGGTTTGAGTGATAAAATAATTTTTTCTACCTCTAGAACAGATATTTTGGCAAAACGGAAACTATTGTTCTGGTCAGTAGTCACGTCACTAGGTGTGAGAGAATTGGCCTGCTGTGGTAAGTTCAGAGCGTCTTTTTTAGATTTTATTTTATTTTGTAAGGTGTTTATTTTGTTGGTTAGAGCTTGTTGAATCTCTGAGCAGCAGGTCTTATTTTTGTCGCATATGTCTGGTGTCGGGATCTGGGACTCCAGTTCTTTTAGTATGATAAATAGTTCTTTCATACTTGAGTTGGATTTGGCAATGCGTTCGTTGTAAGAATTCCGTTTTGCCAGACAAATTTCGTTTTTATAGTGCGTTGAGGTAATAGTTCGCTTTTTTTCATTCTCGCTAGAGGGGCATAGTCTCCAGGCAGTTTCGCACTTTCTTTTCAGTAGACGTAGGTCCTTTAATTGTGGAGTGAACCACTTGTTAAGGTGTGCTTTAGCTTTGCTTGATCTCAGTTTGATAGTGGCAATTTTGTTATATTCCTGCACAAGGGTACTTGGGTCGAGATTGTCCGGCAGAGCATTTCGGATAGGTAGAATGTCAGGAATCACGCTGTCCACTGTAATATTCTGTTTATTTCTAGTTAGACAAGGTGGCGCTTTTTGTGAGACTATGAGTCATGGTCTGGTGGTTGATAGAGTGATGGACACAAGGGAGTGGTCGGTCCATGATAAAGGGGAGATGGAAGTGATGATGGCTGTGCAATTGTGATCGGCTACCCAGTCCAGGGTTCTACCCTTAATATGGGTAGGTTTGTTTACATTTTGCGATAGTCCTAGAGCATTACGGGAGTTAGCTATTTCGTTGGCTTGTTTGTCTGCTGGATCATTAAAACCTAAATTAATGTCACCTAGCAACAGTAGTTGGGATGTAGGTTTCAGGTTATTGGCAAGTAAGTTATGCAGGTTCTCCTCAAACGTTCTGAGGGGACCAGGAGGTCTATATATTACGTGCATGGTAAGTGATTGGGAGTTGTTTAACGGGAGTTTGACCGAGAGGATTTCACATGATTGGATAGTTTGGTGAGGGACTAGTCTCACTGATAGACTTTCTCTAGATATAATGGCTATTCCACCGCCTCGGGTTCCCTCTCTATCTTGTCTGGAAATGGTGTAGCCTTTTGGGATGGCTAGCATGAGTGCGGGTCCTGCAGCAATGTGTAGCCAGGACTCTGTTATGGCTAGGAAATCCAGGCTACCTTCTGTAATTACATCAGATATGTCCATGGCATGTGCCACGAGGGATCTCTCATTAAGAAGACCTCCTTTAAGGAGGTGGTCTTCTATATTAGCTGGAGTCGAGCGTGGAGTATGGGTACTAAGAACCATAGGCTTGGTAGGGGTGTACTTGTCTGATTTGACATAGCAGTGGGCCGGTTAGCATTGTTAGTGGCCATACTGCAGTGACAATTTGTTTTCTTATTTGTGGCTGGTAGGGATCTGCTCAGAGGTTCGTACAGTTTAGGAAGTCTGGCACGCAATTTGAGATTTCTATTAATTGTAGTACATGGGGCGGTGGTGTAGACTCCTGAAAGCAAACATAGGGAGTGTTTAACGGGGGCAGGACCAGGGCTACAGGTATTAGGAACCATAATTATCAGGTTGTGTAGGTCAGGCCTGGTCTCCTCTAGAATAGACCTGTTGAGGTGGTCTGAGAGACTAGTGTTAAGGAGTATTAAGGCAATGAAAATGAAGTAAGTACTACTTTGGCCTGCCATGTTTATCGCTGGGTCAGAGTGTGGCTACAAGTGGGGAAGGTTTCTAGTAATTCAGAGGAATATGTGGAGGTAATAAGTATTTAAGAATAGCTATGGTCTCAGCTAAAGTCTTAGCTACCAGTAATGTTCTGTACGTAGTCACTAGTACATCAGACAGTGCATAGAGGTAAAAGTTCGAAGTGGCTAGGTTCGCAGTTGGCTGAGTACAGCAAGCAGTGCATGGAGGTAAATATTCAAATGGCTAGGCTCACAGCTGGCTAAGTACAGCAAGGAATGCATGGAGGTAGATATTCAAATGGCTAGGCTCACAGTTGGTAAAGCTAGGTGGGACTGGTCAAATAAAATACAGAGTCAAGCTAGCAAATAAAATGCAGAATCAAGCTAGGTGGCACTAGGCATATACATTACAGCATCACGCTAGGTGGCACTGGGCAAATAAAATGCAGTGTCAAGCTAGGTGGCACTAGGCATATAAAATACAGCATCAAGCTAGGTGGCACTAGGCAAATAAAATACAGAATCAAGCAAGGTGGCACTAGGCAAATACAATGCAGAATCAAGCTAGGTGGCACTAGGCAAATAAACTGCAGAATAAAGCTGGGTGGCACTGGGCAAATGCAGAATTACGCTAGGTGGCACTGGGCAAATAAAATGCAGAATCAAGCTAGGTGGCACTGGGCAAATAAAATACAGAATCAAGCTAGGTGGTACTAGGCATATAAAATACAGAATCAAGGTAGGTGGCACTGGGCAAATAAAATGCAGAATCAAGCTAGGTGGCACTGGGCAAATAAAATACAGAATCAAGCTAGGTGGCACTAGGCAAATAAAATGCACAATCAAGCTAGGTGGTACTAGGCATATAATATTCAGAATCAGGCTAGGTGGCACTGGGCAAATAAAATGCAGTGTCAAGCTAGGTGGCACTAGGCAAATAAAATGCACAATCAAGCTAGGTGGCACTAGGCATATAATATTCAGAATCAGGCTAGGTGGCACTAGGCATATAATATTCAGAATCAGGCTAGGTGGCACTAGGCATATAATATTCAGAATCAGGATAGGTAGCACTAGGCAAGCAAGATAAAAGATCAAACTGGGTGGCACTGGATGAGTAGAGTGCAGTTACAATCAGGTGGCATTGGGCAAGTAAAATACAGAGACAGAGGCATAAACAGAGGTAACTTGGGCAACTATTGCAAGTTGTGTTTGCACAGTTGAGTATTGGGCTGACATATTGGAAGCAATCATGAGACAGCAGTGTTAGTGGCGGGATGGCGAACTCCGTGTACACTTTGTAATAAAGTTTTGTAATGAAGACATAGTTGTGAACCAAAGGGGAATGCGCAAGGGCGACGTTATGGTCAGTAAGTTAGGTCAAACTGTGGTGTGCACAGGACAATGGCGCTCGTAATAGTACGGGGCATTAAATCTCACCGTAAGTACCTTGGAGGGCCGAGGGTTTGGTCTGTCGCATTTGGAGGCTGGAGAGAGTGCATATAGGAGGCTGAGCAGGCAGAGTTTAGGGACCTAGAGCAGCATGGCAGCACGGCATGCTCGGTCAGCTCTGCCAGCAGCCTTTTCGTGTGCCTTCTCATGGGCTGGCGCTCACCTGCCGGCGATTTCCTATTGGCTAAAATGCCACGAGGCAGCCAATCAGGGCGAGAGCAGGGGCAGGTGCCTATTCATACTGGTGGAGTGAGGGCATCAATACCAGGGCAGCCATCTTTGGACGGAGTCGGCCTCGTGGGGAGCAATGGTGGGGGCAGGCATATATACCTGAGAGGGCTTGATACAAATATAGCCAGTGTTGCTATCGTGGGATGGAATTTCTGAGAGGTTGCAATTACATAGATTGTAATTGTGTGGCCGAGATCAGTGCCGCCTGATGGTGCTGTAGTGCGCTCAGATAAATGGCCAAGGCTTACCTATGCCTCCAGGCAAGGTAGGGAGGGGGGTGCTGCTTCAGCCGAGCGTCAGCGTGCACTCCGAGCTCCTTCTCGGGTGCTGGTGATCTGTAGTGCTGGGGCTCTGGCAGCAGCCTTCTCGTGTGCCTTCTCGTGGGCCGGCACTCGCCTGCCGGCAATTTCTGATTGGGTAAAATGCTGGGAAATGCATTTACACGTTGTACATTGATACATTGAGGTACATAGTCGATTTATAAGTACATTTCAAGCTTATCCGGCTGAGCAGGTGATTGTGGCGTGTATCAGGCGAAAAGCGCAGTTTTCACGGCTTTCCGGAATGCCATGAGGGATACCTCTCTTCAAAGGGTAGGAGGTAGGGCATTCCAGTGTGAAGGTCCGAGGTAAGGGAGGCTAGCGTCACCTGCTCTAGCTCTCTTTACCATGGGCATGCCAAGCATGTTAGCGTAGGGTATTCTTGTTGGCCTTGTGGCGGTGGAGGGGTGGATCCTGTTAGAGGGAGCGTTAGGGTCGGGGCTAGATGTGGGGTAGGGGCTAGGGTTTGTTTATGGATGGGGTTGGAGGTAGGTAAGGTTTACGGGTAGGTTTAGTGGGAGGGATAGGTTCAGGATCAGGGATAGAGGTAGGTTAAGGGCTATGGTTGGGTTATGGTTGGGGTTGGAGGTAGGGTAAGGTTTACAGGTAGGTTAAAGGGAGGGTTAGGTGCAGGGTCAGGATTAGAGGTAGGGTAACGCCTAGGGTTGGGTTAGGTTGTGGTTGGTGGTAGGTAAAGTTTAGAGGTAGGGTTAGAAGGAGGGTTAGATTCAGTGTCAGGGTTAGAGGTAGGGTAAGGGCTAGGGTAAGGTTTACAGGTAGGGTTAGAGGGAGGATTAGGTTCAGGGTCAGGGTTAGAGGTAGGGTAAGGGCTAGGGTTGGTTTATGTTTGGGATTGGAGGTAGGGTAAGGTTTACAGGCAGAGTTAGAGGGAGGGTTAGGTTCAGGGTCAGGGTTAGAGGTAAAGGCCAGGGTTGGATTATGGTTGGGGTTGAAGGTAGGTAAGGCTTGCAGGTAGGATTAGAGGGAGGGTTAGTTTCAGGGTCAGGTTTAGAGGTAGGGTAAGGGCTAGGGTTGGTTTATGGTTGGGGTTGGAGGTAGGTAAGGTTTACAGGTAGGGTTAGAGGGAGGTTTAGGGTCGGGGTTAGAGGTAAGTTAAGGGCTATGGTTGGTTCATGGTTGGGGTTGGAGGTAGGTAAGGTTTACAGGTAGGGATAGAGGGAGGGTTAGGTTCAGGGTCAGTGTTAGAGGTAGGGTTAGGGGTAGGGTTGGTTTATGGTTGGGGTTGGAGGTAGGGTGAGATTTACAGGTATGGTTAGAGGAAGGGTTAGAGGTAGGGTAAGGGCTAGGGTTGGTTTATCGTTGGGGTTGGAGGTAGGTAAGGTTTACAAGTAGAGTTAGAGGGAGGGTTAGGTTCAGGGTCAGGGTTAGAGATTCGGTTGACGAAGGTTTATGGCTACGATAAGAGATAGTGTAAGATTTACGGTTAAGGTTAGACTTAAAGGAAAGTTTGAGGTTTCTGACATTTTAAAAGAGCAGGTCATTCTCAGTCTGTCTTCATTGTCCATCAGAACTGGGACTCCACTAGGGGATGGCGCCAGCCCCCAATAGTGCTTGTTAGCCGTCCACCACTCCCCTGTCCGACATCTCTTTTTTGCTTCTTTTTGGGCAGGAGAGTGGAGTTCGAGTGACACTATGGTTGTCCAACACTTGGCCTTGAGGGCCGAATCCTCACAGGTTTTCAGGATATTCCTCATTAATATTCACAAGGAAAAATTTGCATATATTTGGAATCATTTATGCAAATTTATCTCATGAATAATAATGAGGGGTATCCTGAAAACCCAGAATAGATCCAGCCCTCGAGGCCTGGAGTTTACTTCCTTGGGTCTTGTGGGAGACCCTGGGTTTGCGCAGAAGGAGGGTCCTAATCCAATAACCCCAGTTTTACTCTCACCCTCTGCATTTCACTCTCAGAAGGGGTGCTGTGCTCATTTTGGGGAGTCCCCAACGTAACGATGAACTAGCCCAAAAGTACCACGATCACTGTTCTTTTTGCCCTGTGAAGAGCAAATGAGAATGTTTTATATCAAGAACAGATGCAGCCTTGCTCATCTCCTCACCTTTGAGACTTCCTGGCAAGAGGCCCAGTGCCCCTGGGGGGTCGATCAAAGGCATTGAGCAAAACACCTGCTGCCCTTCTCAAGACAGGAATCCCGGCCTGTAGCCAGGAGTCCCAGCAAGCCTGGCCCTTTGCACACATTTCCTGGATTATGGACAAGCAATGCAAGAGTTAAAAACAACCATGTCCCAGAGAAGTGACTATGGTTAGGGTTAGGGTTATGCTTAGGGTGAAGGTTAGGGTTAAGGTTAGGGTTAGGATTAAGGTTAGTGTTACATTCAAGGTTAGGGTTGGGTTAAAGTTAGGGTTAAGGTTAGGGTTGGGTTAAAGTTAAGGTTAGGGTTAAGGTTAAGGTTATGGTTGGGTTAAGGTTAGGGCTAAGGTTAGGGTTAGGGCTAGGGTTATGGTTATGGTTAAGGTTAGGAGTACCGTTAAGGTTAGGGTTATGGTTATGGTTATGGTTATGGTTATGGTTAGGGTTAAGGTTAGGGTTGAGGTTAGGGTAAGGTTAGGGTTAGGATTAAGGTTAGGATTAGGGTTGGTGTTAGAACCAACCATGACCCAGAGAAGTGGTTATGGTTAGGGTTAAGGCTAGGGTTAGTGTTAAGGTTAGGGTTAGGATTGGGGTTAGAACCAACCATATCCTCGATAAGTGGTCACCCAGCTGAGAGCTGAATTGTGAGGACCACTTGGACAAGCATGTGCATCTGTGGGGACCAGAGTCTCGGAGAAAGGCTTCCTGAAGGAAGACCTGATCTGCCCTTGACCGAGCTGGACAACTTGGTTCCTTGAAAGGAACACTGTGTGTTGAAGATGCGAGATGGCCCCCTTCACTTGGAGCTCTGGGAGTGGGTAAACCTTTGATCTGCTCCAAAGTTAGTGGAACCAGCAAACATACCCACCTGGGCCAGACCTTTCGGCGGTGCGGCGATGAAACCAGTGATGGGCTGGTCTTCACACTGTGGTGGTGCTGTGCAGAAAGCAGTGGAAGGTTGGTCCAACCTCCAATGGCACATGGAAGAAAGTAGTGGGAGTTTAGGCCACACCAGAGGCGTTGCTGGGGGGGGCTGAAGGGGCTATAGCCCCTGGTCTTTTGGTTGTGGCCCTGGATAGAAGCTATGGGGTTACAACCAAAAAGGCTAGCTAGCCCCCAGTCCCGGCAGTCCATAGCATAGCCCCAGATCTTTTCCAGACCTAGCAACACCCCTGTGCCGCACCCTCTGGTTGCACAGTGGTGAAACCAGTGGTTGGATGGCCCACACATTGTAGTGGCTTGGTAAAGCAAGCAGTGGGGGTTTAGTGCGAACACTGTGGTGGCGTGGTGCTGAAACCAGTGGTTAGTTGGCTCACACCTTCTAGTGGCTCAGTGAAGAAACAAGGGGTGGATTTAGTCAACATACTCTGTCAGCGCGTTGTTGAAGCCAGCGGTAGATTGATACAGGAAATAATAGTGGTTTAGTCCACACAGTCTGGTGACACAGTGAAGAAAATGGTAGTGGTTTAGTCCACACTGTCCGGTGGCACAGTGTGGTATTGCATATTACATCTAATGATGATGTAGTAAGGATTCTGGAAGGAGAATGCGAGAGATGGAATGGGGACAGAGGAGTAGCTGAAGAACTCGGCTTAAGCCGCTACATTCATATCCCCTACATATATTGATATCTTATGTATATATTAATGATCAATAAAGTAATAGCCTGTTTAATAATACTCAATTGGTAGTTGCCCCAATACTTCACATGGCGACGAGGCCAGCAGCGTTCAATATCAGGCCAAAGACCTAACCAGATCGAGTGACAGTACGGAAGAGGAGAAATAGCAATCAGCACAGTGTGATTGCGTGCCACCAGTAAGGAGACGGCGATAAGATACGAAGGTAAAATAAGATAAATGAAAGGAATTAATGTAAAAGTGAACTTACGGTTTGCGAGCTACGCGCCCGCATTATATGAAAATTCAGAGCGAGCTGAGTTAAAGTAAAGGACCCTGTAACGACGTCACTTACGTTGATTGCGTGCTGCCATTTTCTTTGTATACATCAAGTGTTGCCATCGCAAAAGCCGCACACGAAACAAATACGCGTGTTAATGGGACACATTGGAGACAATGCAGCCTTGCGTTACAATGCGTAATGAGCAGCAACTGAGCTAATATATTCACCCTCGCGTTCTGAGTCAATATCACGTGTACACATGCACGCCGAAGTAAAGAACGAACACGAGGAATAAGGATTACCGAATCAGCTCCTCCTCGTCACAGTATAACAAGAAAAAAAAGAAAAGGAAATTACTCGATACTCTACAAAAATAATAGCAACTGACTATTTAACACATAACATATGACACACTAAGTGTATCAGGGGATAACGGAACAGCATATATAAATCATATTATCAGCAATTATAAAGGAGGATTGAAAAGTACACAGAAGTACATAGAAACCAGAGCCATTGATTGGCGTGGGGCACACGCCCATCTCCATACTGGAAACATGTCTATGCAAGGTGTTCCGCCACCAGCTATATTTTTACCAGAAGCTGGTGAACCAAATTTGCCATGGAAAAGATGGCTAAAGTCATTTGAACATTATGCTACTGCAGTGTGTGGCACACACTACAGTGTAGAAAGAAAAAAGTAATTGCTCTTGCATTGCTTAGGGCCAGCAGGCCAAGAAAAGCATGAAGACTTACCAGATTTACAAGATGAAGGGGATATGAACGAGTACGAAAAATTAATTGGAAAGCTGAACAAACATTATGAAAAGAAGTTAAGTACTGTACTGGAAAGGTACACATTTGGCAAAAGGTCACAAGAAACAGGAGAAACTGTTGAACAATATATAACAGTTCTGAGGAAGCTTGCCAAGAATTGTAAATTCGGACATCAATTGGAAGAGAGATTGAGAGATCAATTTATGCTGAAATGTACCAGTACTAAAATCAGAGAGAGATTATGGGCGGAAGATGATCCAACCCTTGATGTAGTGTTACGCATTACCAAAAAAGTGGAACACATGGAGAATTGTGTAAAGACATTAGAAGATAGAGTAAAAAGTACTTCAATGAAAACAGAACCCACTATCAATCTGTTCAAACTGCACAACCTGACAATGGAAACTATCAAAATTCATCTATGAGGAGGAAAGAAGAATTCAGAACACAAGGTGCATTTATGTATAGTGGAGATGTGAGAAGTCATGGATTTGGACGTGGACACAGTTGGTACAACCGAGGATGTTTCACGGTTACTCGCAGACCCCAAAATGGTCACAGAGGCAGAGGAAGGAGCAGAACGTGTTTCAGATGCGACATCTCAACACACTGGGCCAATAGCCCTGAATGTCCTGCTATTCATATAATTTGCAGGAACTGCAGTGGAAGAGGTGATTTAGCCCAGTGTTGCAGGATAGATAAAAGGAATATGAATGGGATCGGTGATGAAGGAGAAGAATGTGTTTTTGCCATCAGTGACAATGATTATGAAGTAGAATTGGAAAGTCCAAAGACCATTATTATGATGAATGGCACTCCAATCAAAATGATGATGGATTCTGGAGCAAAATATAAATTATTACCAGAAACGATATGGAAAAAGATAGGTCCGAAGTGGTTAAATGAACCAGACATCAATCCCAGTGCCTATGGAGGAATAAAAATCGATATTATAGGATGGTTCAAAGCCACATTAGCATTTAAAGACAGGACAACAACTGGAAAAGTTTAAGTTTCAAAAAGAGGTTCATCACCCTTACTCAGCTGGACACACCAGGCATGGCTCAAGGTGCGATTTGACGCCAGTGTAGAAGAATCTATTTACGTTATAGAATCAAACAAAATGACTACAGAAAGAATAAAAGATGAAGTATTCAGAGATGGAATAGGATGTGTAAAGGGTGTCACACACCGCATACAACTCAAAGAAAAGTGCAAACCAGTTGCCCAAAAATTAAGGAGTGTTCCGTCAGCCATGAGAGAAGAAGTAAAGAAGGAATTAGAAAAGTTGGAAGAGCAAGGGATAATTGAAAGGATTGATGCTACAGAATGGGTGTCACTGCTAGTTATTGTGAGAAAGAGCTCAGGAAAAGTCAAGCTGTGCATTGACCTGAGGGAATTGAACAAATGTATTATTCAAGAAAGATACCCGTTGCCAAATATTCAAGAATTATTATCAACAATGGGATCAGCTAAAATATGTTCGATGCTAGATCTAACGTCTGCAAACCATCAAGTTCTGTTGCATAAAGATTCAAGACATCTAACTGCATTTATTATGCCGGAAGGATTGTATCAGTACCGGAGGATGCTGTTCGGTCTCATTTCGGCAGCCTCGGTATTTCTAATAATTCTGCACCATATATTTGATGGTGATGAAGGCATAATTTTTTTTCAGGATGATATTCTCATATATGCAAATAATCAGCAAGAACATGATAGAAGACTGGAGAAAGTATTAAGGAAGTTACACAAAGTCGGAATGACCCTTAGCGAAGAAAAATCAAAGATTGATAGAAAAGAAATTGAATATTTAGGTCATGTCATATCAAAAGAAGGGATTACGCCCAAACCAGATTTGATGTCAGCAATAGAAAAGATGGCCATTCCAAGTAATAAAGAGCAGCTAAGGACATTCTTAGGCATGGCTGAATATTATTAAAAGTATGTGAGGAATTTTGCTGATCACACAGCTGTGTTGAGGGAACTTACGAAAATCAACAATAAATTTGAATGGAGTGAAGAGTGTGAAAACGAGTTTAAATATATTTAGGATGCTTTGGGAACAGCACCAGCTTTAAAAAACTATGTAAGAGGGAAACATACAATAATTACAACAACGATGCCAGCAACGTTGGGCTGGGGGCAGTGCTAACACAAGTGAATGAATGAGAAGAAAAAATAATAGCATTTGCTTCGCGACTACTGAAAGGAGCAGAGAAGGCATTCGCGACTATAGAAAAGGAAGCATTGGCTATTGTATGGGTGGTGAATAAATGTAGAAGTTTTGTATAGGGAACAAGTTTTGAATTACATACTGACCACAAGCCACTGGTTGAAGTGTTCATGACTAAAGGATTGGATAAAGTATCAGGGAGAATAAGGCAATGGGTTTCCAGAATGCAAGAGTTTGATGTAGTGATAAAATACATTCCTGGTGGGAAGAACTATGCGGCCGATTGCCGGACCAGGTTGACAAATTTTCATCAGGAGAGTGAGGCAGTAGAGAAACAACAAGAGATGATTTGTACTCTTCAAGATACAGCTGTTTAAAGTATTAACAAGGCATGTCCTGATAACAGAAGATTTAGGGTTAATAAAGGGCCCTGTATAGGAGACCGCCTTCCAAAACAAAATAACCAAAGCCAGAGAAAACATCATTAACTGCCAGACCACAAATACCTCAGTCAAGACCCTCCTTCTAGAACATAACATTGAGACAGAAGTCCCTAAATTTCAATTTCAACCCATCACAGTCGACACAATGAAGAAAACACTATCCACTATGAGGTGTACCTCGTGCTTAGAAAATGTTCTTCCCCCTAAGCTCATTCTTGAAAACCCTGATATCTTTGGTCCCTTTCTCACAAGAATGGTAAATGCCTCATTCAGAGATCACACTGTACCCAACACCATCAAAACGGTTACGGTCACCCCCCTACCAAAAAAAACCAGACCTCAACCAACAGGACCCTGCCAACCTCAGGCCCATCACAAATTGCAATTTTCTGCTGAAAATTATGGATAAAATAGCTACTGACCAACTTCAAAGCTACATAGATGAAAACAACCTACTTCATCCACAACAAGCCGGGTTTAGATCCAGTCACAGCACCGAGTCGGCATTATTGGACCTCCAAACTGAAATGCTCTCCATTTTGGACAAAGGCAAGTCGGGGCTGCTGATACTGCTAGACCTTTCAGCGGCGTTTGACTTGCTAGACCATGTCAAACTCCGCGAGGCCCTTGAAAAATCAGGCAATTGTTCAAAGGGAGCCATTGAATGGATTGCCTCTTTTCTGCAAAACAGACAATCTAAGATTGTTTGGGGAGACAAAACATCTAGCGCTAAGCTAGTCGACTGCGGGGTCCCTCAGGGAGCCAGTTTCTCCCCACTACTTTTTAATCTCTATATGCGATGCCTATGCACTATGTTATCACAGATGGGCATATTTTTTACCAACTTCGCTGACGACACCCAATTGGTGTTTGAACTCAGCGGGAACCATCAAATAGACAACGATAAGCTTACTCTCCTTTACAACACCATCGAATACTGGATGAAAGAAAACTGGATGTGCCTAAACGGCTGTAAGACCGAGCTCATGATCTTCGGATCCACACAAGCCAGAAAGAAATTGAGCCCTGCCTTTAATTCATTTACCATCAAAAACATCCAGATCCCAATATCTGTAAAAGTAAAGACCCTAGGTGTGTATCTTCAAGCCTCTCTTGGCGCTGAAGCACACACAAACTACCTTAAAAAAAACTGTCAATATCACCAAATCCTCCTTAGAAAGATCAGGCCACTGTTAGACCAAAAGAATAGTACCATCATTGCTAGGGCCACTATACTATCTAGATTGGACTACGGAAACTCCCTACTCTTGGGAGCCAACAGCAAGTGCCTGAAAAGATGTCAAATCATCCAAAACAACGCTATCAGAACGATCACTGGAAAATCATGGAGAGAACACATCTCCGGAGAAAGGAAAGCCCTCCACTGGTTGGCTATGGAGGAGAGAATCTCCTTCAAATCTCTCACCATAGTACATCGCTGTCTCTATGGCACAGCCCCGGCCTATCTCAAGAAACAGTTTAAATGGTACGAACCATCCAGGAGCCTTAGATCATCTAATATAGGCAAACTTCAAACCATTATCACTAAAAAACAACATGGCCTTGGCAAGGCCTTCCCGACAATAGTCATCGGTAAATGGAATGACCTACCCACTTCACTAAAACTTGAGCCTAACTATCTCATCTTCAGGAAAAAACTGAAAACCTTTCTCTTTAAGTAAATCCTAGAAACACATTGGGCCTCATTAGGACCCTGGCGGTAAGGGGTTTGCGCCAGCGTTAGCTGCGCCGACCCCTTACCGCCAACTACGAGTTCCCAAAGCGCCATGGTCATTTTTCCGCCCGCTTTTTGCGGGCGGAGAAATCCATGGCGCTATGGGACCTTGGTGTTAATTACGCCACCGTAATTTACGGTGGCGTAATTAACTCCTTCCCCACTCCCATTATACCCTATGGGGCCGAAATGGGAATGGGGAAGGGTAAATGGGTCAATGGGGACTTACCGCCCCGCCGACCTCGGAATGGGGCGGTAAGTCCACCATCCGCCATGGCGTAAACGGACTTTACGCCATGGCCGGAAAGTCCGTCGATGGCGGAAAAAATCCGCCAGGGTCGTAATGAGGGCCATTGTATCTTACTGAGTTAATTTAGGCCTCTCCCGACTAGTCCCGTCTTCTTCCTTTTGTTGTCCTGTCTATGTGTCAGCGCTCTGATGCCCGCGGGCTTTAGCGCTATATAAACAAATAAATAAAAATAAATAAAAAAATAAATATGTGAGAATCAAATTAACAGAGACATTGAGGACGAAAGAAAGCAAGTGGTTGAATCCCATTAAGGTAATTGAAGTATTCAAACACGCGATGAGAACAAATGATGGGAGAGTATGGAACAATGGTCGAGTCATGGGGATGTCAAATGGTGGTAATGTTAAGGATGTGGAAAAAGTGGGTGTAGATAAAAATTTGAAGAGTCATGGTTTATCTTTTCCAATAAAATCAACACATATACCAGTTGCAGTAGAACCTTCAAGATCGAGGGATGGAAGGACCTATCGAAGACCCAGTCACTTGATGGACTTTAGTGACTGAGGAAGGTCTCGTGGAAGAAGAGGGATGTGTAGTATTGCATATTACATCTAATGATTACGAAGTAAGGATTCTGGAAGGAGGATGTGAGGAATGGAATGGGGACAGAGGAGACGGCGGTTGGAGTAGCTGAAGAACTCGCCTTAAGCAGCTCCGTTCATATCCCCTATATACATTGATAACTTATGTATATATTAATGATCAATAAAGTAGCAGCCTGTTTAATAATACTCAATTGGTAGTTGCCCCAATACTTCACACAGTGAAGGAAATAGTAGTGGTTTAGTACAGAAGGTCCGGTGGCACAGTGAAAGAAATGGTAGTGGCTTAGTCCACACATTCTGGTGGCACAGTGAAGGAAATAGTAGTGGTTTAGTACAGAAGGTCCGGTGGCACAGTGAAAGAAATGGTAGTGGCTTAGTCCAGACAGTCCGGTGGCACAGTGAAGGAAATAGTAGTGGTTTAGTCCACATAGTTTGGTGGCAGAGTGAAAGAAATGGCAGTGGTTTAGTCCACACCGTCTGGTGGCACAGTGAAGGAAATGGCAGTGGTTTAGTCCACACAGTCCGGTGGCAGAGTGAAGGAAATGGCAGTGGTTTAGTCCACACCGTCTGGTGACACAGTGCAGGAAATGGCAGTGGTTTAGTCCACACAGTCTGGTGGCACAGTGAAGGAAATAGTAGTGGTTTAGCCCACACAGTCTGGTGGCACAGTGAAGGAAATAGCAGTGGCTTAGTCCACACATTCTGGTGGCACAGTGAAGAATATAATAGTGGTTTAGTCCAGACAGTCTGGTGGCAGAGTGAATGAAATGGCAGTGGTTTAGTCCACACAGCCTGGTGGTGCAGTGAAGGAAATGGCAGTGGTTTAGTCCACACAGTCCGGTGGCACAGTGAAGGAAATAGAAGTGGCTTAGTCCACAGAGTCTGGTGGCAAAGTGAAGGAAATAGTAGTGGTTTAGTCCACACAGTCCGGTGGCAGAGTGAATGAAATGGCAGTGGTTTAGTCCACACAGTCTGGTGGCACAGTGAAGCTAATAATAGTTGTTTAGTCCAAACAGCCCGGTGGCAGAGTGAATGAAATGGCAGTGGTTTAGTCCACACAGTCTTGTGGCACCGTGAAGGAAATGGCAGTGGTTTAGTCCACACAGCCCGGTGGCAGAGTGAATGAAATGGCAGTGGTTTAGTCCACACAGTCTGGTGGCAGAGTGAATGAAATGGCAGTGGTTTAGTCCACACAGCCCGGTGGCAGAGTGAATGAAATGGCAGTGGTTTAGTCCACACAGTCTGGTGGCACCGTGAAGGAAATGGCAGTGGTTTAGTCCACACAGTCTGGTGGCACAGTGAAGGAAATAGAAGTGGCTTAGTCCACAGAGTCTGGTGGCAAAGTGAAGGAAATAGTAGTGGTTTAGTCCACACAGTCCGGTGGCAGAGTGAATGAAATGGCAGTGGTTTAGTCCACACAGTCTGGTGGCACAGTGAAGGAAATAATAGTTGTTTAGTCCACACAGCCCGGTGGCAGAGTGAATGAAATGGCAGTGGTTTAGTCCACACAGTCTGGTGGCACCGTGAAGCAAATGGCAGTGGTTTAGTCCACACAGTCTGGTGGCACCGTGAAGGAAATGGCAGTGGTTTAGTCCACACAGTCTGGTGGCACAGTGAAAGATATGGCAGTGGTTTAGTCCACACAGTCTGGTGTCACAGTGAAGGAAATGGCAGTGGTTTAGTCCACACAGTCCGGTGGCACAGTGAAGGAAATGGCAGTGGTTTAGTCCACACCGTCTGGTGGCACAGTGAAGGAAATAATAGTTGTTTAGTCCACACAGCCCGGTGGCAGAGTGAATGAAATGGCAGTGGTTTAGTCCACACAGTCTGGTGGCACCGTGAAGCAAATGGCAGTGGTTTAGTCCACACAGTCTGGTGGCACCGTGAAGGAAATGGCAGTGGTTTAGTCCACACAGTCTGGTGGCACAGTGAAAGATATGGCAGTGGTTTAGTCCACACAGTCTGGTGGCACAGTGAAGGAAATTGTAGTGGTTTAGTCCACACAGTCCGGGGGCAGAGTGAAGGAAATTGTAGTGGTTTAGTCCACACAGTCCGGTGGCAGAGTGAAGGAAATGGCAGTGGTTTAGTCCACACCGTCTGGTGGCAGAGTGAAGGGAATGGCAGTGGTTTAGTCCACACAGTCCAGTGGCACAGTGAAGGAAATAGCAGTGGTTTAGTCCACACAGTCCGGTGGCACAGTGAAGGTAATGCAGTGGTTTATTCCACACAGTCCGATAGGCCAGTGAAGGAAATGGTAGTGGTTTAGTCCACACAGTCTGGTGGCACAGTGAAGGAAATGGCAGTGGTTTAGTCCACACCGTCCGGTGGCACAGTGAAGGAAATGGTAGTGGTTTAGTCCACACGGCCTGGTGGGAGAGTGAAGGGAATGGTAGTGGTTTAGTCCACACAGTCCAGGGGCAGAGTGAAGGAAATGGCAGTGGTTTAGTCCACACCATCTGGTGGCAGAGTGAAGGGAATGGTAGTGGTTTAGTCCACACAGTCCAGTGGCACAGTGAAGGAAATAGCAGTGGTTTAGTCCACACAGTCCGGCGGCACAGTGAAGGTAATGTAGTGGTTTATTCCACACAGTCCGGTGGCCCAGTGAAGGAAATGATAGTGGTTTAGTCCACACAGTCTGGTGGCACAGTGAAGGAAATGGCAGTGGTTTAGTCCACACCGTCCGGTGGCACAGTGAATGAAATGGTAGTGGTTTAGTCCACACGGCCTTGTGGGAGAGTGAAGGGAATGGTAGTGGTTTAGTCCACACAGTCCGGTGGCAGAGTGAACGGAATGGTAGTGGTTTAGTCCACACAGTCCGGTGGCACAGTGAAGGAAATGGCAGTGGTTTAGTCCACACAGTCTGGTGGCACAGTGAAAGAAATGGCAGTGGCTTAGTCCACACAGTCCGGTGGCACAGTGAAGGAAATGGCAGTGGTTTAGTCCACACAGTCTGGTGGCACTGTGAAGGAAATTGCAGTGGTTTAGTCCACACCGTCCGGTGGCACAGTGAAGGAAATGACAGTGGTTTAGTCCACACCGTCCGGTGGCACAGTTAAGGAAATGGTAGTGATTTAGTCCACACAGTCCGGGGGCAGAGTGAAGGAAATTGTAGTGGTTTAGTCCACACAGTCCGGTGGCAGAGTGAAGGAAATGTCAGTGGTTTAGTCCACACCGTCTGGTGGCAGAGTGAAGGGAATGGCAGTGGTTTAGTCCACACAGTCCAGTGGCACAGTGAAGGAAATAGCAGTGGTTTAGTCCACACAGTCCGGTGGCACAGTGAAGGTAATGTAGTGGTTTATTCCACACAGTCTGGTGGCACAGTGAAGGAAATGGCAGTGGTTTAGTCCACACAGTCCGGTGGCACAGTGAAGGTAATGTAGTGGTTTATTCCACACCGTCCGGTGGCACAGTGAAGGAAATGGTATTGGTTTAGTCCACACGGCCTGGTGGGAGATTGAAGGGAATGGTAGTGGTTTAGTCCACACAGTCCGGTGGCACAGTGAATGAAATGGCAGTGGTTTAGTCCACACATTCTGGTGGCACTGTGAAGGAAATAGCAGTGTTTTAGTCCACACAGCCTGGTGGTGCAGTGAAGGAAATGGCAGTGGTTTAGTCCACACCGTCTTGTGGCACAGTGAAGGAAATGGTAGTGGTTTAGTCCACACAGTCCGGTAGTACAGTGAAGGAAATGGTAGTGGTTTATTCCACACAGTCTGGTGGCACAGTGAAGGAAATGGTAGTGGTTTAGTCCACACAGTCCGGTAGTACAGTGAAGGAAATGGTAGTGGTTTATTCCACACAGTCTGGGGGCACAGTGAAGGAAATGGTAGTGGTTTAGTCCACACAGTCCGGTAGTACAGTGAAGGAAATGGTAGTGGTTTAGTCCACAAAGCCTGGGGGCACAGTGAAGGAAATGGTAGTGGTTTAGTCCACACAGTCCGGTGGCACAGTGAATGAAATGGCAGTGGTTTATTCCTCACAGTCCGGTGGCAGAGTGAAGGAAATGGTAGTTGTTTAGTCCACACAGCCCGGTGGCAGAGTGAATGAAATGGCAGTGGTTTAGTCCACACAGTCTGGTGGCACCGTGAAGGAAATGGCAGTGGTTTAGTCCGCACAGTCTGGTGGCACCGTGAAGGAAATGGCAGTGGTTTAGTCCACACAGTCTGGTGGCACAGTGAAAGACATGGCAGTGGTTTAGTCCACACAGTCTGGTGTCACAGTGAAGGAAATGGCAGTGGTTTAGTCTGCACCATCTGGTGGCACAGTGAAGGAAATGGTAGTGGTTTAGTGCACACAGCCTGGTGGCACAGTGAAGGAAATGGCAGTGGTTTAGTCCACACAGTCCGGTGGCACAGTGAAGGAAATAGTAGAGGGTTAGTCCACAAGGTCTGGTGGCACAGTGAAGGAAATAGTAGTGGTTTAGTCCACACAGTCCGGTGGCAGAGTGAATGAAATGGCAGTGGTTTAGTCCGCACAGTCTGGTGGCACAGTGAAGGAAATAGTAGTTGTTTAGTCCACACAGCCCGGTGGCAGAGTGAATGAAATGGCAGTGGTTTAGTCCACAGAGTCTGGTGGCACCGTGAAGGAAATGGCAGTGGTTTAGTCCACACAGTCTGGTGGCACCGTGAAGAAAATGGCAGTGGTTTAGTCCACACAGTCTGGTGGCACAGTGAAAGACATGGCAGTGGTTTAGTCCACACAGTCTGGTGTCACAGTGAAAGAAATGGCAGTGGTTTAGTCCACACAGTCCGGTGGCACAGTGAAGGAAATGGCAGTGGTTTAGTCCACACCGTCTGGTGGCACAGTGAAGGAAATTGTAGTGGTTTAGTCCACACAGTCCGGGGGCAGAGTGAAGGAAATTGTAGTGGTTTAGTCCACACAATCCGGTGGCAGAGTGAAGGAAATGGCAGTGGTTTAGTCCACACCATCTGGTGGCAGAGTGAAGGGAATGGCAGTGGTTTAGTCCACACAGTCCAGTGGCACAGTGAAGGAAATAGCAGTGGTTTACTCCACACAGTCCGGTGGCACAGTGAAGGTAATGTAGTGGTTTATTCCACACAGTCCGATGGCCCAGTGAAGGAAATGGTAGTGGTTTAGTCCACACAGCCCGGTGGCAGAGTGAATGAAATGGCAGTGGTTTAGTCCACAGAGTCTGGTGGCACCGTGAAGGAAATGGCAGTGGTTTAGTCCACACAGTCTGGTGGCACCGTGAAGGAAATAGCAGTGGTTTAGTCCACACAGTCTGGTGGCACAGTGAAAGACATGGCAGTGGTTTAGACCACACAGTCTGGTGTCACAGTGAAGGAAATGGCAGTGGTTTAGTCCACACAGTCCGGTGGCACAGTAAAGGAAATGGCAGTGGTTTAGTCCACACCGTCTGGTGGCACAGTGAAGGAAATTGTAGTGGTTTAGTCCACAACGTCCGGTGGCACAGTTAAGGAAATGGTAGTGGTTTAGTCCACACAGTCCGGGGGCAGAGTGAAGGAAATTGTAGTGGTTTAGTCCACACAGTCCGGTGGCAGAGTGAAGGAAATGTCAGTGGTTTAGTCCACACCATCTGGTGGCAAAGTGAAGGGAATGGCAGTGGTTTAGTCCACAATGTCCGGTGGCACAGTTAAGGAAATGGTAGTGGTTTAGTCCACACAGTCCGGGGGCAGAGTGAAGGAAATTGTAGTGGTTTAGTCCACAAAGTCGGTGGCAGAGTGAAGGAAATGTCAGTGGTTTAGTCCACACCGTCTGGTGGCAAAGTGAAGGGAATGGCAGTGGTTTAGTCCACACAGTCCAGTGGCACAGTGAAGGAAATGGTAGTGGTTTAGTCCACACAGTCCGGTGGCACAGTGAATGAAATGGCAGTGGTTTAGTCCACACCATCTGGTGGCAAAGTGAAGGAAATGGCAGTGGTTTAGTCCACACCGTCCGGTGGCACAGTGAAGGAAATGGCAGTGGTTTAGTCCACAACGTCCGGTGGCACAGTTAAGGAAATGGTAGTGGTTTAGTCCACACAGTCCGGGGGCAGAGTGAAGGAAATTGTAGTGGTTTAGTCCACACAGTCCGGTGGCAGAGTGAAGGAAATGTCAGTGGTTTAGTCCACACCATCTGGTGGCAAAGTGAAGGGAATGGCAGTGGTTTAGTCCACAACGTCCGGTGGCACAGTTAAGGAAATGGTAGTGGTTTAGTCCACACAGTCCGGGGGCAGAGTGAAGGAAATTGTAGTGGTTTAGTCCACAAAGTCGGTGGCAGAGTGAAGGAAATGTCAGTAGTTTAGTCCACACCGTCTGGTGGCAAAGTGAAGGGAATGGCAGTGGTTTAGTCCACACAGTCCAGTGGCACAGTGAAGGAAATGGTAGTGGTTTAGTCCACACAGTCCGGTGGCACAGTGAATGAAATGGCAGTGGTTTAGTCCTCACAGTCCGGTGGCAGAGTGAAGGAAATGGTAGTTGTTTAGTCGACACAGCCCGGTGGCAGAGTGAATGAAATGGCAGTGGTTTAGTCCACACAGTCTGGTGGCACCGTGAAGGAAATGGCAGTGGTTTAGTCCGCACAGTCTGGCGGCACCGTGAAGGAAATGGCAGTGGTTTAGTCCACACAGTCTGGTGGCACAGTGAAAGACATGGCAGTGGTTTAGTCCACACAGTCTGGTGTCACAGTGAAGGAAATGGCAGTGGTTTAGTCTGCACCATCTGGTGGCACAGTGAAGGAAATGGTAGTGGTTTAGTCCACAAAGTCCGGTGGCACAGTGAAGGAAATAGTAGAGGTTTAGTCCACACAGTCTGGTGGCACAGTGAAGGAAATAGTAGTGGTTTAGTCCACACAGTCCGGTGGCAGAGTGAAAGACATGGCAGTGGTTTAGTCCACACAGTCTGGTGTCACAGTGAAGGAAATGGCAGTGGTTTAGTCTGCACCATCTGGTGGCACAGTGAAGGAAATGGTAGTGGTTTAGTCCACAAAGTCCGGTGGCACAGTGAAGGAAATAGTAGAGGTTTAGTCCACACAGTCTGGTGGCACAGTGAAGGAAATGGCAGTGGTTTAGTCCACAACGTCCGGTGGCACAGTTAAGGAAATGGTAGTGGTTTAGTCCACACAGTCCGGGGGCAGAGTGAAGGAAATTGTAGTGGTTTAGTCCACACAGTCCGGTGGCAGAGTGAAGGAAATGTCAGTGGTTTAGTCCACACCATCTGGTGGCAAAGTGAAGGGAATGGCAGTGGTTTAGTCCACAACGTCCGGTGGCACAGTTAAGGAAATGGTAGTGGTTTAGTCCACACAGTCCGGGGGCAGAGTGAAGGAAATTGTAGTGGTTTAGTCCACAAAGTCGGCGGCAGAGTGAAGGAAATGTCAGTGGTTTAGTCCACACCGTCTGGTGGCAAAGTGAAGGGAATGGCAGTGGTTTAGTCCACACAGTCCAGTGGCACAGTGAAGGAAATGGTAGTGGTTTAGTCCACACAGTCCGGTGGCACAGTGAATGAAATGGCAGTGGTTTAGTCCTCACAGTCCGGTGGCAGAGTGAAGGAAATGGTAGTTGTTTAGTCGACACAGCCCGGTGGCAGAGTGAATGAAATGGCAGTGGTTTAGTCCACACAGTCCGGTGGCAGAGTGAAGGAAATGTCAGTGGTTTAGTCCACACCATCTGGTGGCAAAGTGAAGGGAATGGCAGTGGTTTAGTCCACAATGTCCGGTGGCACAGTTAAGGAAATGGTAGTGGTTTAGTCCACAAAGTCCGGTGGCACAGTGAAGGAAATAGTAGAGGTTTAGTCCACACAGTCTGGTGGCACAGTGAAGGAAATGGCAGTGGTTTAGTCCTCACAGTCCGGTGGCAGAGTGAAGGAAATGGTAGTTGTTTAGTCAACACAGCCCGGTGGCAGAGTGAATGAAATGGCAGTGGTTTAGTCCACACAGTCCGGTGGCAGAGTGAAGGAAATGTCAGTGGTTTAGTCCACACCATCTGGTGGCAAAGTGAAGGGAATGGCAGTGGTTTAGTCCACAATGTCCGGTGGCACAGTGAAGGAAATGGTAGTGGTTTAGTCCACAAAGTCCGGTGGCACAGTGAAGGAAATAGTAGAGGTTTAGTCCACACAGTCTGGTGGCACAGTGAAGGAAATGGCAGTGGTTTAGTCCACAACGTCCGGTGGCACAGTTAAGGAAATGGTAGTGGTTTAGTCCACACAGTCCGGGGGCAGAGTGAAGGAAATTGTAGTGGTTTAGTCCACACAGTCCGGTGGCAGAGTGAAGGAAATGTCAGTGGTTTAGTCCACACCATCTGGTGGCAAAGTGAAGGGAATGGCAGTGGTTTAGTCCACAACGTCCGGTGGCACAGTTAAGGAAATGGTAGTGGTTTAGTCCACACAGTCCGGGGGCAGAGTGAAGGAAATTGTAGTGGTTTAGTCCACAAAGTCGGCGGCAGAGTGAAGGAAATGTCAGTGGTTTAGTCCACACCGTCTGGTGGCAAAGTGAAGGGAATGGCAGTGGTTTAGTCCACACAGTCCGGTGGCACAGTAAAGGAAATGGCAGTGGTTTAGTCCACACCGTCTGGTGGCACAGTGAAGGAAATTGTAGTGGTTTAGTCCACAACGTCCGGTGGCACAGTTAAGGAAATGGTAGTGGTTTAGTCCACACAGTCCGGGGGCAGAGTGAAGGAAATTGTAGTGGTTTAGTCCACACAGTCCGGTGGCAGAGTGAAGGAAATGTCAGTGGTTTAGTCCACACCATCTGGTGGCAAAGTGAAGGGAATGGCAGTGGTTTAGTCCACAATGTCCGGTGGCACAGTTAAGGAAATGGTAGTGGTTTAGTCCACACAGTCCGGGGGCAGAGTGAAGGAAATTGTAGTGGTTTAGTCCACAAAGTCGGTGGCAGAGTGAAGGAAATGTCAGTGGTTTAGTCCACACCGTCTGGTGGCAAAGTGAAGGGAATGGCAGTGGTTTAGTCCACACAGTCCAGTGGCACAGTGAAGGAAATGGTAGTGGTTTAGTCCACACAGTCCGGTGGCACAGTGAATGAAATGGCAGTGGTTTAGTCCACACCATCTGGTGGCAAAGTGAAGGAAATGGCAGTGGTTTAGTCCACACCGTCCGGTGGCACAGTGAAGGAAATGGCAGTGGTTTAGTCCACAACGTCCGGTGGCACAGTTAAGGAAATGGCAGTGGTTTAGTCCACACAGTCCGGGGGCAGAGTGAAGGAAATTGTAGTGGTTTAGTCCACACAGTCCGGTGGCAGAGTGAAGGAAATGTCAGTGGTTTAGTCCACACCATCTGGTGGCAAAGTGAAGGGAATGGCAGTGGTTTAGTCCACAACGTCCGGTGGCACAGTTAAGGAAATGGTAGTGGTTTAGTCCACACAGTCCGGGGGCAGAGTGAAGGAAATTGTAGTGGTTTAGTCCACAAAGTCGGTGGCAGAGTGAAGGAAATGTCAGTGGTTTAGTCCACACCGTCTGGTGGCAAAGTGAAGGGAATGGCAGTGGTTTAGTCCACACAGTCCAGTGGCACAGTGAAGGAAATGGTAGTGGTTTAGTCCACACAGTCCGGTGGCACAGTGAATGAAATGGCAGTGGTTTAGTCCTCACAGTCCGGTGGCAGAGTGAAGGAAATGGTAGTTGTTTAGTCGACACAGCCCGGTGGCAGAGTGAATGAAATGGCAGTGGTTTAGTCCACACAGTCTGGTGGCACCGTGAAGGAAATGGCAGTGGTTTAGTCCGCACAGTCTGGCGGCACCGTGAAGGAAATGGCAGTGGTTTAGTCCACGCAGTCTGGTGGCACAGTGAAAGACATGGCAGTGGTTTAGTCCACACAGTCTGGTGTCACAGTGAAGGAAATGGCAGTGGTTTAGTCTGCACCATCTGGTGGCACAGTGAAGGAAATGGTAGTGGTTTAGTCCACAAAGTCCGGTGGCACAGTGAAGGAAATAGTAGAGGTTTAGTCCACACAATCTGGTGGCACAGTGAAGGAAATAGTAGTGGTTTAGTCCACACAGTCCGGTGGCAGAGTGAAAGACATGGCAGTGGTTTAGTCCACACAGTCTGGTGTCACAGTGAAGGAAATGGCAGTGGTTTAGTCTGCACCATCTGGTGGCACAGTGAAGGAAATGGTAGTGGTTTAGTCCACAAAGTCCGGTGGCACAGTGAAGGAAATAGTAGAGGTTTAGTCCACACAGTCTGGTGGCACAGTGAAGGAAATGGCAGTGGTTTAGTCCACAACGTCCGGTGGCACAGTTAAGGAAATGGTAGTGGTTTAGTCCACACAGTCCGGGGGCAGAGTGAAGGAAATTGTAGTGGTTTAGTCCACACAGTCCGGTGGCAGAGTGAAGGAAATGTCAGTGGTTTAGTCCACACCATCTGGTGGCAAAGTGAAGGGAATGGCAGTGGTTTAGTCCACAACGTCCGGTGGCACAGTTAAGGAAATGGTAGTGGTTTAGTCCACACAGTCCGGGGGCAGAGTGAAGGAAATTGTAGTGGTTTAGTCCACAAAGTCGGCGGCAGAGTGAAGGAAATGTCAGTGGTTTAGTCCACACCGTCTGGTGGCAAAGTGAAGGGAATGGCAGTGGTTTAGTCCACACAGTCCAGTGGCACAGTGAAGGAAATGGTAGTGGTTTAGTCCACACAGTCCGGTGGCACAGTGAATGAAATGGCAGTGGTTTAGTCCTCACAGTCCGGTGGCAGAGTGAAGGAAATGGTAGTTGTTTAGTCGACACAGCCCGGTGGCAGAGTGAATGAAATGGCAGTGGTTTAGTCCACACAGTCTGGTGGCACCGTGAAGGAAATGGCAGTGGTTTAGTCCGCACAGTCTGGCGGCACCGTGAAGGAAATGGCAGTGGTTTAGTCCACACAGTCTGGTGGCACAGTGAAAGACATGGCAGTGGTTTAGTCCACACAGTCTGGTGTCACAGTGAAGGAAATGGCAGTGGTTTAGTCTGCACCATCTGGTGGCACAGTGAAGGAAATGGTAGTGGTTTAGTCCACAAAGTCCGGTGGCACAGTGATGGAAATAGTAGAGGTTTAGTCCACACAGCCTGGTGGCACAGTGAAGGAAATGGCAGTGGTTTAGTCCACAAAGTCCGGTGGCACAGTGAAGGAAATAGTAGAGGTTTAGTCCACACAGTCTGGTGGCACAGTGAAGGAAATAGTAGTGGTTTAGTCCACACAGTCCGGTGGCAGAGTGAATGAAATGGCAGTGGTTTAGTCCGCACAGTCTGGTGGCACAGTGAAGGAAATAGTAGTTGTTTAGTCCACACAGCCCGGTGGCAGAGTGAATGAAATGGCAGTGGTTTAGTCCACAGAGTCTGGTGGCACCGTGAAGGAAATGGCAGTGGTTTAGTCCACACAGTCTGGTGGCACCGTGAAGGAAATTGCAGTGGTTTAGTCCACACAGTCTGGTGGCACAGTGAAAGACATGGCAGTGGTTTAGTCCACACAGTCTGGTGTCACAGTGAAAGAAATGGCAGTGGTTTAGTCCACACAGTCCGGTGGCACAGTGAAGGAAATGGCAGTGGTTTAGTCCACACCGTCTGGTGGCACAGTGAAGGAAATTGTAGTGGTTTAGTCCTGTCATGAGGGCTGGAGGCTGGAAGCTTTGGTCCCGATGGAAGCACCATTAAACTACACATTACGGCACCTCCAGCGCCGTTCTAGTAGTTACGTCTTGGGAGCATTCATAACGAGGTTAGCCACGCCCCCTCAGTGCGTTGCAACTATCTTCGTTTCCTCGCTCCACTGTAGTCGTATACTTCAGTGCTCCTAGCGTTCTCCAGCCTCAGTTTCCTCTTTCCTTCTGCATTGCCTTCCCTTCTGATTCTTACCTAGTTGTCCTCCTGACTTTCGCTCCGGTATTTGTCTACCATCTTTACCGTCTTACCGTCTCCTATTCCTTCCCCCCCCCCTGCCCTTTCTCCTACACCTGGTATTTCACGAGTTCCGGTGTTTTATTTACCTTTCTAACGGCTCGGTGAGTTTTCTCCGTAGAGATTGGGGGATCCTTTCTCTTAGCCCATTTCCCTCCTCATTCTTTCTTTTACTGTCGTACTTTCACTGTTATTTTTGCTCCATCTGTTCGCCTACCTGAAGCCCTTCCTCCTTAGCTTCCTGTGTCACTGGCTTACCTTCCATCTGGATACCGGGTGGTTGGTGAGGGCTTCCCCTCCTGGTTATACAGTCTACATACTGGGGAAACTCCTGCCCAGCCTCTACTACGGAACATTCTAGGAAATCTCTGACTCAGCCTTTGCTTAAGTACAGTTTGCGGAATCTCAAGACCAAGACTTTGGACACTCCTCCTCTTTCGGTTTCGGAATTGAATGCTACTGGGGTTTTTTATGCCGCTGGCTTTTTCCCCATATAGGGCTGTAGAGGGAAGGTGCCATATATTATTGCAGTCTGTTTTCTAATAGAAACCATTGTGGCGCATTCCCGAAACAGACCCTATCTCTTCTCAAAAAAAGGATATTCCAAAGAGACAACAGAACTACCCGGATTGGAATTATCCTCCAGTGAATCAGACACCGAGATACAGGTGAGCTCCACTCTTGACAGATTGCAACGCCCAAAAATGGCCACGGCAGAACAAGTCCAGGAGCTAATAAACGCTGTACAGAACTTTTCCCTCGAACTGCAGGGAGTTAAGGCAGAGAACGCTGTTCTCCGTCAAATGGCAGTCGCCAGAGAAGCCCACCAGACGGATTTACCACCCTTGTCCTTGGCAGCAGGAAAGTTTGATGGTTCACCCAAAAAGGTTAAGGAATTCCTGGATGCTTGCATGATATACTTTACCTTCAGACCTACTACTTATACTCTAGATCGCACTCGGATAGGATTTCTCATATCCAACATGATCGGAAACGCCCTTGCGTGGGCAACTCCGTTGGTCACGTCCAACAATCCTGTCTTACAAGACTATAATGCATTCACAACCCTGCTACGCCAAACCTTTGAAAGACAAGAGATTGGATTCTCTGCTGGAGAAGCCTTGTTTGATATTAAACAAGGTTCGATGGACTTAATGTCTTATATTTCTACCTTCAAGAAGCTGGCGGCGGAAGCGGGCTGGCCAGACACAGTGCAATACACCGCATTCAGAAGAGGTCTGCACGACGACCTGAAAGACGAATTGGCACGAGTTCCTAGACCGGCGACATTAACCGACTTGTACACTTTAGTCCTACAGATAGATTATCGACTCATGGAAAGACGATCTGAGAAAAGAAAAAACCGAACTCTTTCTATCCCTGGACCGTCACCTGTTTCCACCCAGGGGTCACATCGCTCTGGTGAAGAACCCATGCAGATTGGTACGACCAGGGGTCCTCTTTCAACCACAGAAAGAAACCGACGGAAGGAAAAGGGCTTATGTATGTACTGCGCGTCAGAAACACACTTCCTCAGGGATTGCCCGGAGGTTCCCCCGAGACGTCGGGGAAACGACGGACCCCGGTCTTAGAAGGAGCCACTTACCGGGGTTCAGTGGAAGGCTCACATTGTGCTCAGACGTCAGGTGAAGACGCCCGACTTATGGTCCTTCAAGTGTCACTCCAGTGGAAGAACTGTCCAAAAAAGAACGCCTTAGCCCTCATTGACAGTGGGGCGGCTGGTAATTTCTTAGACATCAATTGGGCTAAACAAGAAGGTATTCACCTGGTAAAAAAGACAGAGGAACAAAAGGTGGAAGGGGTGGATGGCCGTCCCTTATGTTCAGGACCCATTGTACAAGCTGCAGTCGACATCAAGGTATGCATATCTCTTCATCAGGAAACCCTCACCTTTGATGTGATAAGAGCAGCACATTTTCCCATAATATTAGGAATCCCTTGGCTTCGTAAACACAATCCTGATATTAACTGGTCCCTCAACACCTTAAAATTCGAATCTGAGTACTGCTTCCAACACTGCTGCTCTTCCAAACAGACGGAAGCAACCGTTATCTCTAGCCCATCAGGAACTTCTGGTTCCCTTCGAGTTCTTAACATTCACCCCATTTTTCATGAGTTTGCTGATGTGTTTGAGGATAGAATACCCAAAGACTTGCCCCCTCATCGGTCCGAAGATTGTGCTATCGATCTCGTTCCGGGTACCACTGTACCCTTTGGACGTATGTTCTCTTTAACCTTCCCAGAAAAACAAGCATTGAGGACATATCTAGATCAAAACCTCCAAAACGGATTGATTCGTCCTTCCAAGTCTCCAGCAGGGGCTTCCTTATTCTTTATAGCCAAGAAGGACACGAGTGAACTACGCCCATGTATAGACTATAGGGGCTTAAACAAGATCACAGTGAGAGATCGCTACCCGATGCCTTTGATAAAAGATATCTTGGAGGCAGTTGAAGGATCATGTATATTCAGCAAGCTAGACCTTAGGGGTGCTTATCATCTCTTAAGGGTCAAGACTGGGGACGAATGGAAGACGGCATTTCGTACACCCTTTGGATTGTATGAATATCGAGTAATGCCCTTTGGCTTAGTCAATGCCCCAGCAGCCTTTCAGAGGTTTATGGATCATCTCTTTGCTGATCTCTTATTTGTCTCAGTTATAGTATACTTAGACGACATCCTGGTCTTTTCTTGTAACCCTATTCAACATCAGGGCCATCTCACTGAAGTTATGGAACGCTTGAGACGCCATCAACTCTTGGCTAAACCGGAAAAATGTGTGATTGCAGTAACTTCGGTTCCCTATCTAGGTTTTATCCTATCGGAACATGGTATTAAGATGGATCCCAAAAAGGTCTCAGCTATTCTCTCCTGGCCAGCCCCCTCTTCGGTAAGGGAGGTACAGGCCTTTTTGGGTCTTTCAAATTTCTACAGACGATTTATCGTCAACTTTTCTGAGCAGGTTCTTCCGATAACAGCTCTACTAAAGAAGGATGTTCCCTTTATTTGGAATCACAACGCAGAACAAGCGTTCCTAGGATTAAAAAAGGCGTTTTGTTCGGCTCCGATTCTCAAACAGCCAGACCAACGAAGGCCCTTCGTGGTGGAAACTGATGCATCTGCAGGGGCAATAGGGGCTGTTCTCAAACAAGAACACGATGGTAAGGAACACCCAATAGCCTATCTTTCTCGCACGCTTACGCCTAGCGAAAACAACTACTCCGTTATAGAGAAAGAGCTTCTGGCCATTAAGCAGGCATGTTCAGACTGGAGACATCTTCTCCAAGGGTCAAGACATCCATTTGAGATTCGCACAGATCATAGCAATCTCAAAGTACTACAACAAATGGAGTGTAAGAACACCCGACAAGCCCGATGGGCTTACTTCTTTGCCCAATATGATTTCTTTATTACCTACCTCCCGGGCAGTAAGAATGTCCTAGCGGATAGTCTATCTCGTAGCCCCTCCAGTTGGGTTAATCCACCCTTTAAGGGGGAACTTTTGTTACCTGAGGTCCGAATCGTCCATACAATGTCAAGGTTTCTACAGGACGTCAAGGAAGCAACTCAGGTTGCTATACTACCTCTTTCCAAGCCAGTTCAGGAGCAATTATGCAAGAAAGAAGGACTGTGGTTCTACAAAGGAAAGCTTTTCATTCCCAACACCAAGCTACAGTCACGAGTCCTTCATTGGGGTCATGAATCACGGATCGCAGGTCACAAGGGCTTAACAGCTACTTCCGACCTGATCAGACGAATGTTCTGGTGGCCTAACATGCTGTCTGACATTCATTTATATGTAGGGTCTTGTCCTATCTGCGCCAGGAGCAAGGGTCTGACTTCAAAACCTGCTGGTTTATTGCACCAACCTAAACTTCCTACAGCTCCGTGGGCACATGTCTCTACCGACTTTGTGGTAGATCTCCCTAAGTCTCAAGGATACTCAGCAATCATGGTAACCATAGACAGCTTCAGTAAGATGGGCCATTTCTCACCACTGAAAGGAGTGCCTTCTGCTCCGGAGATGGCGCAGGTATTTCTAAAAGACATAGTCCGACTCCATGGTATCCCAGAAACTATTCTTTCGGACAGAGGTTCCCAGTTCACGTCTACCTTTTGGAAAACCTTATGTGATCTACTGGGAATAGAACGGGCCCTCACTTCAGGTTACCATCCACAATCGAATGGACAGACGGAGCGTCTCAACGCCACTATGGAGCAGTATCTTCGCTGTTTTGTTAACGAACAACAAGATAACTGGGTCTCTCTTCTTCCAATGGCCGAGTTTTCGTATAACAATACCCTTCACTCGGCCATTAAAATGACACCTTTTTTTTGTGTGTTTGGTCATCATCCCCGTTCTTTTCCCTTGGACGATATCCAGGCTTCATGTCTACCCACGATAGACTCTCTCTTGGAAAACATTACCAGAACACAGAAGAACTCTCTTATCAACCTACAGGAAAGTAGAGCTCGATCTAAACATCAAGCTGATACACATCGGACCCAGAATCCTGACTGGCAAGTAGGGGATAGAGTCTGGCTCTCAACCAGATACTTACCTCGTTGGACACATCCTTCTAAATTCTCTCCCAAATATCTGGGCCCTTATACCATCACTGCTCGCATTAATCCTGTGGCTTTTCGATTGAAACTCCCTTCTCAGCTCAGCAGAATTCATCCAGTCTTCCACTCTTCTCTGTTGAAAAAGTTCATCCCAGACCCACACCACAGGAAAAGAAGAACCTTTCATTTAAAGGACACTAATCCACAGGCAGACGAATATGAAGTGGAGAGGATAATAGATTCAAGATACTACAGAGGTCGACTCCAGTACCTAGTGAGATGGAAAGGTTATTCTCAAGCAGAGGATTCTTGGGAACCTGTGACTAATCTCTCAGCTCCCAGATGTGTGCGACAGTTTCACGCCCTCTATCCGGGTAAGCCTGGGGTCGGTACCCCAAGAAGGAGGCATACTGTCATGAGGGCTGGAGGCTGGAAGCTTTGGTCCCGATGGAAGCACCATTAAACTACACATTACGGCACCTCCAGCGCCGTTCTAGTAGTTACGTTTTGGGAGCATTCATAACGAGGTTAGCCACGCCCCCTCAGTGCGTTGCAACTATCTTCGTTTCCTCGCTCCACTGTAGTCGTATACTTCAGTGCTCCTAGCGTTCTCCAGCCTCAGTTTCCTCTTTCCTTCTGCATTGCCTTCCCTTCTGATTCTTACCTACTTGTCCTCCTGACTTTCGCTCCGGTATTTGTCTACCATCTTTACCGTCTTACCGTCTCCTATTCCTTCCCCCCCCCCGCCCTTTCTCCTACACCTGGTATTTCACGAGTTCCGGTGTTTTATTTACCTTTCTAACGGCTCGGTGAGTTTTCTCCGTAGAGATTGGGGGATCCTTTCTCTTAGCCCATTTCCCTCCTCATTCTTTCTTTTACTGTCGTACTTTCACTGTTATTTTTGCTCCATCTGTTCGCCTACCTGAAGCCCTTCCTCCTTAGCTTCCTGTGTCACTGGCTTACCTTCCATCTGGATACCGGGTGGTTGGTGAGGGCTTCCCCTCCTGGTTATACAGTCTACATACTGGGGAAACTCCTGCCCAGCCTCTACTACGGAACATTCTAGGAAATCTCCGACTCAGCCTTTGCTTAAGTACAGTTTGCGGAATCTCAAGACCAAGACTTTGGACACTCCTCCTCTTTCGGTTTCGGAATTGAATGCTACTGGGGTTTTTTATGCCGCTGGCTTTTTCCCCATATAGGGCTGTAGAGGGAAGGTGCCATATATTATTGCAGTCTGTTTTCTAATAGCAACCATTGTGGCGCATTCCCGAAACAGACCCTATCTCTTCTCAAAAAAAGGATATTCCAAAGAGACAACAGAACTACCCGGATTGGAATTATCCTCCAGTGAATCAGACACCGAGATACAGGTGAGCTCCACTCTTGACAAGTCCACACAGTCCGGGGGCAGAGTGAAGGAAATTGTAGTGGTTTAGTCCACACAGTCCGGTGGCAGAGTGAAGGAAATGGCAGTGGTTTAGTCCACACCATCTGGTGGCAGAGTGAAGGGAATGGCAGTGGTTTAGTCCACACAGTCCAGTGGCACAGTGAAGGAAATAGCAGTGGTTTAGTCCACACAGTCCGGTGGCACAGTGAAGGTAATGTAGTGGTTTATTCCACACAGTCCGATGGCCCAGTGAAGGAAATGGTAGTGGTTTAGTCCACACAGCCCGGTGGCAGAGTGAATGAAATGGCAGTGGTTTAGTCCACAGAGTCTGGTGGCACCATGAAGGAAATGGCAGTGGTTTAGTCCACACAGTCTGGTGGCACCGTGAAGGAAACGGCAGTGGTTTAATCCACACAGTCTGGTGGCACAGTGAAGGAAATGGTAGTGGTTTAGTCCACACAGTCCGGTAGTACAGTGAAGGAAATGGTAGTGGTTTATTCCACACAGTCTGGGGGCACAGTGAAGGAAATGGTAGTGGTTTAGTCCACACAGTCCGGTAGTACAGTGAAGGAAATGGTAGTGGTTTAGTCCACAAAGCCTGGGGGCACAGTGAAGGAAATGGTAGTGGTTTAGTCCACACAGTGCGGTGGCACAGTGAATGAAATGGCAGTGGTTTAGTCCTCACAGTCCGGTGGCAGAGTGAAGGAAATGGTAGTTGTTTAGTCCACACAGCCCGGTGGCAGAGTGAATGAAATGGCAGTGGTTTAGTCCACACAGTCTGGTGGCACCGTGAAGGAAATGGCAGTGGTTTAGTCCGCACAGTCTGGTGGCACCGTGAAGGAAATGGCAGTGGTTTAGTCCACACAGTCTGGTGGCACAGTGAAAGACATGGCAGTGGTTTAGTCCACACAGTCTGGTGTCACAGTGAAGGAAATGGCAGTGGTTTAGTCTGCACCATCTGGTGGCACAGTGAAGGAAATGGTAGTGGTTTAGTCCACACAGCCTGGTGGCACAGTGAAGGAAATGGCAGTGGTTTAGTCCACACAGTCCGGTGGCACAGTGAAGGAAATAGTAGAGGGTTAGTCCACACAGTCTGGTGGCACAGTGAAGGAAATAGTAGTGGTTTAGTCCACACAGTCCGGTGGCAGAGTGAATGAAATGGCAGTGGTTTAGTCCGCACAGTCTGGTGGCACAGTGAAGGAAATAGTAGTTGTTTAGTCCACACAGCCCGGTGGCAGAGTGAATGAAATGGCAGTGGTTTAGTCCACAGAGTCTGGTGGCACCGTGAAGGAAATGGCAGTGGTTTAGTCCACACAGTCTGGTGGCACCGTGAAGGAAATGGCAGTGGTTTAGTCCACACAGTCTGGTGGCACAGTGAAAGACATGGCAGTGGTTTAGTCCACACAGTCTGGTGTCACAGTGAAAGAAATGGCAGTGGTTTAGTCCACACAGTCCGGTGGCACAGTGAAGGAAATGGCAGTGGTTTAGTCCACACCGTCTGGTGGCACAGTGAAGGAAATTGTAGTGGTTTAGTCCACACAGTCCGGGGGCAGAGTGAAGGAAATTGTAGTGGTTTAGTCCACACAGTCCGGTGGCAGAGTGAAGGAAATGGCAGTGGTTTAGTCCACACCATCTGGTGGCAGAGTGAAGGGAATGGCAGTGGTTTAGTCCACACAGTCCAGTGGCACAGTGAAGGAAATAGCAGTGGTTTACTCCACACAGTCCGGTGGCACAGTGAAGGTAATGTAGTGGTTTATTCCACACAGTCCGATGGCCCAGTGAAGGAAATGGTAGTGGTTTAGTCCACACAGCCCGGTGGCAGAGTGAATGAAATGGCAGTGGTTTAGTCCACAGAGTCTGGTGGCACCGTGAAGGAAATGGCAGTGGTTTAGTCCACACAGTCTGGTGGCACCGTGAAGGAAATGGCAGTGGTTTAGTCCACTCAGTCTGGTGGCACAGTGAAAGACATGGCAGTGGTTTAGTCCACACAGTCTGGTGTCACAGTGAAGGAAATGGCAGTGGTTTAGTCCACACAGTCCGGTGGCACAGTGACGGAAATGGCAGTGGTTTAGTCCACACCGTCTGGTGGCACAGTGAAGGAAATTGTAGTGGTTTAGTCCACACAGTCCGGGGGCAGAGTGAAGGAAATTGTAGTGGTTTAGTCCACACAGTCCGGTGGCAAAGTGAAGGAAATGGCAGTGGTTTAGTCCACACAGTCTGGTGGCACTGTGAAGGAAATTGCAGTGGTTTAGTCCACACCGTCCGGTGGCACAGTGAAGGAAATGGCAGTGGTTTAGTCCACAACGTCCGGTGGCACAGTTAAGGAAATGGTAGTGGTTTAGTCCACACAGTCCGGGGGCAGAGTGAAGGAAATTGTAGTGGTTTAGTCCACACAGTCCGGTGGCAGAGTGAAGGAAATGTCAGTGGTTTAGTCCACACCGTCTGGTGGCAAAGTGAAGGGAATGGCAGTGGTTTAGTCCACAACGTCCGGTGGCACAGTTAAGGAAATGGTAGTGGTTTAGTCCACACAGTCCGGGGGCAGAGTGAAGGAAATTGTAGTGGTTTAGTCCACACAGTCCGGTGGCAGAGTGAAGGAAATGTCAGTGGTTTAGTACACACTGTCTGGTGGCAAAGTGAAGGGAAGGGCAGTGGTTTAGTCTACACAGTCCAGTGGCACAGTGAAGGAAATGGTAGTGGTTTAGTCCACACAGTCCGGTGGCACAGTGAATGAAATGGCAGTGGTTTATTCCTCACAGTCCGGTGGCAGAGTGAAGGAAATGGTAGTTGTTTAGTCCACACAGCCCGGTGGCAGAGTGAATGAAATGGCAGTGGTTTATTCCACACAGTCTGGTGGCACCGTGAAGGAAATGGCAGTGGTTTAGTCCGCACAGTCTGGCGGCACTGTGAAGGAAATGGCAGTGGTTTAGTCCACACAGTCTGGTGGCACAGTGAAAGACATGGCAGTGGTTTAGTCCACACAGTCTGGTGTCACAGTGAAGGAAATGGCAGTGGTTTAGTCTGCACCATCTGGTGGCACAGTGAAGGAAATGGTAGTGGTTTAGTCCACACAGTCCGGTGGCACAGTGAAGGGAATGTAGTGGTTTATTCCACACAGTCCGATGGCCCAGTGAAGGAAATGGTAGTGGTTTAGTCCACACAGCCCGGTGGCAGAGTGAATGAAATGGCAGTGGTTTAGTCCACAGAGTCTGGTGGCACCGTGAAGGAAATGGCAGTGGTTTAGTCCACACAGTCTGGTGGCACCGTGAAGGAAATGGCAGTGGTTTAATCCACACAGTCTGGTGGCACAGTGAAAGACATGGCAGTGGTTTAGTCCACACAGTCTGGTGTCACAGTGAAGGAAATGGCAGTGGTTTAGTCCACACAGTCCGGTGGCACAGTGAAGGAAATGGCAGTGGTTTAATCCACACAGTCTGGTGGCACCGTGAAGGAAATGGCAGTGGTTTAATCCACACAGTCTGGTGGCACAGTGAAAGACATGGCAGTGGTTTAGTCCACACAGTCTGGTGTCACAGTGAAGGAAATGGCAGTGGTTTAGTCCACACCGTCTGGTGGCACAGTGAAGGAAATTGTAGTGGTTTAGTCCACACAGTCCGGGGGCAGAGTGAAGGAAATTGTAGTGGTTTAGTCCACACAGTCCGGTGGCACAGTGAAGGAAATGGCAGTGGTTTAGTCCACACAGTCTGGTGGCACTGTGAAGGAAATGGCAGTGGTTTAGTCCACAACGTCCGGTGGCACAGTTAAGGAAATGGTAGTGGTTTAGTCCACACAGTCCGGGGGCAGAGTGAAGGAAATTGTAGTGGTTTAGTCCACACAGTCCGGTGGCAGAGTGAAGGAAATGTCAGTGGTTTAGTCCACACCGTCTGGTGGCAGAGTGAAGGGAATGGCAGTGGTTTAGTCCACACAGTCCAGTGGCACAGTGAAGGAAATAGCAGTGGTTTAGTCCACACAGTCCGGTGGCACAGTGAAGGTAATGTAGTGGTTTATTCCACACAGTCCGGTGGCCCAGTGAAGGAAATGGTAGTGGTTTAGTCCACACAGTCTGGTGGCACAGTGAAGGAAATGGCAGTGGTTTAGTCCACACCGTCCGGTGGCACAGTGAAGGAAATGGTAGTGGTTTAGTCCACACGGCCTGCTGGGAGATTGAAGGGAATGGAAGTGGTTTAGTCCACACAGTCCGGTGGCACAGTGAATGAAATGGCAGTGGTTTAGTTCACACAGTCTGGTGGCACTGTGAAGGAAATAGCAGTGTTTTAGTCCACACAGCCTGGTGGTGCAGTGAAGGAAATGGCAGTGGTTTAGTCCACACCGTCTTGTGGCACAGTGAAGGAAATGGTAGTGGTTTAGTCCACACAGACCGGTAGTACAGTGAAGGAAATGGTAGTGGTTTATTCCACACAGTCTGGTGGCACAGTGAAGGAAATGGTACTGGTTTAGTCCACACAGTCCGGTAGTACAGTGAAGGAAATGGTAGTGGTTTATTCCACACAGTCTGGGGGCACAGTGAAGGAAATGGTAGTGGTTTAGTCCACACAGTCCGGTAGTACAGTGAAGGAAATGGTAGTGGTTTAGTCCACAAAGCCTGGGGGCACAGTGAAGGAAATGGTAGTGGTTTAGTCCACACAGTCCGGTGGCACAGTGAATGAAATGGCAGTGGTTTAGTCCACACAGTCCGGTGGCAGAGTGAAGGAAATGGTAGTTGTTTAGTCCACACAGCCTGGTGGCACAGTGAAGGAAATGGCAGTGGTTTAGTCCACACAGTCCGGTGGCACAGTGAAGGAAATAGTAGTGGTTTAGTCCACACAGTCTGGTGGCACAGTGAAGGAAATGGCAGTGGTTTAGTCCACACAGTCCGGTGGCACAGTGAAGGAAATAGTAGTGGTTTAGTCCACACAGTCTGGTGGCACAATGAAGGAAATAGAAGTGGCTTAGTCCACACAGTCTGGTGGCAAAGTGAAGGAAATAGTAGTGGTTTAGTCCACACAGTCCGGTGGCAGAGTGAATGAAATGGCAGTGGTTTAGTCCACACAGTCTGGTGGCACAGTGAAGGAAATAGTAGTTGTTTAGTCCACACAGCCCGGTGGCAGAGTGAATGAAATGGCAGTGGTTTAGTCCACAGAGTCTGGTGGCACCGTGAAGGAAATGGCAGTGGTTTAGTCCACACAGTCTGGTGGCACCATGAAGGAAATGGCAGTGGTTTAGTCCACACAGTCTGGTGGCACAGTGAAAGACATGGCAGTGGTTTAGTCCACACAGTCTGGTGTCACAGTGAAGGAAATGGCAGTGGTTTAGTCCACACAGTCCGGTGGCACAGTGAAGGAAATGGCAGTGGTTTAGTCCACACAGTCCGGTGGCAGAGTGAAGGAAATGGCAGTGGTTTAGTCCACACCATCTGGTGGCAGAGTGAAGGGAATGGCAGTGGTTTAGTCCACACAGTCCAGTGGCACAGTGAAGGAAATAGCAGTGGTTTAGTCCACACAGTCCGGTGGCACAGTGAAGGTAATGTAGTGGTTTATTCCACACAGTCCGATGGCCCAGTGAAGGAAATGGTAGTGGTTTAGTCCACACAGCCCGGTGGCAGAGTGAATGAAATGGCAGTGGTTTAGTCCACAGAGTCTGGTGGCACCGTGAAGGAAATGGCAGTGGTTTAGTCCACACAGTCTGGTGGCACCGTGAAGGAAATGGCAGTGGTTTAGTCCACACAGTCTGGTGGCACAGTGAAAGACATGGCAGTGGTTTAGTCCACACAGTCTGGTGTCACAGTGAAGGAAATGGCAGTGGTTTAGTCCACACAGTCCGGTGGCACAGTGAAGGAAATGGCAGTGGTTTTGTCCACGCCATCTGGTGGCACAGTGAAGGAAATTGTAGTGGTTTAGTCCACACAGTCCGGGGGCAGAGTGAAGGAAATTGTAGTGGTTTAGTCCACACAGTCCGGTGGCAGAGTGAAGGAAATGGCAGTGGTTTAGTCCACACCATCTGGTGGCAGAGTGAAGGGAATGGCAGTGGTTTAGTCCACACAGTCCAGTGGCACAGTGAAGGAAATAGAAGTGGCTTAGTCTACACAGTCTGGTGGCAAAGTGAAGGAAATAATAGTGGTTTAGTCCACACAGTCCGGTGGCAGAGTGAATGAAATGGCAGTGGTTTAGTCCACACAGTCTGGTGGCACAGTGAAGGAAATAGTAGTTGTTTAGTCCACACAGCCCGGTGGCAGAGCGAATGAAATGGCAGTGGTTTAGTCCACAGAGTCTGGTGGCACCGTGAAGGAAATGGCAGTGGTTTAGTCCACACAGTCTGGTGGCACCGTGAAGGAAATGGCAGTGGTTTAGTCCACACAGTCTGGTCGCACAGTGAAAGACATGGCAGTGGTTTAGTCCACACAGTCTGGTGTCACAGTGAAGGAAATGGCAGTGGTTTAGTCCACACAGTGTGGTGGCACAGTGAAGGAAATGGCAGTGGTTTAGTCCACACCGTCTGGTGGCAAGGTGAAGGAAATTGTAGTGGTTTAGTCCACACAGTCCGGTGGCAGAGTGAAGGAAATTGTAGTGGTTTAGTCCACACCATCTGGTGGCAGAGTGAAGGGAATGGCAGTGGTTTAGTCCACACAGTCCAGTGGCACAGTGAAGGAAATAGCAGTGGTTTAGTCCACACAGTCCGGTGGCACAGTGAAGGTAATGTAGTGGTTTATTCCACACAGTCCAATGACCCAGTGAAGGAAATGGTAGTGCTTTAGTCCACACAGTCTGGTGGCACAGTGAAGGAAATGGCAGTGGTTTAGTCCACACCGTCTGGTGGCAAGGTGAAGGAAATTGTAGTGGTTTAGTCCAGACAGTCCGGGGGCAGAGTGAAGGAAATTGTAGTGGTTTAGTCCACACAGTCCGGTGGCAGAGTGAAGGAAATTGTAGTGGTTTAGTCCACACCATCTAGTGGCAGAGTGAAGGGAATGGCAGTGGTTTAGTCCACACAGTCCAGTGGCACAGTGAAGGAAATAGCAGTGGTTTAGTCCACACAGTCCGGTGGCACAGTGAAGGTAATGTAGTGGTTTATTCCACACAGTCCGATGGCCCAGTGAAGGAAATGGTAGTGCTTTAGTCCACACAGTCTGGTGGCACAGTGAAGGAAATGGCAGTGGTTTAGTCCACACCGTCCGGTGGCACAGTGAAGGAAATGGTAGTGGTTTAGTCCACACGGCCTGGTGGGAGAGTGAAGGGAATGGTAGTGGTTTAGTCCACACAGTCCGGTGGCACAGTGAAGGAAATGGTAGTGGTTTAGTCCACACAGTCCGGTGGCAGAGTGAACGGAATGGTAGTGGTTTAGTCCACACAGTCTGGTGGCACAGTGAAGGAAATGGCAGTGGTTTAGTCCACACAGTCTGGTGGCACAGTGAAAGAAATGGCAGTGGCTTAGTCCACACAGTCCGGTGGCACAGTGAAGGAAATGGCAGTGGTTTAGTCCATACAGTCTGGTGGCACCATGAAGGAAATTGCAGTGGTTTAGTCCACACCGTCTGGTGGCACAGTGAAGGAAATGGCAGTAGTTTAGTCCCCCCCGTCCGGTGGCACAGTTGAGGAAATGGTAGTGGTTTAGTCCACACAGTCCGGGGGCAGAGTGAAGGAAATTGTAGTGGTTTAGTCCACACAGTCCATTGGCAGAGTGAAGGAAATGGCAGTGGTTTAGTCCACACCGTCTGGTGGCAGAGTGAAGGGAATGGCAGTGGTTTAGTCCACACAGTCCAGTGGCACAGTGAAGGAAATAGCAGTGGTTTAGTCCACACAGTCCGGTGGCACAGTGAAGGTAATGTAGTGGTTTATTCCACACAGTCCGGTGGCCCAGTGAAGGAAATGGTAGTGGTTTAGTCCACACAGTCTAGTGGCACAGTGAAGGAAATGGCAGTGGTTTAGTCCACACCGTCCGGTGGCACAGTGAAGGAAATGGTAGTGGTTTAGTCCACACGGCCTGGTGGGAGAGTGAAGGGAATGGTAGTGGTTTAGTCCACACAGTCCGGTGGCAGAGTGAACGGAATGGTAGTGGTTTAGTCCACACAGTCTGGTGGCACAGTGAAGGAAATGGCTGTGGTTTAGTCCACACAGTCTGGTGGCACTGTGAAGGAAATTGCAGTGGTTTAGTCCACACCGTCCGGTGGCACAGTGAAGGAAATGGCAGTGGTTTAGTCCACACCATAAGGTGGCACAGTTAAGGAAATGGTAGTGGTTTAGTCCACACAGTCCGGGGGCAGAGTGAAGGAAATTGTAGTGGTTTAGTCCACACAGTCCGGTGGCAGAGTGAAGGAAATGGCAGTGGTTTAGTACACACCGTCTGGTGGCACAGTGAAGGGAATGGCTGTGGTTTAGTCCACACAGTCCAGTGGCACAGTGAAGGAAATAGCAGTGGTTTAGTCCACACAGTCCGGTGGCACAGTGAAGGTAATGTAGTGATTTATTCCACACAGTCCGGTGGCCCAGTGAAGGAAATGGTAGTGGTTTAGTCCACACAGTCTGGTGGCACAGTGAAGGAAATGGCAGTGGTTTAGTCCACACCGTCCGGTGGCACAGTGAAGGAAATGGTAGTGGTTTAGTCCACATGGCCTGGTGGGAGATTGAAGGGAATGGTAGTGGTTTAGTCCACACAGTCCGGTGGCACAGTGAAGGAAATGGTAGTGGTTTAGTCCACACAGTCCGGTGGCAGAGTGAACGGAATGGTAGTGGTTTAGTCCACACAGTCCGGTGGCAGAGTGAAGGAAATGGTAGTGGTTTAGTCCACACAGTCCGGTGGCAGAGTGAAGGAAATAGTAGTTGTTTAGTCCACACAGCCCAGTGGCAGAGTGAATGAAATGGTAGTTTTTTACTCCACACAGTCTGGTGGCACAGTGAAGGAAATAGCAGTGGTTTAGTCCACACCGTCCGGTGGCACAGTGAAGGAAATGGTAGTGGTTTAGTCCACACGGCCTGGTGGGAGAGTGAAGGGAATGGTAGTGGTTTAGTCCACACAGTCCGGTGGCACAGTGAAGGAAATGGTAGTGGTTTAGTCCACACAGTCCGGTGGCAGAGTGAACGGAATGGTAGTGGTTTAGTCCACACAGTCCGGTGGCACAGTGAAGGAAATGGCAGTGGTTTAGTCCACACAGTCTGGTGGCACAGTGAAAGAAATGGCAGTGGCTTAGTCCACACAGTCCGGTGGCACAGTGAAGGAAATGGCAGTGGTTTAGTCCACACAGTCTGGTGGCACCGTGAAGGAAATTGCAGTGGTTTAGTCCACACCGTCCGTTGGCACAGTGAAGGAAATGGCAGTGGTTTAGTCCACACCGTCCGGTGGCACAGTTAAGGAAATGGTAGTGGTTTAGTCCACACAGTCCGGGGGCAGAGTGAAGGAAATTGTAGTGGTTTAGTCCACACAGTCCGTTGGCAGAGTGAAGGAAATGGTAGTGGTTTAGTCCACACAGTCCGGGGGCAGAGTGAAGGAAATTGTAGTGGTTTAGTCCACACAGTCTGGTGGCACAGTGAAGGAAATGGCAGTGGTTTAGTCCACACCGTCTGGTGGCAGAGTGAAGGGAATGGCAGTGGTTTAGTCCACACAGTCCAGTGGCACAGTGAAGGAAATAGCAGTGGTTTAGTCCACACAGTCCGGTGGCACAGTGAAGGTAATGTAGTGGTTTAGTCCACACAGTCCGGTGGCACAGTGAAGGAAATGGTAGTGGTTTAGTCCACACAGTCTGGTGGCACAGTGAAGGAAATGGCAGTGGTTTAGTCCACACCGTCCGGTGGCACAGTGAAGGAAATGGTAGTGGTTTAGTCCACACGACCTGGTGGGAGAGTGAAGGGAATGGTAGTGGTTTAGTCCACACAGTCTGGTGGCAGAGTGAACGGAATGGTAGTGGTTTAGTCCACACAGTCCGGTGGCAAAGTGAAGGAAATGGCAGTGGTTTAGTCCACACAGTCTGGTGGCACAGTGAAAGAAATGGCAGTGGCTTAGTCCACACAGTCCGGTGGCACAGTGAAGGAAATGGCAGTGGTTTAGTCCACACAGTCTGGTGGCACTGTGAAGGAAATTGCAGTGGTTTAGTCCACATCGTCCGCTGGCACAGTGAAGGAAATGGCAGTGGTTTAGTCCACAACGTCCGGTGGCACAGTTAAGGAAATGGTAGTGGTTTAGTCCACACAGTCCGGGGGCAGAGTGAAGGAAATTGTAGTGGTTTAGTCCACACAGTCCGGTGGCAGAGTGAAGGAAATGGCAGTGGTTTAGTCCACACCGTCTGGTGGCAGAGTGAAGGGAATGGCAGTGGTTTAGTCCACACAGTCCAGTGGCACAGTGAAGGAAATAGCAGTGGTTTAGTCCACACAGTCCGCTGGCACAGTGAAGGTAATGTAGTGGTTTATTCCACACAGTCTGGTGGCACAGTGAAGGAAATGGCAGTGGTTTAGTCCACACCGTCCGGTGGCACAGTGAAGGAAATGGTAGTGGTTTAGTCCACACGGCCTGGTGGGAGATTAAAGGGAATGGTAGTGGTTTAGTCCACACAGTCCGGTGGCACAGTGAAGGAAATGGTAGTGGTTTAGTCCACACAGTCCGGTGGCAGAGTGAACGGAATGGTAGTGGTTTAGTCCACACAGTCCGGTGGCAGAGTGAAGGAAATGGTAGTGGTTTAGTCCACACAGTCCGGTGGCAGAGTGAAGGAAATAGTAGTTGTTTAGTCCACACAGCCCAGTGGCAGAGTGAATGAAATGGCAGTGGTTTACTCCACACAGTCTGGTGGCACAGTGACGGAACTGGTAGTGGCTTAGTCCACACAGTCTGGTGGCACAGTGAAGGAAATGGCAGTGGTTTAGTCCACACAGTCTGGTGGCACCGTGAAGGAAATGGCAGTGGTTTAGTCCACACAGTCTGGTGGCACTGTGACGGAAATGGTAGTGGCTTAGTCCACACAGTCCGGTGGCACAGTGAAGGAAATGGCAGTGGTTTAGTCCACACAGTCTGGTGGCACAGTGAAAGAAATGGCAGTGGTTTAGTCCACACAGTATGGTGTCACAGTGAAGGAAATGGCAGTGGTTTAGTCCACACAGTCCGTTGGCACAGTGTAGGGAATGCAGTGGTTTAGTCCACACCGTCTGGTGGCACAGTGAAGGAAATGGTAGTGGTTTAGTCCACACAGCCTGGTGGCAGAGTGAGGGGATTGGCAGTGGTTTAGTCCACACAGTTCGGTGGCACAGTGAAGGAAATGGTAGTGGTTTAGTCCACACAGTCCGTTGGCAGAGTGAAGGAAATGGCAGTGGTTTAGTCCACACCGTCTGGTGGCAGAGTGAAGGGAATGGCAGTGGTTTAGTCCACACAGTCCAATGGCACAGTGAAGGAAATAGCAGTGGTTTAGTCCACACAGTCCGGTGGCACAGTGAAGGAAATGGTAGTGGTTTAGTCCACACAGTCCGTTGGCAGAGTGAAGGAAATGGTAGTGGTTTAGTCCACACGGCCTGGTGGGAGATTAAAGGGAATGGTAGTGGTTTAGTCCACACAGTCCGGTGGCACAGTGAAGGAAATGGTAGTGGTTTAGTCCACACAGTCCGGTGGCAGAGTGAACGGAATGGTAGTGGTTTAGTCCACACAGTCCGGTGGCAGAGTGAAGGAAATGGTAGTGGTTTAGTCCACACAGTCCGGTGGCAGAGTGAAGGAAATAGTAGTTGTTTAGTCCACACAGCCCAGTGGCAGAGTGAATGAAATGGCAGTGGTTTACTCCACACAGTCTGGTGGCACAGTGACGGAACTGGTAGTGGCTTAGTCCACACAGTCTGGTGGCACAGTGAAGGAAATGGCAGTGGTTTAGTCCACACAGTCTGGTGGCACCGTGAAGGAAATGGCAGTGGTTTAGTCCACACAGTCTGGTGGCACTGTGACGGAAATGGTAGTGGCTTAGTCCACACAGTCCGGTGGCACAGTGAAGGAAATGGCAGTGGTTTAGTCCACACAGTCTGGTGGCACAGTGAAAGAAATGGCAGTGGTTTAGTCCACACAGTATGGTGTCACAGTGAAGGAAATGGCAGTGGTTTAGTCCACACAGTCCGTTGGCACAGTGTAGGGAATGAAGTGGTTTAGTCCACACCGTCTGGTGGCACAGTGAAGGAAATGGTAGTGGTTTAGTCCACACAGCCTGGTGGCAGAGTGAAGGGATTGGAAGTGGTTTAGTCCACACAGTTCGGTGGCACAGTGAAGGAAATGGTAGTGGTTTAGTCCACACAGTCCGTTGGCAGAGTGAAGGAAATGGCAGTGGTTTAGTCCACACCGTCTGGTGGCAGAGTGAAGGGAATGGCAGTGGTTTAGTCCACACAGTCCAGTGGCACAGTGAAGGAAATAGCAGTGGTTAAGTCCACACAGTCCGGTGGCACAGTGAAGGAAATGGTAGTGGTTTAGTCCACACAGTCCGTTGGCAGAGTGAAGGAAATGGTAGTGGTTTAGTCCACACGGCCTGGTGGGAGATTAAAGGGAATGGTAGTGGTTTAGTCCACACAGTCCGGTGGCACAGTGAAGGAAATGGTAGTGGTTTAGTCCACACAGTCCGGTGGCAGAGTGAACGGAATGGTAGTGGTTTAGTCCACACAGTCCGGTGGCAGAGTGAAGGAAATGGTAGTGGTTTAGTCCACACAGTCCGGTGGCAGAGTGAAGGAAATAGTAGTTGTTTAGTCCACACAGCCCAGTGGCAGAGTGAATGAAATGGCAGTGGTTTACTCCACACAGTCTGGTGGCACAGTGACGGAACTGGTAGTGGCTTAGTCCACACAGTCTGGTGGCACAGTGAAGGAAATGGCAGTGGTTTAGTCCACACAGTCTGGTGTCACAGTGAAAGAAATGGCAGTGGTTTAGTCCACACAGTATGGTGTCACAGTGAAGGAAATGGCAGTGGTTTAGTCCACACAGTCCGTTGGCACAGTGTAGGGAATGCAGTGGTTTAGTCCACACCGTCTGGTGGCACAGTGAAGGAAATGGTAGTGGTTTAGTCCACACAGCCTGGTGGCAGAGTGAAGGGATTGGCAGTGGTTTAGTCCACACAGTTCGGTGGCAGAGTGAAGGAAATGGTAGTGGTTTAGTCCACACAGTCCGTTGGCAGAGTGAAGGAAATGGCAGTGGTTTAGTCCACACCGTCTGGTGGCAGAGTGAAGGGAATGGCAGTGGTTTAGTCCACACAGTCCAGAGGCACAGTGAAGGAAATAGCAGTGGTTTAGTCCACACAGTCCGGTGGCACAGTGAAGGTAATGTAGTGGTTTATTCCACACAGTCCGGTGGCCCAGTGAAGGAAATGGTAGTGGTTTAGTCCACACAGTGTGGTGGCACAGTGAAGGAAATGGCAGTGGTTTAGTCCACACCGTCCGGTGGCACAGTGAAGGAAATGGGAGTGGTTTAGTCCACACGACCTGGTGGGAGAGTGAAGGGAATGGTAGTGGTTTAGTCCACACAGTCTGGTGGCAGAGTGAACGGAATGGTAGTGGTTTAGTCCACACAGTCCGGTGGCACAGTGAAGGAAATGGCAGTGGTTTAGTCCACACAGTCTGGTGGCACAGTGAAAGAAATGGCAGTGGCTTAGTCCACACAGTCCGGTGGCACAGTGAAGGAAATGGCAGTGGTTTAGTCCACACAGTCTGGTGGCACTGTGAAGGAAATTGCAGTGGTTTAGTCCACATCGTCCGCTGGCACAGTGAAGGAAATGGCAGTGGTTTAGTCCACACCGTCCGGTGGCACAGTTAAGGAAATGGTAGTGGTTTAGTCCACACAGTCCGGGGGCAGAGTGAAGGAAATTGTAGTGGTTTAGTCCACACAGTCCGGTGGCAGAGTGAAGGAAATGGCAGTGGTTTAGTCCACACCGTCTGGTGGCAGACTGAAGGGAATGGCAGTGGTTTAGTCCACACAGTCCAGTGGCACAGTGAAGGAAATAGCAGTGGTTTAGTCCACACAGTCCGCTGGCACAGTGAAGGTAATGTAGTGGTTTATTCCACACAGTCCGGTGGCCCAGTGAAGGAAATAGTAGTGGTTTAGTCCACACCGTCCGGTGGCACAGTGAAGGAAATGGTAGTGGTTTAGTCCACACAGTCCGGTGGCAGAGTGAACGGAATGGTAGTGGTTTAGTCCACACAGTCCGGTGGCAGAGTGAAGGAAATAGTAGTTGTTTAGTCCACACAGCCCAGTGGCAGAGTGAATGAAATGGCAGTGGTTTACTCCACACAGTCTGGTGGCACAGTGACGGAACTGGTAGTGGCTTAGTCCACACAGTCTGGTGGCACAGTGAAGGAAATGGCAGTGGTTTAGTCCACACAGTCTGGTGGCACCGTGACGGAAATGGTAGTGGCTTAGTCCACACAGTCCGGTGGCACAGTGAAGGGAATGCAGTGGTTTAGTCCACACCGTCTGGTGGCACAGTGAAGGAAATGGTAGTGGTTTAGTCCACACAGCCTGGTGGCAGAGTGAAGGGAATGGCAGTGGTTTAGTCCACACAGTTCGGTGGCACAGTGAAGGAAATGGTAGTGGTTTAGTCCACATAGTCCGGTGGCAGAGTGAAGGGAATGGTAGTGGTTTAGTCCACACAGTCCGGTGGCACGGTGAAGGAAATGGCAGCGGTTTAGTCCACACAGTCCGGTGGCAGAGATAAGGGAATGGTAGTGGTTTAGTCCACACAGCCTGGTGGCACAAGTGAAGGGAATGGTAGTGGTTTAGTCCACACAGTCCGGTGGTCTGATAAAGAATCAGACAGGAAAAACGATAGAGGGGTGGGGGGGCGGCCAGATAGACATTGGATACAAAAGCCGTAGGGTAATTGTGCACTTGTGAAGGGGGGCGCCAGTGGTAGTCCTATTGCATGCACGGGAGCATTTCTCCGCACAGGCAAATTATGCATAATGTGCCCATCAGAAAATTGCCCACAAAATAGAAAAACTGAATCCACGGCCCAGAAGTATTTTTGTTACATCACTCAAACAGTGGCCAGTGCCTTTGGTTTCACCCTCCCACCCTACCCTCCCCTTTTTTCGGGAAAGAAAATTGCAAGTATGCAACATATGTCATTAAAAATTACAAGGGTTTTAAATATTTCATGGGGAATTATAAATACACCAGCCTTGAGTGCTGTGCCAGACATTTGAATGCAGTCCCTTTTCCTGTTTTACTTAACATTCCACAGATAGAAAGGCGAGAACATGCAATGCAACAGCTGGGCCGTTCCCTACACCTGAACCCGGGTGCTGTGGTGGTGTTGGAATGCTGCAGGGCGCTGGCAGCGATTGGTGCACACTATGCCAACCTGCCCGACGTGTTGCTCCCACATGCCAACGCGTTTTCCTACATCACAGTTCCAAGGCCCGGCCTGTCAGCTTCCATGTTTGTTGCCAAGCGAATGCTCCCTTGGACAGTGTCACGCCAACTCCACATGACCTCAATTAAGCACCTGCGCGCGCCAAACCATCTCCTCTGAGCATGTGGCCAGTTTCACATGGCGCCAGGCCAGTTCCAATAGCCGTATGCAGCGCGCCAGCGCTATGCCAGTCCCAAATGGCCTGGTAAAGCGTATTATTGAGTTGTATCATTGTGGCAGCAACACAGACCCATGCCAGTTTCCCAACGTCTTCTGCAAAGGAGTGCATGAAAGGCACACATGCCAGGTGATTTAATTTGACGCCTCCTATTCTCCTCCTGGTGCAGCAGGAACTTGAGGTGTCGAGCCCTCCTTGACCTGGCATCCCAGCATGCAGTCAGAGGCAGTGCCCAGGTGTGGCAGCGTGAACTCTGCCCCCGGATATGCGCGCGCATGCGCCGGATGCCTCTAGCTAGGCCTCGGGTGCCCCAGTGCAGGCGGCGCAGCCACGAGGAATCCTGCAGAAAGTCCCCTGGCCACACTTTGCGCTTGCCTCTGGCCCCTCTGCCTGTGTGCACACATGTGTGTGTCCCCTCGCCTACATGTGCAGAAAATGTTTCCCGGCTACTTTGGGGTGTCCTCGACTTTAGTGGGCGCTCTCGCTGTGTTTGCTTCTTGGGGTCAACAGGAACATCCGCAGATACAGGTGCTCTTTCCAGAAAGTTCTGCACAGTTGTAGTTTTCGGTTTTGAATAAGCGCCCTTGTTTAATGAAGGTGGCTGCCTGCTCTGGGTCTGCTCTGTGTCAGATGAGGTAAGAGACGCCTGCGTGGCTCCCAGGCCTCCTTACATGGCCAGGCTCTCACACAGAGCCTGCCTGGCTGTGCCTGGGGGTGGGGGTGCGGGGCAGTGAGTACTCATTCCTCTCCAAAGTGAGGTGCCTAAGTGTGGAAAGGGCGAGCCCTGCTTCAGTGACAAGGCCCCCTACCCAACTCCCATTGAGGCAGGGGATCTCTGGGGGGCTGGGGTCGCTACCAGATAAGTGCTGTGACCCCCGGAGGCGGTAGATTGTGGTTCCCCCACAGCCCCGGCTCCATGCAGCCCCCTCTCTCGCTCTCCAGCAAGGATACTGTAGCTCCGGGGAAAACCCTCACGTCATTGGGGGGGGGGGGGTTTGCGGAGGGGGACAATATGTCCAGTACAATGTTCAGATGTCAGAACTCATCCCCAGGCGAAGACACTCAGATACAATTAGCCTCATAGAAGCTTGGACATTTCGGTTACAGAAGTAGGCTATTTGTCCAGTACTGCCTGCTCGATGTTGCACGTGCGGGACGAGACTTGGTAGACGGCGCGCGCCATAGATGAGCAGAACACAAATCACACGGAGACAAAGAAAACAAATGCAGAAAAATCATCTGTGCTCAGTGCGGGAATGATGAGAGTATGATAATAAACATTGAAATGAGGGAAGCTGGAACACTAGTTGGCCAGCCGCCATGGAACTACTGCCTGATCCCAACATGGCTGACCGATTGTTCAGCCTAGAGCCCAGGTGCGTCACTAGCAGGGCCTTGGGGGGTGGTTTAGCCCGGGGTCTCTTGGTTGTAATCCCGGATAGAAGCTCAGCGGCTACAACCAAAAGGCTATCTAGCCCCGAGTCCCGACACTAGCGTAGCCCCGGATCTTTTCCAGACCTAGCAACACGCCTGCAGGAGCCGTAGCTGAATGCAATCATGAACCCATGCACAAAACATGAGATGAGGCGGCACAAACAAGCTGTGGGAGCGGTAGAACCATAAAGGAGGAACCTGTCACGACCAAACACATGAAGAGGGAAACGCGCTCAGCAATCAGGGCACTTGATGGGGAAATGATTGCGGGGCCTCACTATAGAAGGAAGCATAATCGTCTTGGCTTTCATGGTGTCAAGACGGTGCTCTCGAGTGCGAGTTGGGGTGCAACGAGAGGAGGAAGAGAACGAGAGCTAGACGGGCAGGACCTATTGGCCAAACCAAGCCGGCCATTAACAGGGAAGATAACGACCAGGAGGTCACGTGAGTCACACTGCTTAGAAGGTTATCTAGGGAGAGTGCTATGAGCCTGGGTCCAGAGTTTGATATGAGCCATACCTTGAGATGAAATCGCTGCCGGTGTCTACAGCCCTGAGACCTGGGATACCTGCCAGGCTATTAGCTCCAACTAAAGAGGCCTGCATCTTTTGGTGCTAGCGTAGGATGGGGAAGTGTAATAGTTACTGCAGCATGACAAATACCCGGCTAGGAAGAAGGGAAGCTACAGCTCATCCCCCTGTGGCACCCCCAGAAACCCTCAGTGAAAGAGGGTTAACAATGCAGGTTTTGCCCTGATCCGATTATCAAGGCTACACCGCAGTGGGATTCTCTGACATGGCCAAGCTGAAGACAAAGCCACCTGAGCCTGTGAGTGACCCGATGGAAGTAATGCTGGCAGCGGGCACCCCAGGGGCTGGTGATTTAGTGTGGGGAACGGACATTGGTCTCGGGAGGATAGCTCAGCAGCAACGTGCTCGCCTTGGAATCAAGACGACACGGAGCAACACAGGTTCGATCCCCGGGTCCGCGCTTAGAAACTTCTGGGTATTAAGCACGTTATAAATAACCTATCATATCATATCATGACATTAAGCCCTTTTAGAATAGGACATTCATAGTATCGGGGGGATAGCTCAGGGGCAACGTGCACCTTGGAAGCAAGACGACACAGAGCAACACAGGTTCGATCCCCGGGTCTGCGCTTAGAAACCTCCGGGTATTAAGTGCTTAGTAAATGACCTATCATATCACACTTGAATGAGGTTAAGCCCCCCCCCCCCCTCCTACCCCCCTCTTGGCACTTTATGCTAGAGAAATCTCCAACTTTTGGTAACGATTACCCTAGATCAGGGGTCTGCAACCTGCGGCTCTCCAGATGTTTAGGACTACAACTCCCATGATCCTTAACCATTGACTATGCTGGCTAGGCCTGATGGTGGTTGCAGTCCAAAAACATCTGGAGAGCCAAAGGTTGCCGACCCCTACCCTCAACCTACCTTAACACTAGGACAAGTGTATACGAGGTCTGGGGAGATTCAAGCAAAGGGATATCGGACAATCTCAAACCTTGGCCAGAGCTGAGGCCCATGGAATGGGCTTTGGTTTTGCCATGGCATAAACAATGTGTCAAGGAGTTCCCCCCTTCTCACCTGGATCCGATGTTTGCCGGTGTCTTCGATAGCTGCTTTCTTGCGAACGCTCCTGGTCTTGAACAGAGCTGCTCGAGTCTCGTCTGGTTCCAGGTTGCGTTTAGTTCCAGGATCGCGTAGTCCAGGAATCCGGGAGACTGGAAAGGCTAGAAATGCTCGGAACCAGGAAGGGGGAAAGGGACAGGAGTGGGAAATAGCACTGGGACAAAGGAAACAATACCGCGAGCTACGAACACACGTCTGGGCTACTCTGCAATAGCATTGAGACGCGCGGAGCCGCGGAATGCGTGGTCTATAAGAAGATCATACCGCGTTCAGCGCGTGGAGCGAGCGAGGGCTTCAGGTCTGGACGGCCATGTTGGAAGTAGTACGGAATGTAAGCCCCGTTGAGGGGCGTGCTCTGAAGTTCATGACACTATGTGCATTTGTGTGTGTGTGGAAGGGGGTTGGGGGGTGAACAAGAGAGAACGATAGAGAGAGAGAGAGAGAGAGAGAGAGAGAGAGAGAGAGAGATTAGAAATCCATTGGGATAGTTCTTCTTCCCATAAAATAGTCACCTTGGTATTCACCAGGTGTGTTGTGGGGGATGGGGTGGTCCCTTTGGAATAGACCATGTTGGTAGAGGGAGGCATGGGCTATACCACCTTTGTGGGGGTGTGGGAGGCATGGTGTTGACCTTACTATAAGCCTTATTTGGTACTCCAATTGGACAGACCTTATGCCTAAGGGCTCCCCTAGAGAGATCTGTATGATGCTGCCCACTTTGGCGAGGTTATGTGTGCAGAGGTTCATTTGGGGAAGCTTGGCATTAGTGTGCGAAGCTGCTGTACCCCAGTATTTCCAGCAAGAAGTCCATGTGTGTCTCATTTGCATAATTAAGCCCCCAACCTCTGGCTCTCGCTCGCTCGCGTTCTCTCTCGCTTCTCCATAAAACATTCATAATCCCTAGATTAGGAACCGTTCTCCCTACCCACGCCCCCCCCTCCACCCTCCTGCGCCATTCAGTGAATAGCGCGCGGCTGCGGGATGGTGGGTGTATTTTTCCCTTTTCTCTCCTATTATTCCATTTCTAAAGCCAGCAAGCACCGGCTGTGCGGAATAATTTAGATTTTGCGGGAGAATGTTCTATGTGTTTGGTCTTTTTTTTAATTGCAATCAGGCGCAGCCTTCAGAGATGCATTATTGATGGTTATTGCCCGGGAAACACTATGCCTGGGAGGTTCAAACAGCGAAGGCAGGGGGGCAGCCGGTCTGGGCTATACCCCCAAACGCTCCTGCTCTGGTAACATTGCACCTTATACGTCACGTTCATCAAATACATGATTCACAGACAATAAAAGCGCTAGAAAGGCCCCCCACATTGAAGGTTTGGGGGAACAATGAATGGTTCATTTATTGTTGTGGGACACCTTTTCATGCAGCTCTGAGAACATCAGAAGCCAACACTTGAGATAGGTTTTAAGGGGTGGGGTCTTCAGAATCCCCAGGAATGGGAGCAGATGGACACACTGGAACCCCCCAGGGGAGTGGGCCCTCAGCGCTTCTCTCCATCCCCGATGGGAGGCTTTGTAAGTAAGTCCAGGATCAGGGGGACGCACTGCTTCCGTCACCTCCAGGATTCCCATCCTTGTCACTTTGTAGGTTGTGAGTCAGGGTCTTGTAGGGTTTCCCGGGACCCACGGCAACCCCTTTCCTCCTGTCACCAGTGCCCTCCAGTCTCTTCTTTGAGAATAACCCCCACCAGGACATTTACTTGGGAAACCCAGTCTTATCTCCGGATCAAAGTCTTTTAGAGCCAGACTCTTTCGTGGGTGCCTGGCCCCTTCCCGTGGACTACTGGTCGGGCAGCTCCTTGAGATGTCCTGGGCCATCATGCTGGACCTCGATGCTTCTTGCGAGTAGGGACCAGCGTGTCTACCTGAGAGGGGGAAGGTCAGGGCGGCTCAGGGTGCAAGGAGTGTCGCTGGTTCGACTCTCTGTCTCTGCGTCCTGAACCTACTAACCAAACCCATCCTACTTTCATCTTTGCTGAGCATGCACTCATCACCCTTCGCCTTGAGACTTGCACTCAAGCTGTCTGAGGTCTACCCTCCTCGATGCCCCGCTGCACACTCGTTCCTCCTGCCACTTCTCCCAGGCAAAGGGTACACGGCTGTTGTCTTTCACTCTGACTAGTACAGTCCCTTCCCCTCCAAGGGGAAGTGGAGATGGAGTGGGAAGGAGAGGGGCCTTCCCCCTCTCCTTCCCACTCCACCTCCACTTCTCTTCCAGTTCTCTGCATTCTCTTCTTCAGATGTTCTCTCTCTTTCACTGTCCAATCGTTCAACTCCTCCAACCTCGTGTGTTCTCTACACTCCTCTTTGATGTTCACTTTCTTGAACCTCTGTAGTTCCTTCTGCCACTCCACCTCACCTTTCACCTCCAACTCCTACTCCACCTCCACTTCATCATGCACCATCTACTCCTTCTGCACCTCCCCCTGATCATGCTCCATCTACTCATTCTGCACCTCCACCTGATCATGCACCATCTACTCCTTCTGCACCTCCACCTGATCATGCACCAGCACATGCTTTTGCACCTCCACCTGATCATGCAGCATCTACTCCTTTCGCACATCCACCTGATCATGCACCATCTACTCCTTTTTCAGCTCCACCTGATCGTGCACCACCTACTCCTTCGGCACCTCCACCTGACCATGCACCATCTAGTCGTTCTGCACCTTGACGCGATCATGCACCATCTACTCCTTCTGCACATCCACCTGATCATGCACCATCTACTCCTTCTGCACCTCCACCTGATCATGCAAAAGCACATGCTTTTGCACCTCCACCTCATCATGCACCACCTACTCCTTCGGCACCTCCACCTGACCATGCACCATCTAGTCGTTCTGTACCTTGACGCGATCATGCACCATTTACTCCTTCTGCACCTCCACCTCATCATCCACCATCTACTCCTTCTGCACCTTTGGCTACTCTTGCTTGTCCACCTCCTCCTGAATTTACCAGTAATCCTGCATCTCTGCCTCAGCACTGCTCACCGCTCTGCTAATCCAAATTCCCACACTTTGGTGTTCCCCCTGAGAGCTTTTATAGTTAGCTGTGTTGTACTCCTGGGCGGGCTTCCCACTAATGACTGGCAGTTGTCGACAATAATTGCCCTGCTCTTGGGATTGATGGTGGTGCTGTAGCTCTGTGCTCACAGGTGTTAATGGATTTTGTTAATTTCCTGCCCTCTTGCAGCAGACTGAGATATCTTCGAACTGTTATTGTGACGCATGCGTACGGACACTCGGCAGGATCCCCTTCCTGGTTGCGGTCATGGCCCACATCTTTCCACATACCACGCCACTCTCTCCACGGTCTACAACTCACAGGTAAACTTCTGAACTTTCTAAATTTGTGTCAAGCACTACTTAACCGCAGTCCCGGGGCCCATAGATTTCAAGTGCTCATTCTGTTTCTTCCCTTTTAAAGGGACAGTAGCAGTTTTATAAACAATGTGGCAGTCACTTTCCCTGGGTCCCCATTGCTGTGGGGAAGTCTTGGCGATCCACCACATATTGCAACCCTTGATCCTGTGTCACATAGCCATTGTAGGGCCCACTCCCTGTGCCTGCCCCACACACACCCATGCGGTGAGAGCCCGGAGACATTGACACATGCTTTTATATCGAGCTCTCCCAACTGTCTTGAACTCACCCAGGGGATTAGACCCTGGTGCCCCAGCCATGCGATGCTGACTCTGCCGGTCATCACCTACACCCCATAGACTGGGACTCCATCAATGACCATCATGACCTCCCTGGCAGCCACTCTTTACACCACTGTGGGAACTGTCAGGGTGGGCACTGGTACCAATAGCTGATACATGGTACGTCTCTGGCCTTGAGGGCGCAGTTTCCGCACCTGCACTGGAGACTCAATTTTTTTCATTATTTTAAAATCAGGCCCTTCACGATCCCTTTTCCTGCTTCTCTGCACCTCCCAAGCCCTGCTCTCCACTTCCACCGCCCACCTCTCTTCCTTTGCCATAGGTCTGTGGCTCGGTCACGTGACCACACCATCCCTCGTCATTGGCCCTCCCAGGGCAGCCTTGCCCAGGCAGCCAGCTAAGGGCCAGATGCAAAGGGCAGCTCCCCTCAGGGCAGATCTCACTCAATGTTTGTCCCTTTAGCACATGGACACCTAACGGAACAACCTACAGCTACAGCGCAGGTAAAGTGGACTGGGCGGAGAGCACAGCAATTACTGTGCTCTGGTAAAACCCTGTGACTCCTACATTACTACAACCTACCTAACACTGTGTTGATATGCACTGTGCTGTTTAGTTTGCCATTATATTGTGCTTAGTAGAATAGTGTAGGTTAACACATGTATCACACTTCGAAGAACGGTGTAGATTATCCATTATATTTATTTAGCCAGGCATCGTGTCGCTTGTTACAGAGTGAGGCTTTGTTACAGTCATGCAGTTTTTACATTTTTTTGTACAGAGAAAAATATATACAGCACAATGAGGATTTATGCATTGACGGAGGGAGGGGGGAACAGGTAGGGGAGGCTAGGAGAGGAGAAAGAGGGGGGAGTGCTAGTTGAAGAGTGAGGATTTCAGTTCTTTTTCTGAATGCAGGGAGGGAGGTCTCTGCTCTGAGGGCTATGGGGAGCATGTTCCTGAGTTTGGCGGCTATGTAAGGGAAGCTGATCCCACCTGCTTTGGCCTTGTTGATATTTGGGCTGTACAGTTGGTTGGAGTAGCAGGTTCTTGTGGGGCCTGTAGATGTGGTTCTTGCGATGGTCCGAGATAGGTATGAAGGTGCACAATTTCAAGAATTGGGTTGGTTAACACATGTATCACACTTAGAGGAATCCTGTAGATTATCCATTATATTTCACTTAGAAGAATTGTGTAGGTTAGCGCATGTACCACAATTAGTAAGATTGTGTAGATTATTCATTATATTGCACTGAGAAGAATTGGGTTGGTTAGCACATGTATTGCGCTTAGAATTGTGTAGATTATCCATTATAGTGCACCTAGAAGAATTGTGTAGGTTAGCGCATGTGTCACACTTAGAAGAATTGTGTCGATTATATAATATATTGCATTTAGAAGAATTCTGCAGATTACCCATTATATTGCACTTAGAATAATTTTTTAGGTTATCCAATACATTGCACTAAGAAGAAATGTGTAGGTTATCGCAAGTATAGCACTTAGAAGAATTGTGTAGATTATCCAATATATTGCATTTAGCAGAATTGTGTAGGTTAACCTATGCTGCACTCAGCAGAGAATATAGCCAGTGCATGTAGTCTGGTGTATGTAGAAAGTAGCCAGTGCACTGAATCTAGGTGTATGTAAAATGTAGCCAGTGCATTACATTTAGGTGTAGGTAGAAAGTAGCCCATGCTTTTAATCTAGAAGAAGGTGGAATGGAGCCAGTGCAGGGATTCTAGGTGAACACTGAATGTAGGCAGTGCAGGGATTCTAGGTGATTGCTGAATGTAGCCAGTGCATTGATTCTAGGTTAACTCTGAATGTAGTTAGTGCAGGTATTGTATGTGAACGGTAGCCAGTGCAGGGATTGTAGGTGAAAGCTGAATGTAGCCAGTGCAGGGATTCTAGGTGATCACAGAATGCAGCCAGTGCAGGGATTCTAGGTGAACCCTGAGTGTAGCCAGTGCAGAGATTGTAGGTGAACGCTGAATGCAGCCAGTTCGGGAATCCTAGGTGAACTCTGAATGTAGCCAGTGTGGGGATTCTAGGTGAACGGTAGCCAATGCAGGGATTCTAGGTGAACGCTGACTGTAGCCAGTGCAGGGATACTAGGTGTACGCTGAATGTGCAGGGATTCTAGGTGAACGCAGAATGTAGCTAGTGCAGGGATTCTAGGTGAACGCTGAATGTAGCCAGTACATTGAATCTAAAAGAAGGTAGAATACAGCCAGAGCAGGGATTCTAGGTGAACTCTGAATGTAGCCAATGCAGGGATTCTAGCTAAACGCTGAATGTAGCCAGTGTAGGGATTCTAGGTGAACGGTAGCCAATGCAGGGATTCTAGGTGAACGCTGACTGTAGCCAGTGCAGGGATACTAGGTGTACGCTGAATGTGCAGGGATTCTAAATGAAGGTAGAATGCAGCCAGTGCAGGAAATGTAGGTGAACGCTGAATGTAGCCAGTACATTGAATCTAAAAGAAGGTAGAATACAGCCAGTGCAGGGATTCTAGGTGAACTCTGAATGTAGCCAATGCAGGGATTCTAGCTAAATGCTGAATGTAGCCAGTGCATGGATTCTAGGTGAACGCTGAATGTAGCCAGTACATTGAATCTAAATGAAGGTAGAATGCAGCCAGTGCAGTGATACTAGGTGAATGCTGAATGTGCAGGGATTTTAGGGGAACGCAAAATGTAGCCAGTACAGGGATTCTAGGTGAACGCTGAATGTAGCCAGTACATCGAATCTAAAAGAAGGTAGAATGCAGACAGTGCAGGGATTCTAGGTGAACGCTGAATGTAGCCAGTACATTGAATCTAAAAGAAGGTAGAATGCAGCCAGTGAAGGGATTCTAGGTGAACTCTGAATGTAGTCAGGGCAGGGATTCTAGATGATTGCTGAATGTGCAGGGATTCTAGGTGAATGCTGAATGTAGCCAGTGCAGGATTCTAGGTGAACGCTGAATGTAGCCAGTGCAGGATTCTAGGTGAACCCTGAGTGTAGCCAGTGCAGGGATTCTAGGTGAACGCTGAATGTAGCCAGTGCAGGGATTCCAGGTGAGCGCTGAATGTAGCCAGTACATTGAATCTAAATGAAGGTAAAATGCAGCCAGTGCAGGGATTCTAGGTGAACGCTGAATGTAGCCAGTACATTGAATCTAAATGAAGGTAGAATGCAGCCAGTGCAGGAATTCTAGGTGAACGCTGAATGTAGCCAGTACATTGAATCTAAATGAAGGTAGAATGCAGCCAGTGCAGGGATTCTAGGTGAACGCTGAATGTAGCCAGTACATTGAATCTAAAAGAAGGTAGAATGCAGACAGTGCAGGGATTCTAGGTGAACGCTGAATGTAGCCAGTACATTGAATCTAAATGAAGGTAGAATGCAGCCAGTGCAGGGATTCTAGGTGAACGCTGAATGTAGCCAGTACATTGAATCTAAATGAAGGTAGAATGCAGCCAGTGCAGGGATTCTAGGTGAACTCTGAATGTAGCTAGTGCAGGGATTCTAGGTGAACGCTGAATGTAGCCAGTACATTGAATCTAAAAGAAGGTAGAATACAGCCAGAGCAGGGATTCTAGGTGAACTCTGAATGTAGCCAATGCAGGGATTCTAGCTAAACGCTGAATGTAGCCAGTGTAGGGATTCTAGGTGAACGGTAGCCAATGCAGGGATTCTAGGTGAACGCTGACTGTAGCCAGTGCAGGGATACTAGGTGTACGCTGAATGTGCAGGGATTCTAAATTAAGGTAGAATGCAGCCAGTGCAGGAAATGTAGGTGAACGCTGAATGTAGCCAGTACATTGAATCTAAAAGAAGGTAGAATACAGCCAGTGCAGGGATTCTAGGTGAACTCTGAATGTAGCCAATGCAGGGATTCTAGCTAAATGCTGAATGTAGCCAGTGCATGGATTCTAGGTGAACGCTGAATGTAGCCAGTACATTGAATCTAAATGAAGGTAGAATGCAGCCAGTGCAGGGATTCTAGGTGAACGCTGACTGTAGCCAGTGCAGTGATACTAGGTGAATGCTGAATGTGCAGGGATTTTAGGGGAACGCAAAATGTAGCCAGTACAGGGATTCTAGGTGAACGCTGAATGTAGCCAGTACATCGAATCTAAAAGAAGGTAGAATGCAGACAGTGCAGGGATTCTAGGTGAACGCTGAATGTAGCCAGTACATTGAATCTAAAAGAAGGTAGAATGCAGCCAGTGAAGGGATTCTAGGTGAACTCTGAATGTAGTCAGGGCAGGGATTCTAGATGATTGCTGAATGTGCAGGGATTCTAGGTGAATGCTGAATGTAGCCAGTGCAGGATTCTAGGTGAACGCTGAATGTAGCCAGTGCAGGATTATACGTGAACCCTGAGTGTAGCCAGTGCAGGGATTCTAGGTGAACGCTGAATGTAGCCAGTGCAGGGATTCCAGGTGAACGCTGAATGTAGCCAGTACATTGAATCTAAATGAAGGTAAAATGCAGCCAGTGCAGGGATTCTAGGTGAACGCTGAATGTAGCCAGTACATTGAATCTAAATGAAGGTAGAATGCAGCCAGTGCAGGGATTCTAGGTGAACGCTGAATGTAGCCAGTACATAGAATCTAAATGAAGGTAGAATGCAGCCAGTGCAGGGATTCTAGGTGAACGCTGAATGTAGCCAGTACATTGAATCTAAAAGAAGGTAGAATGCAGACAGTGCAGGGATTCTAGGTGAACGCTGAATGTAGCCAGTACATTGAATCTAAATGAAGGTAGAATGCAGCCAGTGCAGGGATTCTAGGTGAACTCTGAATGTAGTCAGGGCAGGGATTCTAGATGATTGCTGAATGTGCAGGGATTCTAGGTGAATGCTGAATGTAGCCAGTGCAGGATTCTAGGTGAACGCTGAATGTAGCCAGTACATTGAATCTAAATGAAGGTAGAATGCAGCCGGTGCAGGGATTCTAGGTGAACGCTGAATGTAGCCAGTACATTGAATCTAAATGAAGTTAGAATGCAGCCGGTGCAGGGATTCTAGGTGAACGCTGAATGTAGCCAGTACATTGAATCTAAAAGAAGGTAGAATGCAGACGGTGCAGGGATTCTAGGTGAACGCTGAATGTAGCCAGTACATTGAATCTAAATGAAGGTAGAATGCAGCCAGTGCAGGGATTCTAGGTGAACGCTGAATGTAGCCAGTACATTGAATCTAAAAGAAGGTAGAATGCAGCCAGTGCAGGGATTCTAGGTGAACGCTGAATGTAGCCAGTACATTGAATATAAATGAAGGTAGAATGCAGCCAGTGCAGGGATTCTAGGTGAACGCTGAATGTAGCCAGTACATTGAATCTAAATGAAGGTAGAATGCAGCCAGTGCAGGGATTCTAGGTGAACGCTGAATGTAGCCAGTACATTGAATCTAAAAGAAGGTAGAATGCAGACAGTGCAGGGATTCTAGGTGAACGCTGAATGTAGCCAGTACATTGAATCTAAATGAAGGTAGAATGCAGCCAGTGCAGGGATTCTAGGTGAACGCTGAATGTAGCCAGTACATTGAATCTAAAAGAAGGTAGAATGCAGACAGTGCAGGGATTCTAGGTGAACGCTGAATGTAGCCAGTACATTGAATCTAAAAGAAGGTAGAATGCAGACAGTGCAGGGATTCTAGGTGAATGCTGAATGTAGCCATTACATTGAATCTAAATGAAGGTAGAATGCAGCCAGTGCAGGGATTCTAGGTGAACGCTGAATGTAGCCAGTACATTGAATCTAAAACAAGGTAGAATGCAGCCAGTGAAGGGATTCTAGGTGAAATCTGAATGTAGTCAGGGCAGGGATTCTAGATGATTGCTGAATGTGCAGGGATTCTAGGTGATTGCTGAATGTAGCCAGTGCAGGATTCTAGGTGAACGCTGAATTTAGCCAGTACATTGAATCTAAATGAAGGTAGAATGCAGCCAGTGCAGGGATTCTAGGTGAACGCTGAATGTAGCCAGTACATTGAAACTAGATGAAGGTAGAATGCAGCAGGGCAGGGATTCTAGGTGAATGCTGAATGCAGCCAGTGCTGAGATTCTAGGTGAATGCTGAATGTAGCCAGTACATTGAATCTAAATGAAGGTAGAATGCAGCCAGTGAAGGGATTCTAGGTGAACGCTGAATGTAGCCAGTACATTGAATCTAAATGAAAGTAGAATGCAGCCAGTGCTGAGATTCTAGGTGAATGCTGAATGCAGCCAGTGCAGGGATTCTAGGTGAACGCTGAATGTGCAGGGATTCTAGGTGAAAGCAGAATGTAGCCAGTGCAGTGATTCTAGGTGAACGCTGAATGTAGCCAGTACATTGAATCTAAAAGAAGGTAGAATGCAGCCAGTGAAGGGATTCTAGGTGAACGCTGAATGTAGCCAGTACATTGAATCTAAATGAAGGTAGAATGCAGCCAGTGCAGGTATTCTAGGTGAACGCTGAATGTAGCCAGTACATTGAATCTAAATGACGGTAGAATGCAGCCAGTGCAGGGATTCTAGGTGAACGCTGAATGTAGCCAGTACATTGAATCTAAAAGAAGGTAGAATGCAGCCAGTGAAGGGATTCTAGGTGAACGCTGAATGTAGCCAGTACATTGAATCTAAATGAAAGAAGAATGCAGCCAGTGCTGAGATTCTAGGTGAATGCTGAATGTAGCCAATGCAGGGATTCTAGGTGACCGGTAGCCAGTGCAGGGATTCTAGGTGAACGCTGAATGTGCAGGGATTCTAGGTGAAAGCAGAATGTAGCCGGTGCAGGGATTCTAGGTGAACGCTGAATGTAGCCAGTACATTGAATCTAAAAGAAGGTAGAATGCAGCCAGTGAAGGGATTCTAGGTGAACGCTGAATGTAGCTAGTACATTGAATCTAAATGAAGGTAGAATGCAGCCAGTGCAGGGATTCTAGGTGAACGCTGAATGTAGCCAGTACATTGAATCTAAATGAAGGTAGAATGCAGCCAGTGCAGGGATTCTAGGTGAACGCTGAACGTGCAGGGATTCTAGGTGAAAGCAGAATGTAGCCAGTGCAGGGATTCTAGGTGAATGCTGAATGTAGCCAGTACATTGAATCTAAAAGAAGGTAGAATGCAGCCAGTGAAGGGATTCTAGGTGAACGTTGAATGTAGCTAGTACATTGAATCCAAATGAAGGTAGACTGCAGCCAGTGCAGGGATTCTAGGTGAACGCTGAATGTAGCCAGTACATTGAATCTAAATGAAGGTAGAATGCAGCCAGTGCAGGGATTCTAGGTGAACGCTGAATGTAGCCAGTACATTGAATCTAAAAGAAGGTAGAATGCAGCCAGTGCAGGGATTCTAGGTGAATGCTGAATGTAGCCAGTGCAGGATTCTAGGTGAACGCTGAATGTAGCCAGTACATTGAAACTAGATGAAGGTAGAATGCAGCAGGGCAGGGATTCTAGGTGAATGCTGAATGTAGCCAGTGCAGGATTCTAGGTGAACGCTGAATGTAGCCAGTACATTGAATCTAAATGAAGGTAGAATGCAGCCAGTGCAGGGATTCTAGGTGAACGCTGAATGTAGCCAGTACATTGAAACTAGATGAAGGTAGAATGCAGCAGGGCAGGGATTCTAGGTGAATGCTGAATGCAGAGAGAGCAGGGATTCTAGGTGAACGCTGAATGTAGCCAGTACATTGAATCTAAATGAAAGTAGAATGCAGCCAGTGCTGGGATTCTAGGTGAATGCTGAATGTAGCCAGTACATTGAATCTAAATGAAGGTAGAATGCAGCCAGTGAAGGATTCTAGGTGAACGCTGAATGTAGCCAGTACATTGAATCTAAATGAAAGTAGAATGCAGCCAGTGCTGAGATTCTAGGTGAATGCTGAATGTAGCCAATGCAGGGATTCTAGGTGACCGGTAGCCAGTGCAGGGATTCTAGGTGAACGCTGAATGTGCAGGGATTCTAGGTGAAAGCAGAATGTAGCCAGTGCAGGGATTCTAGGTGAACGTTGAATGTAGCCAGTACATTGAATCTAAAAGAAGGTAGAATGCAGCCAGTGAAGGGATTCTAGGTGAACGCTGAATGTAGCCAGTACATTGAATCTAAATGAAGGTAGAATGCAGCCAGTGCAGGGATTCTAGGTGAACGCTGAATGTAGCCAGTACATTGAATCTAAAAGAAGGTAGAATGCAGCCAGTGAAGGGATTCTAGGTGAACGCTGAATGTAGCTAGTACATTGAATCTAAATGAAGGTAGAATGCAGCCAGTGCAGGGATTCTAGGTGAACGCTGAATGTAGCCAGTACATTGAATCTAAATGAAGGTAGAATGCAGCCAGTGCAGGGATTCTAGGTGAACGCTGAATGTGCAGGGATTCTAGGTGAAAGCAGAATGTAGCCAGTGCAGGGATTCTAGGTGAACGCTGAATGTAGCCAGTACATTGAATCTAAAAGAAGGTAGAATGCAGCCAGTGAAGGGATTCTAGGTGAACGCTGAATGTAGCTAGTACATTGAATCCAAATGAAGGTAGAATGCAGCCAGTGCAGGGATTCTAGGTGAACGCTGAATGTAGCCAGTACATTGAATCTAAAAGAAGGTAGAATGCAGCCAGTGCAGGGATTGTAGGTGAATGCTGAATGTAGCCAGTGCAGGATTCTAGGTGAACGCTGAATGTAGCCAGTACATTGAAACTAGATGAAGGTAGAATGCAGCAGGGCAGGGATTCTAGGTGAATGCTGAATGTAGCCAGTGCAGGATTCTAGGTGAACGCTGAATGTAGCCAGTACATTGAATCTAAATGAAGGTAGAATGCAGCCAGTGCAGGGATTCTAGGTGAACGCTGAATGTAGCCAGTACATTGAAACTAGATGAAGGTAGAATGCAGCAGGGCAGGGATTCTAGGTGAATGCTGAATGCAGACAGTGCAGGGATTCTAGGTGAATGCTGAATGTAGCCAGTACATTGAATCTAAATGAAAGTAGAATGCAGCCAGTGCTGAGATTCTAGGTGAATGCTGAATGTAGCCAGTACATTGAATCTAAATGAAGGTAGAATGCAGCCAGTGAAGGGATTCTAGGTGAACGCTGAATGTAGCCAGTACATTGAATCTAAATGAAAGTAGAATGCAGCCAGTGCTGAGATTCTAGGTGAATGCTGAATGTAGCCAATGCAGGGATTCTAGGTGACCGGTAGCCAGTGCAGGGATTCTAGGTGAACGCTGAATGTGCAGGGATTCTAGGTGAAAGCAGAATGTAGCCAGTGCAGGGATTCTAGGTGAACGCTGAATGTAGCCAGTACATTGAATCTAAAAGAAGGTAGAATGCAGCCAGTGAAGGGATTCTAGGTGAACGCTGAATGTAGCCAGTACATTGAATCTAAATGAAGGTAGAATGCAGCCAGTGCAGGGATTCTAGGTGAACGCTGAATGTAGCCAGTACATTGAATCTAAATGAAGGTAGAATGCAGCCAGTGCAGGGATTCTAGGTGAACGCTGAATGTAGCCAGTACGTTGAATCTAAAAGATGAATGTAGCCAGTACATTGAATCTAAATGAAAGTAGAATGCAGCCAGTGCTGAGATTCTAGGTGAATGCTGAATGTAGCCAATGTAGGGATTCTAGGTGACCGGTAGCCAGTGCACGGATACTAGGTGAACGCTGAATGTGCAGGGATTCTAGGTGAAAGCAGAATGTAGCCAGTGCAGGGATTCTAGGTGGACGCTGAATGTAGCCAGTACATTGAATCTAAAAGAAGGTAGAATGCAGCCAGTGAAGGGATTCTAGGTGAACGCTGAATGTAGCCAGTACATTGAATCTAAATGAAGGTAGAATGCAGCCAGTGCAGGGATTCTAGGTGAACGCTGAATGTAGCCAGTACATTGAATCTAAAAGAAGGTAGAATGCAGCCAGTGCAGGGATTCTAGGTGAACGCTGAATGTAGCCAGTACATTGAAACTAGATGAAGGTAGAATGCAACCAGTGCAGGATTCTAGGTCATGGGTGCACAACATAGGGCCCGCGGGCCAGTTGCGGCCCGCCATGCTCTTTTGTCCGGCCCGCGAGGCACAAAGACTTTCCTAATGGAGGGCGGCCCGCGGCCGCCCTCCATTAGGAAAGTCTTTGTTGTCTTCCGGGCCGGACAAAACACTGGCCCTCATTGGCTCAGCAAACACACGCATTACGTCGCTCCTACGAGCCACGTAATGCGTGTGTGCTGCACGAATGGAGGGCCAGCACTACGGCTGGCGTGGTCCATAAGGCTTGATGCCGGAAGGCATTTCATCCTTGGACCACGCCAGCCGTAGTACGAGTCCAGCGTTCCTGCTTACCTGCCGCTTACCTGCCTGCCTTCCAGCACGTCTCCGGTAAGTGGTCTGTTTGTGTATGTGTGTCGGGCCTGTTTTGCTTTGTGTGTGTATGTTGCGAGGGGGTGTCGGATGTGTGTCAGATGTGTGTCGGATGTTTGGATTTTAATGTTTTTTGTGTGTATGTTGCGAGGGGGTGTCGGATGTGTGTCGGATGTGTGTCGGATGTTCGGATTTTAATGTTTTTTGTGTGTATGTTAAGATGCGGGGGTGGGGGGGTGTCGGATGTGTGTCAGATGTTTGGATCTGAATGTATTTTGTGTGTATGTTGAGATGTGGGGGTGGGGGGGTGTTGGATGTGTGTCGGATGTTTGGATTTAAATGTATTTTGTGTGTATGTTGAGATGCAGGGGTGGGGGGATGTTGGATGTGTGTCGGATGTTTGGATTTTAATGTTTTTTGTGTGTATGTTGGGGTGGGGGGGTGTTGGATGTGTGTCGGATGTTTGGATTTGAATGTATTTTGTGTGTATGTTGAGATGCGGGGGTGGGGGGGTGTTGGGTGTGTGTGGGGGGTGGGGGTTTGGGTCTGTATGTTTGCATGTTTGAAAGTGTGCTGAGTTGGGGGGTGGGGGTTCGGGTCTGGTTGGGTGCTTGTGTGTGTGTGCTGATTTGGGGGGTGGGGGTTTGGAGTTGGGGGGGGTGGGGGGTTCGGGTCTGTATGGGTGCATGTTTGTGTGTGTGCTGAGTTGGGGGGTGGGGGTTCGGGTCTGTGTGTGTGCTGAGTTGGGGGGTGGGGTTTGGGTCTGTATGTTTGCATGTTTGTGTGTGTGCTGAGTTGGGGGGTGGGGGTTCGGGTCTGGTTGGGTGTGTGTGTGTGTGTGCTGATTTGGGGGGTGGGGGTTTGGAGTTGGGGGGTGGGGGGTTCGGGTCTGTACGGGTGCATGTTTGAGAGTGTGCTGAGTTGGGGGGTGGGGGTTTGGGTCTGGTTGGGTGCTTGTGTGTGTGTGTGCTGATTTGGGGGGTGGGGGTTTGGAGTTGGGGGGATGGGGGTTCGGGTCTGTATGGGTGCATGTTTGAGAGTGTGCTGAGTTGGGGGGTGGGGGTTCGGGTCTGGTTGGGTGCTTGTGTGTGTGCTGAGTTGGGGGGTGGGGGTTCGGGTCTGGTTGGGTGCTTGTGTGTGTTTGTGTGCTGATTTGGGGGGTGGGGGTTTGGAGTTGGGGGGGTGGGGGATTCGGGTCTGTACGGGTGCATGTTTGAGAGTGTGCTGAGTTGGGGGGTGGGGGTTCGGGTCTGGTTGGGTGCTTGTGTGTGCTGATTTGGGGGGTGGGGGTTTGGAGTTGGGGGGATGGGGGTTCGGGTCTGTATGGGTGCATGTTTGAGAGTGTGCTGAGTTGGGGGGTGGGGGTTCGGGTCTGGTTGGGTGCTTGTGTGTGTGCTGAGTTGGGGGGTGGGGGTTTGGGTCTGGTTGGGTGCTTGTGTGTGTGTGTGTGCTGATTTGGGGGGTGGGGGTTTGGAGTTGGGGGGATGGGGGTTCGGATCTGGTTGGGTGCTTGTGTGTGTGCTGAGTTGGGGGGGTGGGGGGTTCGGGTCTGTATGGGTGCATGTTTGTGTGTGTGTGCTGAGTTGGGGGGTGGGGTGGGCCAGGGTGAATAACATCAGAGACAACTGGCAGCCTTGCCTGGTGCCCTGTAGGATCACACAGGCAAGTGAAATGTGTTTGCCAGTGCGAACCCTGGCCACTGGCCGGATGTATAGCAACTGCACCCAGTGTGTAAATCCCGGGCCAAACCCAAATCTGCATCACCATGTAGCTCTGTTCCCATTTAGTGATGCTCTTTGGCATTCGCTGCAGTCCCCTAAAGATCATACTCCTAGGTCCAGATTTGTCCCTGGACATGGTATGATAGTAACAAATGTTTGCCCCCAACCCCCACTTACTATCCCCTCTCCCTCTCCAGCACTATCTGAAATGTCGTCAGGCCTAGTACGATAAAAGCTTGTTTTGTTCCTCTCCCTCCTTTCTCCTCCCCTCTCCCTCACCTTGTGTAATTCTTCGGCTCTACCAGAAATAAACTATCATAGCATATCATTAGAGATGTTGGGCCGGAGTGTCAAGGGTCAGCAGTGGGTGTGGTTATTTGTACATTCCTAAAGCTTTCAAAATAAATCGGCTGCAGACTTTTCTAGTAAGTTCCTGGATGATGTCTGCTCCTGTAATTTTGCAACTAAACCTCGATCAAGCGTTTGAGACCCATTGAGTGTGGGTAATTGTTACCTCTCTACAACCCCATCAAGCATTGTTCAGGGGGATAGAAGCACAAGCAGAAACTATTTCTCTGGCGCTCCTGCCATTTTTGCCCTGCCCAGGAAGAAACTGAGATCAGTTTCTTTGTATGTTCACTAAAGTAATTGGTCATACTGTGATATTTCCTTTCAAAAGCTCATAATTTGGCAACAGCTTGTGCTTTGAAATGTTATTTTTTTTTAAAAAGTATGTCCTCAATTTCCACCTTAATCTCAAACATAGCAGGTTGATATGCAATGCAGCCCGCGATTCCTCAAAGTATCCATCAATAAGTGCATAAAAAGGTATGCTGGTAGGGCTATGTTCTTTATCTGATCTTGTTCTTTTGTCGCTTCTAGGATTCTCCAAAAAGTATATAATTTGTATATACTCTAGACTTGGACCGTCGTAGTGGGAGCATAACAGTGGATTTCGTATCTTTATCCAAAGATGTCCCTGCCAATGTTTAGTGCAGTAAAAAAAAGAAAGATTGACCAGGAGCACCGTCAATTTAAGGATGAGTGGACTGAGAAGTTTTTTTTCATCGAGTCCAAACCTGATGTGTACTCGTGTCTCATTTGTCTCGAACGCATAGCAGTCCCCAAGGAATATAATATCCGCCGCCATTGTGAATCAAAACATTCACAATATAAGGATTTGCAGGGGGAAGCGAGAATTAAGAAAGCTGGGGAGCTAAAAACACAGCTGGCTAAGCAACAGGGTGTTTTTGCCCAGAAAAAAAAAGAATCAGAATGTGCCACCTTTGCGAGTTATAAGGTTGCTCGGCTTATTGCAAGGTCAGCACGTCCTTTCACAGATGGGGATTTCGTTAAAGACTGCGTGATGGAGATTTGCGAGGCAGTGTGTAAAGAAAAAAAAGATGTTTTTACAAATGTTCCCCTTTCACGTATGAGTATCCAGCGGTGTATTGTAGATATGGCTGACAATTGTTACAGCCAACTGAAAATGCGGTGTAAGGATGTCAAGTTCTTTTCAGCTGCCCTTGATGAGAGCACAGATGCAAGTGACACGGCCCACCTCTTAATTTTCATTCGGGGGGTCGATAATCAATGCAAAGTATTTCAGGAACTGGCTTCCCTGGTATCTTTGCATGGCAGGACTACTGGTGCTGACATTTTTAATGCCTTTCAAAAAGTCATTGATGATTTAAATTTGCCATGGGATGCGTTGGTAGGCGTGACGACTGATGGGGCGCCAGCCATGGTTGGGGAGCAAAATGGGTTTATTGGCTGCGTGAAAAGGCACTTAGGTGAGAAGGCTGTCCATTTAAAAAATTATCACTGCATAATCCACCAGGAGGCATTATGTGCAAAACATTTGAAATTCACTCAAGTGATGGACTTTGTTGTGAAAACGGTTAATTTTGTCCGTGCACGCTCTTTAAATCACCGATTATTTCAGGTGTTTCTAGAAGAGGTAAAGGCGGATTACGGTGATGTCCTATATCACACCGATGTTCGATGGCTTAGTCGTGGCAATGTGCTGAAGCGATTCTTTGCTTTACGGCACGAAATAAAAGCATTCCTTGATGAAAAGGGAATGGACACTTCTGTCATGCTAGATATTGACTGGGTAGCCGACTTTGCTTTTCTGACTGACCTGCAGGCCATTTCAATGATTTAAATTTACAGTTGCAAGGAAGCCAAAATCTCATATCGGATCTGTTGGAGGCAGTTTGTGCCTTTGAAATAAAGTTAAGGCTTCTGACAGCCCAACTGGAGAAAGGGATGCTGGCACACTACCCCACATGTGCAGAGGTTTTCCCCCATGACAAGTATGGAGGGTGGTATCGGCATGTGAAGGTCCTGAAGGAACTGCAAAATGTTTTTGAGAATCGTTTCTTACAATTCAAATCCCAGCGAGCCTCTTTTAAACTTTTTGCAGACCCTTTCTCAGCTGATGTTGACAGTGTGCAACCTGAACTGCAACTGGAACTGATTGAACTTCAGTGCTGTAGTGCCCTCAAAAATAAGCACAGAGAGATGCCTTTATTAGTCTTCTATCAGTCTCTGGACACTGCGCAATTCCCCAATCTTTCACGGGAAGCATTAAAGATGGTTTCTATGTTTGGCAGTACTTACATTTGTGAGCAAGTTTTTTCACAAATGAAACAACATAAATCCAGGCTAAGGACAAGACTAACTGACCAACATCTCCATGCTATCCTGAGAGTAGGAACAACCTCACTGGAGCCCGAGATCCAGAAACTGACAGCTGAGAAACGCTGCAATGTTTCTCACTGATCAACTATGTCTGGTTCACTGTTTAATCCTGTATGATTTGGGGAAATGTATAGTACAACATGTACGTTTTAAATACAAATAAAATGGTACACCTCCAAAAAGATGTTTTTTCCAACTGCCATAGTGTTTGGTTGGGGGAAAGGGGGCCATGGGGCATAATGTTTGGTTGGATGTGAAGGGGCCATGGGGCATAATGTTTGGTTGGATGTGAGGGGGCCATGGGGCATAGTGTTTGGTTGGGGGTGAGGGACATGGGGCATAGTGTTTGGTTGGGGTGAGGGGGCCATGGAGCATAGTGTTTGGTTGGGGGTGAGGGACATGGGGCATAGTGTTTGGTTGGGGGTGAGGGTGCCATGGGGAATAGTGTTTGGTTGGGGGTGAGGGACATGGGGCATAATGTTTGGTTGGGGGTGAGGGAGCCAAGGGGCATAGTGTTTGGTTGGGGGTGAGGGTGCCATGGGGAATAGTGTTTGGTTGGGGGTGAGGGACATGGGGCATAATGTTTGGTTGGGGGTGAGGGAGCCAAGGGGCATAGTGTTTGGTTGGGAGTGAGAGGGCCATGGAGCATAGTGTTTGGTTGGGGGTGAGGGACATGGGGCATAATGTTTGGTTGGGGGTGAGGGAGCCACGGGGCATAGTGTTTGGTTGGGGGTGAGGGTGCCATGGGGCATAGTGTTTGGTTGGGGGTGAGGGGGCCATGGAGCATAGTGTTTGGTTGGGGGTGAGGGGGCCATGGAGCATAGTGTTTGGTTGGGGGTGAGGGACATGGGGCATAATGTTTGGTTGGGGGTGAGGGAGCCATGGGGCATAATGTTTGGTTGGGGGTGAGGGAGCCATGGGGCATAGTGTTTGGTTGGGGGTGTGGGTGCCATGGGGCATAGTGTTTGGTTGGGGGTGAGGGGGCCATGGAGCATAGTGTTTGTTTGGGGGTGAGGGGGCCATGGAGCATAGTGTTTGGTTGGGGGTGAGGGACATGGGGCATAATGTTTGGTTGGGGGTGAGGGGGCCATGGGGCATAGTGTTTGGTTGGGGGTGAGGGACATGGGGCATAGTGTTTGGTTGGGGGTGAGGGTGCCATGGGGCATAATGTTTGGTTGGGGTGAGGGAGCCATGGGGCATAATGTTTGGTTGGGGGTGAGGGAGCCATGGGGCATAGTGTTTGGTTGGGGGTGAGGGTGCCATGGGGCATAGTGTTTGGTTGGGGGTGACGGGCCATGGAGCATAGTGTTTGGTTGGGGGTGAGGGACATGGGGCATAATGTTTGGTTGGGGGTGAGGGAGCCATGGGGCATAGTATTTGGTTGGGGGTGAGGGAGCCATGGGGCATAATGTTTGGTTGGGGGTGAGGGAGCCATGGGGCATAGTGTTTGGTTGGGGGTGAGGGGGCCAAGGGGCATAGTGTTTGGTTGGGGGTGAGGGACATGGGGCATAGTGTTGCACTCCAAGAGTGAACCCAATAATAAAGCTAAAACAGGCACAGTTGGGAGATGTTCATCTTTGGCTTTTTGAGGAACCCTGACTCAACGAAGGCCATAGTCCTCTTGGGCAACCCAAATAGCAAACTGTAGCAGTCCAAAATGACGGCATGTCCAATCTCGGGTCAATAAAATATATATAAGTTAACTAAACATGCGAGATACAATAACTAAATAGAAATAAATTATAACAATGGAAAATGTGTAGTACAAAATGTAAGTTTGAAATGCAAATAAAAATCGTTACCCCTCAAAAACATTATTTTTCCATGTGTTTAGAAATTGGGGGTTTAAAAAGCCTCCTGCCACGCCCCGCCTACAGCCCCGCCCACATTTACTTTTCGGCCCACTTTAGCCCTCATGTAAGGTACTTTCGGCCCTCTGTCAAAATCAGTTGTGCACCCCTGTTCTAGGTGAACGCTGAATGTAGCCAGTACATTGAAACTAGATGAAGGTAGAATGCAGCCAGTGCAGGATTCTAGGTGAACGCTGAATGTAGCCAGTACATTGAAACTAGATGAAGGTAGAATGCAGCAGGGCAGGGATTCTAGGTGAACGCTGAATGTAGCCAGTACATTGAAAATAGATGAAGGTAGAATGCAGCCAGTGCAGGGATTCTAGGTGAACGCTGAATGTAGCCAGTGCAGGGATTCTAGGTGAACGCTGAATGTAGCCAGTGCAGGGATTCTAGGTGAACGCTGAATGTAGCCAGTACATTGAAACTAGATGAAGGTAGAATGCAGCCAGTGCAGGATTCTAGGTGAACGCTGAATGTAGCCAGTACATTGAAACTAGATGAAGGTAGAATGCAGCAGGGCAGGGATTCTAGGTGAACGCTGAATGTAGCCAGTACATTGAAACTAGATGAAGGTAGAATGCAGCCAGTGCAGTGATTCTAGGTGACCGCTGAATGTAGCCAGTGCAGGGATTCTAGGTGAACGCTGAATGTAGCCAGTGCAGGGATTCTAGGTGAACGCTGAATGTAGCCAGTGCAGGGATTCTAGGTGAATGCTGAATGTAGCCAGTGCAGGGATTCTAGGTGACCACTGAATGTAGCCAGTGCAGGGATTCTAGGTGAACACTGAATGTAGCCAGTGCAGGGATTCTAGGTGAACGCTGAATGTAGCCAGTGCAGGGATTCTAGGTGAACGCTGAATGTAGCCAGTACATTGAATCTAAATGAAGGTAGAATGCAGCCAGTGCAGGGATTCTAGGTGAACGCTGAATGTAGCCAGTGCAGGGATTCTAGGTGACTGCTGAATGTAGCCAGTGCAGGGATTCTAGGTGAACGCTGAATGTAGCCAGTGCAGGGATTCTAGGTGAACGCTGAATGTAGCCAGTGCAGGGATTCTACGTGACCGCTGAATGTAGCCAGTGCAGGGATTCTAGGTGAACACTGAATGTAGCCAGTGCAGGGATTCTAGGTGAACGCTGAATGTAGCCAGTGCAGGGATTCTAGGTGAACGCTGAATGTAGCCAGTACATTGAATCTAAATGAAGGTAGAATGCAGCCAGTGCAGGGATTCTAGGTGAACGCTGAATGTAGCCAGTGCAGGGATTCTAGGTGACTGCTGAATGTAGCCAGTGCAGGGATTCTAGGTGAACGCTGAATGTAGCCAGTGCAGGGATTCTAGGTGAACGCTGAATGTAGCCAGTGCAGGGATTCTAGGTGAACGCTGAATGTAGCCAGTACATTGAAACTAGATGAAGGTAGAATGCAGCCAGTGCAGGATTCTAGGTGAACGCTGAATGTAGCCAGTGCAGGGATTCTAGGTGAACGCTGAATGTAGCCAGTGCAGGGATTCTAGGTGAACGCTGAATGTAGCCAGTACATTGAAACTAGATGAAGGTAGAATGCAGCCAGTGCAGGATTCTAGGTGAACGCTGAATGTAGCCAGTGCAGGGATTCTAGGTGAACGCTGAATGTAGCCAGTGCAGGGATTCTAGGTGACCGCTGAATGTAGCCAGTGCAGGGATTCTAGGTGAATGCTGAAAGTAGCCAGTGCAGGGATTCTAGGTGAACGCTGAATGTAGCCAGTGCTGGGATTCTAGGTGAACGCTGAATGTAGCCAGTACATTGAAACTAGATGAAGGTAGAATGCAGCCAGTGCAGGATTCTAGGTGAACACTGAATGTAGCCAGTGCAGGGATTCTAGGTGAACGCTGAATGTAGCCAGTGCAGGGATTCTAGGTGAACGCTGAATGTAGCTAGTACATTGAAAGTAGATGAAGGTAGAATGCAGCAAGACAGGGATTCTAGGTGAATGCTGAATGTAGCCAGTGCAGGGATTCTAGGTGAACGCTGAATGTAGCCAGTGCAGGGATTCAAGGTGAACGCTGAATGTAGCCAGTACATTGAATCTAAATGAAGGTAGAATGCAGCCAGTGCAGGGATTCTAGGTGAACGCTGAATGTAGCCAGTACATTGAAACTAGATGAAGGTAGAATGCAGCAGGGCAGGGATTCTAGGTGAACTCTGAATGTAACCAGTGCAGGGATTCTAGGTGACCGCTGAATGTAGCCAGTGCAGCGATTATAGGTGAACGCTGAATGTAGCCAGTGCAGGGATTCTAGGTGAACGCTGAATGTAGCCAGTACATTGAAACTAGATGAAGGTAGAATGCAGCAGGGCAGGGATTCTAGGTGAACGCTGAATGTAGCCAGTGCAGGGATTCTAGGTGAACGCTGAATGTAGCCAGTACATTGAATCTAAATGAAGGTAGAATGCAGCCAGTGCAGGTATTCTAGGTGAACGCTGAATGTAGCCAGTACATTGAAACTAGATGAAGGTAGAATACAGCAGGGCAGGGATTCTAGGTGAACGCTGAATGTAACCAGTGCAGGGATTCTAGGTGAACACTGAATGTAGCCAGTGCAGGGATTCTAGGTGAACGCTGAATGTAGCCAGTACATTGAATCTAAATGAAGGTAGAATGCAGCCAGTGCAGGGATTCTAGGTGAACGCTGAATGTAGCCAGTACATTGAAACTAGATGAAGGTAGAATGCAGCAGGGCAGGGATTCTAGGTCAACGCTGAATGTAGCCAGTACATTGAAACTAGATGAAGGTAGAATGCAGCAGGGCAGGGATTCTAGGTCAACGCTGAATGTAACCAGTGCAGGTATTCTACGTGACCGCTGAATGTAGCCAGTGCAGGGATTCTAGGTGAACGCTGAATGTAGCCAGTACATTGAAACTAGATGAAGGTAGATTGAAGCCATTGCAGGATTCTAGGTGAACGCTGAATGTAGCCAGTACATTGAAACTAGATGAAGGTAGAATGCAGCAGGGCAGGGATTCTAGGTGAACGCTGAATGTAGCCAGTTCAGGGATTCTAGGTGAACGCTGAATGTAGCCAGTGCAGGGATTCTAGGTGAACGCTGAATGTAGCCAGTACTTTGAAACTAGATGAAGGTAGAATGCAGCAGGGCAGGGATTCTAGGTGAACGCTGAATGTAGCCAGTGCAGGGATTCTAGGTGAACGCTGAATGTAGCCAGTGCAGGGATTCTAGGTGAACGCTGAATGTAGCCAGTGCAGGGATTCTAGGTGAACGCTGAATGTAGCCAGTACATTGAAACTAGATGAAGGTAGAATGCAGCAGGGCAGGGATTCTAGGTGAACGCTGAATGTACCCAGTGCAGAGATTCTAGGTGAACGCTGAATGTAGCCAGTGCAGGGATTCTAGGTGAACGCTGAATGTAGCCAGTGCAGGAATTCTAGGTGAACGCTGAATGTAGCCAGTACATTGAAACTAGATGAAGGTAGAATGCAGCAGGGCAGGGATTCTAGGTGAACGCTGAATGTAGCCAGTGCAGGGATTCTAGGTGAACGCTGAATGTAGCCAGTGCAGGGATTCTAGGTGAACGCTGAATGTAGCCAGTGCAGGGATTCTAGGTGAACGCTGAATGTAGCCAGTGCAGGGATTCTAGGTGAACGCTGAATGTAGCCAGTACATTGAAACTAGATGAAGGTAGAATGCAGCAGGGCAGGGATTCTAGGTGAACGCTGAATGTAGCCAGTGCAGGGATTCTAGGTGAACGCTGAATGTAGCCAGTGCAGGGATTCTAGGTGAACGCTGAATGTAGCCAGTACATTGAAACTAGATGAAGGTAGAATGCAGCCAGTGAAGGGATTCTTGGTGAACGCTGAATGTAGCCAGTGCAGGGATTCTAGGTGAACGCTGAATGTAGCCTCTGCATGGATTCTAGGTGAACGCTGAATGTAGCCAGTACAGGGATTCTAGGTGAACGCTGAATGTAGCCAGAGCATTGAATCTAAATGAAGGTAGAATGCAGCCAATGCAGGGATTCTAGGGGAACACAGAATGTAGCCAGGGCAGGGATTCTAGGTCAATGCTGAATGTGCAGGGATTCTAGGTGAATGCAGAATGTAGCCAGGGCAGGGATTCTAGGTGAACGCTGAATGTAGCCAGAGCATTGAATCTAAATGAAGGTAGAATGCAGCCAATGCAGGGATTCTAGGGGAACGCAGAATGTACCCAGGGCAGGGATTCTAGGTGAATGCTGAATGTGCAGGGATTCTAGGTGAACGCATAATGTAGCCAGGGCAGGGATTCTAGGTGAAAGCTGAATGTAGCCAGTACATTGAAACTAGATGAAGGTAGAATGCAGCAGGGCAGGGATTCTAGGTGAAAGCTGAATGTAGCCAGTACATTGAATCCAGATGAAGGTAGAATGCAGCCAGTGCAGGGATTCTAGGGGAACGCTGTGTAGAGAAGGAGCCAAATACCCCCACCTCAACCACTTCACCCATATTGCCTATATGTTGGGAACCAGAGTGTGAGACACGTGTAGTACCAGTGAAAATACAGATACCGAGGAGAATCCTGGAAGCAAGGTTCCCATTGAGAAAGTCATACCTGCATACGAGACAGTATGATGGCCATTCGGATGAAATCCCAGAAGAAGCAGGACCGATGAATGGAAGAGAAGAATGGTGACGTCACTCACCAAGCAAGCTGACGTACATAGAAGAGATGCAGAAACAAGAGAATGAAGATATTCTATAAGTCATCAAGAAAGTATCAAAGATAAGTGACATCTTGGGATCAAGATGAAGAAACTTATGCTACAGAAACAATGAAGATATCAAGTTATTTTACACGTTTACAGGTGCAAAGAAATGCAAAGTATTCTTGAGTCTTGCTTTATAGTGAATATTTTGCACGTGCGCAACATATACATATATTCAAGTGAGTAAAGAATTGATGTTTCCACTATCTGTTATAGCAGAGCTGGACTAAAAAAGGAATTCCTCCTTTTCAGTGTGTCGCAGTTAAAAAGCAAAGTGAATTACAAAGTGAATCTCAGAGAGGCAAGGCTGGACGAGCCCCAAGAAGCCAAGGCAGTATCAGGCTGGGGTGAGCAGACATTGGATCCAAATCGTGTGAAAGAATGAAACTCCTGTTCAGAATACATGGACAAAAACAAGGAAGATGTCAGAGGTCTATACGAAAATAGTATTTTAAATAAACCAGAAACTCGATTTTGTGGTCTTCATTCAAATGGAAGGATAAAGTTGGACCAACATGACGACCACACCTACGCATGAGGGCGGAGCGTGCCTTCACTCCCCTGAATTCTCCAGAGCAAAAGAACACTCCCAAGGACAAGTTCAAAGTCCTAATTGACAGCAGACCACTTGGGTGATGATAGATGAATATGCTAATTGGTGGGAAGCTATGGTTAAGACTAGCTCACCAGCACCTGGAAGTCTAGCCTGCGTGCTGCTGACATAGGTGGAAAAGTACTGACGGAGGTTAGAGTGCCAACCAATTGTAGGGGGCCGTGTGATTAAGGGTCCTATAGTTTGTGTAACCAATGGGACGTTGTGTATTTAGTGACGTTCATAGTGACTAGTTTAAGGGGAGGGCTTAGTTGCCCCACCTGATGTTAAGAGACCTTTTACTTTTCTTCACTCTCCTAGACTAGTATGGATTGTATATTTAGATGTTCCTTAAGAACCTATCACAATAGCCACTAGGTTATTGTAGTTTGCCTCGTAGGATAACAATAGTAAATACGGAGGTTGACGCCATCAATGATGATATTTTGCTATAAAAGAATGCTTTTTTAAAAAATGCTTTGAGGGACCTTACGCTGAGACATCCGTTGATGTCCGTTGTACACCCTGTATTAGATAACTGATATTAAAACAGTTATATTTTTGCCAACTACCTGAGTCGTTTTGATTATTGATGTTTGAGTAGCTTCTGCATCCCCAGCCATCTCCACGGTATTGCTACCTCTTCTTAAAGGGCTGGGGTCAACCAGTTCAGCTGAATGTAGTCAGTGCAGGGATTCTAGGTGAACGCTGAATGTGCAGGGATTCTAGGTGAACGCAGAATGTAGCCAGTGCAGGGATTCTAGGAGAACGCTGAATGTAGCCAGTGCAGGGATTCTAGGAGAACGCTGAATGTAGCCAGTGCAGGGATACTAGGTGAACGCTGAATGTGCAGGGATTCTAGGTGAACGCAGAATGTAGCCAGTGCAGGGATTCTAGGTGAAAGCTGAATGTAGCCAGTACATTGAATCTAAATGAAAGTAGAATGCAGCCAGTGCTGTGATTCTAGGTGAATGCTGAATGTAGCCAATGCAGGGATTCTAGGTGACTGGTAGCCAGTGCAGGGATTCTAGGTGAACGCTGAATGTGCAGGGATTCTAGGTGAAAGCAGAATGTAGCCAGTGCATGGATTCTAGGTGAATGCTGAATGTAGCCAGTACATTGAATCTAAATGAAGGTAGAATGCAGCCAGTGAAGGGATTCTAGGTGAACGCTGAATGTAGCCAGTACATTGAATCTAAATGAAAGTAGAATGCAGCCAGTGCTGAGATTCTAGGTGAATGTTGAATGCAGCCAGAGCAGGGATTCTAGGTGAATGCTGTATGTAGCCAGAGCAGGGATTCTAGGTGAATGCTGTATGTAGCCACAGCAGGGATTCTAGGTGAAGGCTGACTGTAGCCATTGCAGGGATTCTAGGTGAATGCTGAATGCAGCCAGAGCAGGGATTCTAGGTGAATGCTGTATGTAGCCACAGCAGGGATTCTAGGTGAATGCTGTATGTAGCCAGAGCAGGGATTCTAGGTGAATGCTGTATGTAGCCAGAGCAGGGATTCTAGGTGAATGCTGAATGCAGCCAGAGCAGGGATTCTAGGTGAATGCTGAATGTAGCCAGAGCAGGGATTCTAGGTGAATGCTGTATGTAGCCACAGCAGGGATTCTAGGTGAACGCTGAATGTAGCCATTGCAGGGATTCTAGGTGAACACTGAATGTAGCCATTGCAGGGATTCTAGGTGACCGCTGTATGTAGCCAGTGCAGGGATTCTAGGTGAACACTGAATGTAGCCATTGCAGGGATTCTAGGTGACCGCTGTATGTAGCCAGTGCAGGGATTCTAGGTGAACGCTGAATGTGCAGAGATTTGTCATGATGCCTACCCCCGGGCATCCGGATCAAGCCCATCAGCCCCGGGAGCAGGCATCCAGGTATTTAATAAAACCCCAGCAGCCCCGGCTGGGGGCTGTCTGGGTTCAGTCCTGGCGCCTTAGGTGCCAGGCTCATAATAGAAATCAGTCCTTGCGCCATTGAATCTAAATGAAGGTAGAATGCAGCCAGTGTTGAGATTCGAGGTGAATGTTGAATGTAGCCAATGCAGGGATTCTAGGGGACCGGTAGCCAGTGCAGGGATTCTAGGTGAACTCTGAATGTGCAGGGATTCTAGGTGAACGCAGAATGTAGCCAGTGCAGGGATTCTAGGTGAACGCTGAATGTAGCCAGTACATTGAATCTAAATGAAAGTAGAATGCAGCCAGTGTTGAGATTCGAGGTGAATGTTGAATTTAGCCAATGCCGGGATTCTAGGGGACCGGTAGCCAGTGCAGGGATTCTAGGTGAACTCTGAATGTGCAGGGATTCTAGGTGAATGCAGAATGTAGCCAGTGCAGGGATTCTAGGTGTACGCTGAATGTAGCCAGTACATTGAATCTAAATGAAGGTAGAATGCAGCCAGTGCAGAGATTCGAGGTGAATGTTGAATGTAGCCAGTCTATTCAATCTAGATGAAGTTAGAATGGAGCCAAGGCAAGGGTTCTAGGTGAACGCTGAATGTTCAGGGATTCTAGGTGAACACTGAATGTAGCCAGTGCAGGGATTCTAGGTGAACGCTGAATGCAGCCAGTGCAGGGATTCTAGGTGAATGCTGAATGCAGCCAGAGCAGGGATTCTAGGTGAACACTGAATGTAGCCAGTGCAGGGATTCTAGGTGAACGCTGAATGCAGCCAGTGCAGGGATTCTAGGTGAACGCTGAATGCAGCCAGTGCAGGGATTCTAGGTGAACACTGAATTTGGCCAGTGCAGGGATTCTAGGTGAACGCTGAATGCAGCCAGTGCAGGGATTCTAGGTGAATGCTGAATGCAGCCAGAGCAGGGATTCTAGGTGAACACTGAATGTAGCCAGTGCAGGGATTCTAGGTGAACACTGAATTTGGCCAGTGCAGGCATTCTAAGTGAAAACTGAAAGTAGCCACTACATTGAATCCAGATGAAGGTAGAATGCAGCCAGTGCTGGGGTTCTAGGTGAAAGCTGAATATAGCCAGTACAGAGATTCTAGGTGAACGCTGAATGTAGCCAGTGCAGGGATTCTAGGTGAATGCTGGATGTAGCCATTGCAGGGATTCTAGGTGAATGCTGAATGTAGCCATTGCAGGGATTCTAGGTGAATGCTGAATGCAGCCAGAGCAGGGATTCTAGGTGAATGCTGTATGTAGCCACAGCAGGGATTCTAGGTGAACGCTGAATGTAGCCATTGCAGGGATTCTAGGTGAACACTGAATGTAGCCATTGCAGGGATTCTAGGTGACCGCTGTATGTAGCCAGTGCAGGGATTCTAGGTGAACACTGAATGTAGCCATTGCAGGGATTCTAGGTGACCGCTGTATGTAGCCAGTGCAGGGATTCTAGGTGAACGCTGAATGTGCAGAGATTTGTCATGATGCCTACCCCCGGGCATCCGGATCAAGCCCATCAGCCCCGGGAGCAGGCATCCAGGTATTTAATAAAACCCCAGCAGCCCCGGCTGGGGGCTGTCTGGGTTCAGTCTGGCGCCTTAGGTGCCAGGCTCATAATAGAAATCAGTCCTGGCGCCATTGAATCTAAATGAAGGTAGAATGCAGCCAGTGTTGAGATTCGAGGTGAATGTTGAATGTAGCCAATGCAGGGATTCTAGGTGACCGGTAGCCAGTGCAGGGATTCTAGGTGAACTCTGAATGTGCAGGGATTCTAGGTGAACGCAGAATGTAGCCAGTGCAGGGATTCTAGGTGAACGCTGAATGTAGCCAGTACATTGAATCTAAATGAAAGTAGAATGCAGCCAGTGTTGAGATTCGAGGTGAATGTTGAATTTAGCCAATGCCGGGATTCTAGGGGACCGGTAGCCAGTGCAGGGATTCTAGGTGAACTCTGAATGTGCAGGGCTTCTAGGTGAATGCAGAATGTAGCCAGTGCAGGGATTCTAGGTGAACGCTGAATGTAGCCAGTACATTGAATCTAAATGAAGGTAGAATGCAGCCAGTGCAGAGATTCGAGGTGAATGTTGAATGTAGCCAGTCTATTCAATCTAGATGAAGTTAGAATGGAGCCAGGGCAAGGGTTCTAGGTGAACGCTGAATGTTCAGGGATTCTAGGTGAACACTGAATGTAGCCAGTGCAGGGATTCTAGGTGAACGCTGAATGCAGCCAGTGCAGGGATTCTAGGTGAATGCTGAATGCAGCCAGAGCAGGGATTCTAGGTGAACACTGAATGTAGCCAGTGCAGGGATTCTAGGTGAACGCTGAATGCAGCCAGTGCAGGGATTCTAGGTGAACACTGAATGCAGCCAGTGCAGGGATTCTAGGTGAACACTGAATTTGGCCAGTGCAGGGATTCTAGGTGAACGCTGAATGCAGCCAGTGCAGGGATTCTAGGTGAATGCTGAATGCAGCCAGAGCAGGGATTCTAGGTGAACACGGAATGTAGCCAGTGCAGGGATTCTAGGTGAACACTGAATTTGGCCAGTGCAGGCATTCTAAGTGAAAACTGAAAGTAGCCACTACATTGAATCCAGATGAAGGTAGAATGCAGCCAGTGCTGGGGTTCTAGGTGAAAGCTGAATATAGCCAGTACAGAGATTCTAGGTGAATGCTGTATGTAGCCAGAGCAGGGATTCTAGGTGAATGCTGTATGTAGCCACAGCAGGGATTCTAGGTGTAGGCTGACTGTGGCCATTGCAGGGATTCTAGGTGAATGCTGAATGCAGCCAGAGCAGGGATTCTAGGTGAATGCTGTATGTAGCCACAGCAGGGATTCTAGGTGAATGCTGCATGTAGCCAGAGCAGGGATTCTAGGTGAATGCTGTATGTAGCCAGAGCAGGGATTCTAGGTGAATGCTGAATGCAGCCAGAGCAGGGATTCTAGGTGAATGCTGAATGTAGCCAGAGCAGGGATTCTAGGTGAATGCTGTATGTAGCCACAGCAGGGATTCTAGGTGAACGCTGAATGTAGCCATTGCAGGGATTCTAGGTGAACACTGAATGTAGCCATTGCAGGGATTCTAGGTGACCGCTGTATGTAGCCAGTGCAGGGATTCTAGGTTAACACTGAATGTAGCCATTGCAGGGATTCTAGGTGACCGCTGTATGTAGCCAGTGCAGGGATTCTAGGTGAACGCTGAATGTGCAGAGATTTGTCATGATGCCTACCCCCGGGCATCCGGATCAAGCCCATCAGCCCCGGGAGCAGGCATCCAGGTATTTAATAAAACCCCAGCAGCCCCGGCTCGGGGCTGTCTGGGTTCAGTCCTGGCGCCTTAGGTGCCAGGCTCATCATAGAAATCAGTCCTGGCGCCATTGAATCTAAATGAAGGTAGAATGCAGCCAGTTTTGAGATTCGAGGTGAATGTTGAATGTAGCCAATGCAGGGATTCTAGGGGACCGGTAGCCAGTGCAGGGATTCTAGGTGAACTCTGAATGTGCAGGGATTCTAGGTGAACGCAGAATGTAGCCAGTGCAGGGATTCTAGGTGAACGCTGAATGTAGCCAATACATTGAATCTAAATGAAAGTAGAATGCAGCCAGTGTTGAGATTCGAGGTGAATGTTGAATTTAGCCAATGCCGGGATTCTAGGGGACCGGTAGCCAGTGCAGGGATTCTAGGTGAACTCTGAATGTGCAGGGATTCTAGGTGAATGCAGAATGTAGCCAGTGCAGGGATTCTAGGTGAACGCTGAATGTAGCCAGTACATTGAATCTAAATGAAGGTAGAATGCAGCCAGTGCAGAGATTCGAGGTGAATGTTGAATGTAGCCAGTCTATTCAATCTAGATGAAGTTAGAATGGAGCCAAGGCAAGGGTTCTAGGTGAACGCTGAATGTTCAGGGATTCTAGGTGAACACTGAATGTAGCCAGTGCAGGGATTCTAGGTGAACGCTGAATGCAGCCAGTGCAGGGATTCTAGGTGAATGCTGAATGCAGCCAGAGCAGGGATTCTAGGTGAACACTGAATGTAGCCAGTGCAGGGATTCTAGGTGAACGCTGAATGCAGCCAGTGCAGGGATTCTAGGTGAACGCTGAATGCAGCCAGTGCAGGGATTCTAGGTGAACACTGAATTTGGCCAGTGCAGGGATTCTAGGTGAACGCTGAATGCAGCCAGTGCAGGGATTCTAGGTGAATGCTGAATGCAGCCAGAGCAGGGATTCTAGGTGAACACTGAATGCAGCCAGTGCAGGGATTCTAGGTGAACACTGAATTTGGCCAGTGCAGGCATTCTAAGTGAAAACTGAAAGTAGCCACTACATTGAATCCAGATGAAGGTAGAATGCAGCCAGTGCTGGGGTTCTAGGTGAAAGCTGAATATAGCCAGTACAGAGATTCTAGGTGAACACTGAATGTAGCCAGTGCAGGGATTCTAGGTGAATGCTGGATGTAGCCATTGCAGGGATTCTAGGTGAATGCTGAATGTAGCCATTGCAGGGATTCTAGGTGAATGCTGAATGCAGCCAGAGCAGGGATTCTAGGTGAACACTGAATGTAGCCAGTGCAGGGATTCTAGGTGAACGCTGAATGCAGCCAGTGCAGGGATTCTAGGTGAATGCTGAATGCAGCCAGTGCAGGGATTCTAGGTGAACACTGAATTTGGCCAGTGCAGGCATTCTAAGTGAAAACTGAAAGTAGCCACTACATTGAATCCAGATGAAGGTAGAATGCAGCCAGTGCTGGGGTTCTAGGTGAAAGCTGAATGTAGCCAGAGCAGGGATTCTAGGTGAATGCTGTATGTAGCCACAGCAGGGATTCTAGGTGAACGCTGAATGTAGCCATTGCAGGGATTCTAGGTGACCGCTGTATGTAGCCAGTGCAGGGATTCTAGGTGAACACTGAATGTAGCCATTGCAGGGATTCTAGGTGACCGCTGTATGTAGCCAGTGCAGGGATTCTAGGTGAACGCTGAATGTAGCCAGTGCAGGGATTCTAGGTGAACACTGAATGAAGCCATTGCAGGGATTCTAGGTGAATGCTGAATGTAGCCATTGCAGGGATTCTAGGTGAATGATGAATGTTGCCATTGCAGGGATTCTAGGTGAATGCTGAATGTAGTCATTGCAGGGATTCTAGGTTAACACTGAATGTAGCCAGTGCAGGGATTCTAGGTGAACGCTGAATGCAGCCAGTGCAGGGATTCTAGGTGAACGCTGAATGCAGCCAGTGCAGGGATTCTAGGTGAACACTGAATTTGGCCAGTGCAGGCATTCTAAGTGAAAACTGAAAGTAGCCACTACATTGAATCCAGATGAAGATAGAATGCAGCAGTGCTGGGGTTCTAGGTGAAAGCTGACTATAGCCAGTGTAGGGATTCTAGGTGAACGCTGAAGTTGCAGGGATTCTAGGTGAATGCTGAATGTAGCCATTGCAGGGATTCTAGGTGAATGCTGAATGCAGCCAGAGCAGGGATTCTAGGTGAACACTGAATGAAGCCATTTCAGGGATTCTAGGTGAATGCTGAATGCAGCCAGAGCAGGGATTCTAGTTGAATACTGCATGTAGCCATTGCAGGGATTCTAGGTGACCGCTGTATGTAGCCAGTGCAGGGATTCTAGGTGAACACTGAATGTAGCCATTGCAGGGATTCTAGGTGACCGCTGTATGTAGCCAGTGCAGGGATTCTAGGTGAACACTGAATGTAGCCATTGCAGGGATTCTAGGTGACCGCTGTATGTAGCCAGTGCAGGGATTCTAGGTGAACGCTGAATGTGCAGAGATTTGTCATGATGCCTACCCCCGGGCATCCGGATCAAGCCCATCAGCCCCAGGAGCAGGCATCCAGGTATTTAATAAAACCCCAGCAGCCCCAGCTGGGGGCTGTCTGGGTTCAGTCCTGGCGCCTTAGGTGCCAGGCTCATAATAGAAATCAGTCCTGGCGCCATTGAATCTAAATGAAGGTAGAATGCAGCCAGTGTTGAGATTCGAGGTGAATGTTGAATGTAGCCAATGCAGGGATTCTAGGGGACCGGTAGCCAGTGCAGGTATTCTAGGTGAACTCTGAATGTGCAGGGATTCTAGGTGAATGCAGAATGTAGCCAGTGCAGGGATTCTAGGCGAACGCTGAATGTAGCCAGTACATTGAATCTAAATGAAAGTAGAATGCAGCCAGTGTTGAGATTCGAGGTGAATGTTGAATGTAGCCATTGCAGGGATTCTAGGTGAATGCTGAATGTAGCCATTGCAGGGATTCTAGGTGAATGATGAATGTTGCCATTGCAGGGATTCTAGGTGAATGCTGAATGTAGTCATTGCAGGGATTCTAGGTTAACACTGAATGTAGCCAGTGCAGGGATTCTAGGTGAACGCTGAATGCAGCCAGTGCAGGGATTCTAGGTGAACGCTGAATGCAGCCAGTGCAGGGATTCTAGGTGAACACTGAATTTGGCCAGTGCAGGCATTCTAAGTGAAAACTGAAAGTAGCCACTACATTGAATCCAGATGAAGATAGAATGCAGCAGTGCTGGGGTTCTAGGTGAAAGCTGACTATAGCCAGTGTAGGGATTCTAGGTGAACGCTGAAGTTGCAGGGATTCTAGGTGAATGCTGAATGTAGCCATTGCAGGGATTCTAGGTGAATGCTGAATGCAGCCAGAGCAGGGATTCTAGGTGAACACTGAATGAAGCCATTTCAGGGATTCTAGGTGAATGCTGAATGCAGCCAGAGCAGGGATTCTAGTTGAATACTGCATGTAGCCATTGCAGGGATTCTAGGTGACCGCTGTATGTAGCCAGTGCAGGGATTCTAGGTGAACACTGAATGTAGCCATTGCAGGGATTCTAGGTGACCGCTGTATGTAGCCAGTGCAGGGATTCTAGGTGAACACTGAATGTAGCCATTGCAGGGATTCTAGGTGACCGCTGTATGTAGCCAGTGCAGGGATTCTAGGTGAACGCTGAATGTGCAGAGATTTGTCATGATGCCTACCCCCGGGCATCCGGATCAAGCCCATCAGCCCCAGGAGCAGGCATCCAGGTATTTAATAAAACCCCAGCAGCCCCGGCTGGGGGCTGTCTGGGTTCAGTCCTGGCGCCTTAGGCGCCAGGCTCATAATAGAAATCAGTCCTGGCGCCATTGAATCTAAATGAAGGTAGAATGCAGCCAGTGTTGAGATTCGAGGTGAATGTTGAATGTAGCCAATGCAGGGATTCTAGGGGACCGGTAGCCAGTGCAGGTATTCTAGGTGAACTCTGAATGTGCAGGGATTCTAGGTGAACGCAGAATGTAGCCAGTGCAGGGATTCTAGGCGAACGCTGAATGTAGCCAGTACATTGAATCTAAATGAAAGTAGAATGCAGCCAGTGTTGAGATTCGAGGTGAATGTTGAATGTAGCCAATGCAGGGATTCTAGGGGACCGGTAGCCAGTGCAGGGATTTTAGGTGAACTCTGAATGTGCAGGGATTCTAGGTGAACGCAGAATGTAGCCAGTGCAGGGATTCTAGGTGAACGCTGAATGTAGCCAGTACATTGAATCTAAATGAAGGTAGAATGCAGCCAGTGCAGAGATTCGAGGTGAATGTTGAATGTAGCCAGTATATTCAATCTAGATGAAATTAGAATGGAGCCAGGCCAAGGGTTCTAGGTGAACGCTGAATGTTCAGGGATTCTAGGTGAACGCAGAATGTAGCCAGTGCAGGGATTCTAGGTGAACGCTGAATGTAGCCAGTACATTGAATCTAAATGAAGGTAGAATGCAGCCAGTGCAGAGATTCGAGGTGAATGTTGAATGTAGCCAGTATATTCAATCTAGATGAAATTAGAATGGAGCCAGGCCAAGGGTTCTAGGTGAACGCTGAATGTTCAGGGATTCTAGGTGAACGCTGAATGTAGCCAGTGCAGGGATTCTAGGGGAATGCTGAATGCAGCCAGAGCAGGGATTCTAGGTGAATGCTGAATGTAGCCATTGCAGGTATTCTAGGTGAACACTGAATGTAGCTAGTGCAGGGATTCTAGGTGAACGCTGAATGCAGCCAGTGCAGGGATTCTAGGTGAACGCTGAATGCAGCCAGTGCAGGGATTCTAGGTGAACACTGAATTTGGCCAGTGCAGGCATTCTAAGTGAAAACTGAAAGTAGCCACTACATTGAATCCAGATGAAGGTAGAATGCAGCCAGTGCTGGGGTTCTAGGTGAAAGCTGAATATAGCCAGTGCAGGGATTCTAGGTGAATGCTGAATGTAGCCATTGCGGGATTCTAGGTGAATGCTGAATGTAGCCATTGCAGGGATTCTAGGTGAATGCTGAATGCAGCCATTGCAGGGATTCTAGGTGAACACTGAATGTGGCCAGTGCAGGGATTCTAGGTGAACACTGAATGTAGCCAGTCTAGGGATTCTAGGTGAACGCTGAATGTAGCCATTGCAGGGATTCTAGGTGAACGTTGAATGTAGCCAGTGCAGGGATTCTAGGTGAACGCTGAATGTAGCCATTGCAGGGATTCTAGGTGAATGCTGAATGTAGCCATTGCAGGGATTCTAGGTGAATGCTGAATGCAGCCAGTGCAGGGATTCTAGGTGAACACTGAATTTGGCCAGTGCAGGCATTCTAAGTGAAAAGTGAAAGTAGCCACTACATTGAATCCAGATGAAGATAGAATGCAGCCAGTGCTGGGGTTCTAGGTGAAAGCTGAATATAGCCAGTGCAGGGATTCTAGGTGAACGCTGAAGTTGCAGGGATTCTAGGTGAATGCTGAATGTAGCCATTGCAGGGATTCTAGGTGAATGCTGAATGCAGCCAGAGCAGGGATTCTAGGTGAACACTGAATGGAGCCATTTCATGGATTCTAGGTGAATGCTGAATGCAGCCAGAGCTGGGATTCTAGGTGAACACTGAATGTAGCCATTGCAGGGATTCTAGGTGACCGCTGTATGTAGCCAGTGCAGGGATTCTAGGTGAACACTGAATGTAGCCATTGCAGGGATTCTAGGTGACCGCTGTATGTAGCCAGAGCAGGGATTCTAGGTGAACACTGAATGTAGCCATTGCAGGGATTCTAGGTGACCGCTCTATGTAGCCAGTGCAGGGATTCTAGGTGAACGCTGAATGTGCAGAGATTTGTCATGATGCCTTCCCCCGGGCATCCGGATCAAGCCCATCAGCCCCGGGAGCAGGCATCCAGGTATTTAATAAAACCCCAGCAGCCCCGGCTGGGGGCTGTCTGGGTTCAGTCCTGGCGCCTTAGGCGCCACGCTCATAATAGAAATCAGTCCTGGCGCCATTGAATCTAAATGAAGGTAGAATGCAGCCAGTGAAGGGATTCTAGGTGAACGCTGAATGTAGCCAATGCAGGGATTCTAGGTGACCGGTAGCCAGTGCAGGGATTCTAGGTGAACGCTGAATGTAGCCAATGCAGGGATTCTAGGTGACCGGTAGCCAGTGCAGGGATTCTAGGTGAACGCTGAATGTGCAGGGATTCTAGGTGAACGCAGAATGTAGACAGTGCAGGGATTCTAGGTGAACGCTGAATGTAGCCAGTACATTGAATCTAAATGAAAGTAGAATGCAGCCAGTGAAGGGATTCTAGGTGAACGCTGAATGTAGCCAATGCAGGGATTCTAGGTGACTGGTAGCCAGTGCAGGGATTCTAGGTGAACGCTGAATGTGCAGGGATTCTAGGTGAACGCAGAATGTAGACAGTGCAGGGATTCTAGGTGAACGCTGAATGTAGCCAGTATATTGAATCTAGATGAAGTTAGAATGCAGCCAGTGAAGGGATTCTAGGTGAACACTGAATGTAGCCAATGCAGGGATTCTAGGTGACCGGTAGCCAGTGCAGGGATTCTAGGTGAACGCTGAATGTGCAGGGATTCTAGGTGAACGCAGAATGTAGCCAGTGCATGGATTCTAGGTGAACGCTGAATGTAGCCAGTATATTGAATCTAGATGAAGTTAGAATGCAGCCAGTGAAGGGATTCTAGGTGAACGCTGAATGTAGCCAGTACATTGAAACTAGATGAAGGTAGAATGCAGCAGGGCAGGGATTCTAGGTGAACACTGAATGTGGCCAGTGCAGGGATTCTAGGTGACCGCTGTCTACCTTTTCCATTCAGTGTTACATGCCTTCCAGTTGAGTGCTACTACACCCCACTGGCTGCCTTTTTCTTCACTATGAAGAATAGCGGATACACGCAGCATTTTCCAGAAGCAAGCCGCAGCTTCCTTTAGAAGCAAGCCATCTGCTGCTTCTACGTGGTAGAAGTCAACACACTGCCCTACTCATCACCCCATAGCCTGATACCACCAGCCCCAGGCTCGGAGTTTTCGTGTCCTGCGCAAAATACGAAGCGCTCCATGGGCATCCACATATTCATATGGTGAAAATTCCAGATTCAGTTCGTTTTCCCATTGCTAAACCCAAATAATGTGCTGAATGCACGACATCTTGCATGGTGAGCACATGATGTGCCCTCTGAGGAGGACCCCCTACATTAAGGCTGTCTGTATTAAGGCTGAATGTGAAGATCCCAGTGCCTGAGGAAGGTGGTTGCTACCCATCAATATACCACCAAAACGCCAACTAGTCCTATGTAATGGCCGCAGGAACTACAGTCTCCTGCGGTTTGGCATCGTGGACATACACGCTTTATAGCGGTCGGCGTAGTACGCCCCCTTTCAGCCTGTGACAACACAGCAGATAAATGACTGTTTGGGTGACATTGTAGATGTCGACATTTTTTTCAGCCAAAATCTGGCTTAACACACAGCACTGTGCGACATTGTTTACATGGTTAGCCAAAATTAGGCTTAGCAAACAATATTCTGTGTGATATATATATTTTTTTTGTTGTAGCCACAATCAGGCTCTGGTTGGCGCATGTACTGTGCCATTTTCACGAAATTGTTTAATCTGAGCCTTTAGACAAGTTAGGGTCAGCTAGGGATAGTTTAAGCTTTATTAGCTATCTCGGAAAACTCTTATGATTTAAAATGTATTCACTGTTTTGCTAACACCAAATAATTTTTTGTCAGTTCCCATATATTGGGTTCCCATGTTTATTTCCTAGTGGGGTTGTACCCCTACTTCTGTGAACCTTTGCATAAATTCTGCTCGCATTGATTGTATGGACTAAATAGTCCTGTTTTTCTCTTTGTAAATTGCATTGTTTTTGTATGTTTTTCATGTTGTATGTACTTATCAAATTGACACATTGTCTTGTTACAAACTAACAATTAAAGCAAGTTTATAATTTTTTTATGCCAATGTACTTCTTCCCTTTTTTTCTCATAAAGGTCACTTTGACTGGTGAGAGACCAGTAAATTAAAATATTGAATTTGATTTAATCTATTGTTTAGGCTACCAGGAGAATAATACTGTTAGCTCCACAAATGATATTTTTTCACTTAGTAGGTTCAGGCACACCCTTGTGTTTATAGATGTCTGTCTGCTCCATTTGAGTGCCTGTACGGTTTGGAGTCCCTCTTTTGTTTAGACCGCTGAATGTAGCCATTGCAGTGATTCTAGGTGACCACTGAATGTAGCCAGTGCAGGGATTCTAGGTGAATGCTGAATGTAGCCATTTCAGGGATTCTAGGTGAATGCTGAATGTAGCCATTGCAGGGATTCTAGGTGAATGCTGAATGTAGCCGTTGCAGGGATTCTAGGTGACCACTGAATGTAGCCAGTGCAGGGATTCTAGGTGAATGCTGAATGTAGCCATTGCGGGGATTCTAGGTGAACACTGAATGTGGCTAGTGCAGGGATTCTCGGTGAATGCTGAAAGTAGCCAGTGCAGGGATTCTAGATGAATGCTGAATGTAGCCATTGCAGGGATTCTAGGTGAATGCTGAATGTAGCCAGAGCAGGGATTCTAGGTGAACACTGAATGTTGCCATTGCAAGGATTATAGGTGACCACTGAATATAGCCACTGCAGGGATTCTAGGTGAAAGCTGAATGTAGCTAGTGCAATAAGACCTTTGTTAGAATATAGTCAATGCCTTTAAACCTGTCGTGGTCCATGCTTATGGAAGTTCAGCCGCAGGCCCAGCTGCACTCCTGCACGCATTCGACTCGATACACCAGACTAAACAGAAAGCACACCATCTCTGCCATTAGAATGCAGCTATGAGCTACAACAAAAAAATGTGATATAGCACGGGTAGTATAGCTTAGTGGCAACGCGTTCATCTTGGAAGCAAGACGATGCAGAGCAACACAGTTTCAAATCCCGGGTCTGCGCTTAGAAACCTCTTCTGTATTAAGGACGTTATACAAAGACAATTATAAGTAATTATATAATTAATTATAAATTATAGCTGAACACATAATGAGTCTCTTGCACTTGCACACTCTCCTGACTACCCCAGCACCCATCCACAGGCCTGACCTTCGTGGGTAGCTTATAGGATCTCAGTCTGCCCATCCAGCTCCCCATCTTGCCTTCACGGGTAGCTTATCGGAGCTCGGCTAGCCCATCCAGATCCCCATCTTGCCTTCTTGGGTAGCTCACTGGAGCTTGGCGAGCCCATCCAGCTCCCCATCTTACCTTTATGGGTAGCTTATTGGAGCTTGGCCAGCCCATCCAGCTCCCCATATTGCCTTAATGGGTAGCTTATCGGAGCTCGGCCAGCTCATCCAGCTCCCCATCTTGCCTTCATGGGTAGCTTATAGGAGCTCGGCCAGCCCATCCAGCTCCCCATCTTGCCTTCACGGGTAGCTTATCGGAGCTCGGCTAGCCCATCCAGATCCCCATCTTGCCTTCATGGTTAGCTTATAGGAGCTCGGCCAGCCCACCCAGCTCCCCATCTTGCCTTCATGGGTAGCTTATCAGAGCTCGGCCAACCCACCCAGCTCCCCATCTGGCCTTCATGGGTAGCTTATTGGAGCTCGGCCAGTCCATCCAGCTCCCCATCTTGCCTTCATGGGTAGCTTATTGGAGCTCAGTCAGTCCATACGGCTCCCAATCTTGCCTTCGTGGGTAGCTTATCGAAGCTCAGCCAGCCCATCCAGCTCCCCATCTTGCCTTCATGGGTAGCTTATCAGTGCTCGGCCAGCCCATCCAGCGCCCCATCTTGTCTTCTTGGGTAGCTCACGGGAGCTTTGCGAGCCCATCCAGCTCCCAATCTTACCATCATGGGTAGCTTATCGAACCTCAGCCAGCCTATCCAGCTCCCCATCTTGCCTTAGTGGGTAGTTTATCAGAGCTCGGCCAGCCCATCCAGCTCCCCATCTTGCCTTCATGGTTAGCTTATCAGTGCTCGGCCAGCCCATCCAGCGCCCCGTCTTGCCTTCTTGAGTAGCTCACGGGAGCTTTGCGAGCCCATCCAGCTCCCAATCTTACCATCATGGGTAGCTTATTGGAGCTTGGCCAGCCCATCCAGCTCCCCATCTTGCCTTCATGGCTAGATTATAGGAACTCGGCCAGCCCACCCAGCTCCCCATCCTGCCTTCATGGGTAGCTTATCGGAGCTCGGCCAGCCCATCCAGCTCCCCTTCTTGCCTTCATGGGTAGCATATCGGAGCTTGGCCAGCCCACACAGCTCCCCATCTTGCCATCATGGGTAGCTTATCGGAGCTCGGCCAACCCCTCAGCTCCCCATCTTGCCTTCATAGGTAGCTTATCAGAGCTCGGCCAGCCCACCCAGCTCCCCAAATTGCCTTCATGGGTAGGTTATTGAAGCTTGGGCAGCCCATCCAGCTCCCCATCTTGCCTTCATGGGTAGTTTATAGGAGCTCGGCCAGCCCATCCAGCTCCTCATCTTGGCTTCATGGGTAGCTTATCGGAGCTCGCCAGCCCATCCAGTTCCCCATATTGCCTTCGTGGGTAGCTTATCGGAGCTCGGCCTGCCCATCCAGCTCCCCATCTTGCCTTCAAGGGTAGCTTATCGGAGCTCGGCCAGCCCATCCAGCTCCCCATCTTGGCTTCATGGGTATTTTATCGTAGCTCGGCCAGCCCATCCAGCTCCCCATCTTGCCTTCGTGGGTAGCTTATCGGAGCTCGACCTGGCACACCGAGCTCCCCATCTTGCCTTCGTGGTTAGCTTATCAGAGCTCGTCCGGCCCACCCAGCTCCCCCTCTTGCCTTCGTGAGTAGCTTATTGGAGCTCGACCAGCCCATCCAGCTCCTCATCTTGACTTCATGGGTAGCTTATCGGAGCTCGCCAGCCCATCCAGCTCCCCATCTTTCCTTCGTGGGTAGCTTATCGGAGCTCGGCCAGCCCATCCATCTCCCCATCTTGCCTTTAAGGGTAGCTTATCGGAGCTCAGCCAGCCCATCCAGCTCCCCATCTTGGCTTCGTGGGTAGCTTATCGGAGCTCGGCCAGCCCATCCAGTTCCCCATCTTGCCTTCATGGGTAGCTTATCGGAGCTCGACCCGGCCCACCGAGCTCCCCATCTTGCCTTCGTGGTTAGCTTATCAGAGCTCGTCCGGCCCACCCAGCTCCCCCTCTTGCCTTCGTGGGTAGCTTATTGGAGCTCGTCCGGCGCTCCCAGCTCCTCATCTTGCCTTCGTGGGTAGCTGATCGGAGCCCGGCCGGCCCATCCAGCTCCCCATCTTGCCTTTGTAGGTAGCTTATCGGAGCTCGGAGAGCCCATCCAGTTCCCCATCTTGCCTTCGTGGGTAGTTTATCGGAGCTCGGCCGCCCATCCAGCTCCCCATCTTGCCTTCGTGGGTAGCTTATTGGAGCTCGGACAGCCCATCCAGTTCTCCATCTTGCCTTCGTGGGTAGTTTATCGGAGCTCGGCCAGCCCATCCAGCTCCCCATCTTGCCTTCGTGGGTAGCTTATCGGAGCTCGGCCAGCCCATCCAGCTTCCCATCTTGCCTTCGTGGGTAGCTTATCGCAGCTCGGCCAGCCCATCCAGCTCCCCATTTTGCCTTCATGGGTAGCTTACTGGAGCTCGTCCAGCACATCCTGCTCCCCATTTTGCCTTCATGGGGAGCTTATCAGAGCTCGGCCAGCCCATCCTGCTCCCCATCTTGCCTTCGTGGGTAGTTTATTGGAGCTCGGCCAGCCCATCCAGCTTCCCATCTTGCCTTCATGGGTAGCTTACCGGAGCTCTAACCCGCCCATCCAGCTCCCCCCTTGCCTTTATGGGCAGCTTATCGAAGCTTGGGCAGCCCATCCAGCTCCCCATCTTGCCTTCATAGGTAGCTCACTGGACCTCGGCCAGCCCACCCAGCTCCTCATCTTGGCTTCATGGGTAGCTTATCGGAGCTCGCCAGCCCATCCAGCTCCCCATATTGCCTTCACGGGTAGCTTATCGGAGCTCGGCCTGCCCATCCAGCTCCCCATCTTGCCTTTAAGGGTAGCTTATCGGAGCTCGGACAGCCCATCCAGCTCCCCATCTTGGCTTTGTGGGTATCTTATCGGAGCTCGGCCAGCCCATCCAGCTCCCCATCTTGCCTTCGTGGGTAGCTTATCAGAGCTCGACCTGGCCCACCGAGCTCCCCATCTTGCCTTCGTGGTTAGCTTTTCAGAGCTCGTCCGCCCCACCCAGCTCCCCCTCTTGCCTTCGTGGGTAGCTTATTGGAGCTCGACCAGCCCATCCAGCTCCTCATCTTGGCTTCATGGGTAGCTTATCGGAGCTCGGCCAGCCCATGCAGCTCCCCATCTTGCCTTCATGGGTAGCTTATCGGAGCTCGACCCGGCCCACCGAGCTCCGCAACTTGCCTTCGTGGTTAGCTTATCAGAGCTCGTCCGGCCCACCCAGCTCCCTCTCTTGCCTTCGTGTGTAGCTTATTGGAGCTCGTCCGGCCCTCCCAGCTCCTCATCTTGCCTTCGTGGGTAGCTGATCGGAGCCCGGCCAGTCCATCCAGCTCCCCATCTTGCCTTCATGGGTAGCTTATTGGAGCTCAGTCAGTCCATACGGCTCCCAATCTTGCCTTCGTGGGTAGCTTATCGAAGCTCAGCCAGCCCATCCAGCTCCCCATCTTGCCTTCATGGGTAGCTTATCAGTGCTCGGCCAGCCCATCCAGCGCCCCATCTTGTCTTCTTGGGTAGCTCACGGGAGCTTTGCGAGCCCATCCAGCTCCCAATCTTACCATCATGGGTAGCTTATCGAACCTCAGCCAGCCTATCCAGCTCCCCATCTTGCCTTAGTGGGTAGTTTATCAGAGCACGGCCAGCCCATCCAGCTCCCCATCTTGCCTTCATGGTTAGCTTATCAGTGCTCGGCCAGCCCATCCAGCGCCCCGTCTTGCCTTCTTGAGTAGCTCACGGGAGCTTTGCGAGCCCATCCAGCTCCCAATCTTACCATCATGGCTAGCTTATTGGAGCTTGGCCAGCCCATCCAGCTCCCCATCTTGCCTTCATGGCTAGATTATAGGAACTCGGCCAGCCCACCCAGCTCCCCATCCTGCCTTCATGGGTAGCTTATCGGAGCTCGGCCAGCCCATCCAGCTCCCCTTCTTGCCTTCATGGGTAGCATATCGGAGCTTGGCCAGCCCACACAGCTCCCCATCTTGCCATCATGGGTAGCTTATCGGAGCTCGGCCAACCCCTCAGCTCCCCATGTTGCCTTCATAGGTAGCTTATCAGAGCTCGGCCAGCCCACCCAGCTCCCCAAATTGCCTTCATGGGTAGGTTATTGAAGCTTGGGCAGCCCATCCAGCTCCCCATCTTGCCTTCATGAGTAGTTTATAGGAGCTCGGCCAGCCCATCCAGCTCCTCATCTTGGCTTCATGGTTAGCTTATCGGAGCTCGCCAGCCCATCCAGTTCCCCATATTGCCTTCGTGGGTAGCTTATCGGAGCTCGGCCTGCCCATCCAGCTCCCCATCTTGCCTTCAAGGGTAGCTTATCGGAGCTCGGCCAGCCGATCCAGCTCCCCATCTTGGCTTCATGGGTATTTTATCGGAGCTCGGCCAGCCCATCCAGCTCCCCATCTTGCCTTCGTGGGTAGCTTATCGGAGCTCGACCTGGCACACCGAGCTCCCCATCTTGCCTTCGTGGTTAGCTTATCAGAGCTCGTCCGGCCCACCCAGCTCCCCCTCTTGCCTTCGTGGGTAGCTTATTGGAGCTCGACCAGCCCATCCAGCTCCTCATCTTGGCTTCATGGGTAGCTTATCGGAGCTCGCCAGCCCATCCAGCTCCCCATCTTTCCTTCGTGGGTAGCTTATCGGAGCTCGGCCAGCCCATCCATCTCCCCATCTTGCCTTTAAGGGTAGCTTATCGGAGCTCAGCCAGCCCATCCAGCTCCCCATCTTGGCTTCGTGGGTAGCTTATCGGAGCTCGGCCAGCCCATCCAGTTCCCCATCTTGCCTTCATGGGTAGCTTATCGGAGCTCGACCCGGCCCACCGAGCTCCCCATCTTGCCTTCGTGGTTAGCTTATCAGAGCTCGTCCGGCCCACCCAGCTCCCCCTCTTGCCTTCGTGGGTAGCTTATTGGAGCTCGTCCGGCGCTCCCAGCTCCTCATCTTGCCTTCGTGGTTAGCTGATCGGAGCCCGGCCGGCCCATCCAGCTCCCCATCTTGCCTTTGTAGGTAGCTTATCGGAGCTCGGAGAGCCCATCCAGTTCCCCATCTTGCCTTCGTGGGTAGTTTATCGGAGCTCGGCCGCCCATCCAGCTCCCCATCTTGCCTTCATGGGTAGCTTATCGGAGCTCGGACAGCCCATCCAGTTCTCCATCTTGCCTTCGTGGGTAGTTTATCGGAGCTCGGCCAGCCCATCCAGCTCCCCATCTTGCCTTCGTGGGTAGCTTATCGGAGCTCGGCCAGCCCATCCAGCTTCCCATCTTGCCTTCGTGGGTAGCTTATCGCAGCTCGGCCAGCCCATCCAGCTCCCCATTTTGCCTTCATGGGTAGCTGACTGGAGCTCGTCCAGCACATCCTGCTCCCCATTTTGCCTTCATGGGGAGCTTATCAGAGCTCGGCCAGCCCATCCTGCTCCCCATCTTGCCTTCGTGGGTAGTTTATTGGAGCTCGGCCAGCCCATCCAGCTTCCCATCTTGCCTTCATGGGTAGCTTACCGGAGCTCTAACCCGCCCATCCGGCTCCCCCCTTGCCTTTATGGGCAGCTTATCGAAGCTTGGGCAGCCCATCCAGCTCCCCATCTTGCCTTCATAGGTAGCTCACTGGACCTCGGCCAGCCCATCCAGCTCCCCATCTTGCCTTCGTGGGTAGCTTATCAGAGCTCGACCTGGCCCACCGAGCTCCCCATCTTGCCTTCGTGGTTAGCTTTTCAGAGCTCGTCCGCCCCACCCAGCTCCCCCTCTTGCCTTCGTGGGTAGCTTATTGGAGCTCGACCAGCCCATCCAGCTCCTCATCTTGGCTTCATGGGTAGCTTATCGGAGCTCGGCCAGCCCATGCAGCTCCCCATCTTGCCTTCATGGGTAGCTTATCGGAGCTCGACCCGGCCCACCGAGCTCCGCAACTTGCCTTCGTGGTTAGCTTATCAGAGCTCGTCCGGCCCACCCAGCTCCCTCTCTTGCCTTCGTGTGTAGCTTATTGGAGCTCGTCCGGCCCTCCCAGCTCCTCATCTTGCCTTCGTGGGTAGCTGATCGGAGCCCGGCCAGTCCATCCAGCTCCCCATCTTGCCTTCATGGGTAGCTTATTGGAGCTCAGTCAGTCCATACGGCTCCCAATCTTGCCTTCGTGGGTAGCTTATCGAAGCTCAGCCAGCCCATCCAGCTCCCCATCTTGCCTTCATGGGTAGCTTATCAGTGCTCGGCCAGCCCATCCAGCGCCCCATCTTGTCTTCTTGGGTAGCTCACGGGAGCTTTGCGAGCCCATCCAGCTCCCAATCTTACCATCATGGGTAGCTTATCGAACCTCAGCCAGCCTATCCAGCTCCCCATCTTGCCTTAGTGGGTAGTTTATCAGAGCACGGCCAGCCCATCCAGCTCCCCATCTTGCCTTCATGGTTAGCTTATCAGTGCTCGGCCAGCCCATCCAGCGCCCCGTCTTGCCTTCTTGAGTAGCTCACGGGAGCTTTGCGAGCCCATCCAGCTCCCAATCTTACCATCATGGCTAGCTTATTGGAGCTTGGCCAGCCCATCCAGCTCCCCATCTTGCCTTCATGGCTAGATTATAGGAACTCGGCCAGCCCACCCAGCTCCCCATCCTGCCTTCATGGGTAGCTTATCGGAGCTCGGCCAGCCCATCCAGCTCCCCTTCTTGCCTTCATGGGTAGCATATCGGAGCTTGGCCAGCCCACACAGCTCCCCATCTTGCCATCATGGGTAGCTTATCGGAGCTCGGCCAACCCCTCAGCTCCCCATGTTGCCTTCATAGGTAGCTTATCAGAGCTCGGCCAGCCCACCCAGCTCCCCAAATTGCCTTCATGGGTAGGTTATTGAAGCTTGGGCAGCCCATCCAGCTCCCCATCTTGCCTTCATGAGTAGTTTATAGGAGCTCGGCCAGCCCATCCAGCTCCTCATCTTGGCTTCATGGTTAGCTTATCGGAGCTCGCCAGCCCATCCAGTTCCCCATATTGCCTTCGTGGGTAGCTTATCGGAGCTCGGCCTGCCCATCCAGCTCCCCATCTTGCCTTCAAGGGTAGCTTATCGGAGCTCGGCCAGCCGATCCAGCTCCCCATCTTGGCTTCATGGGTATTTTATCGGAGCTCGGCCAGCCCATCCAGCTCCCCATCTTGCCTTCGTGGGTAGCTTATCGGAGCTCGACCTGGCACACCGAGCTCCCCATCTTGCCTTCGTGGTTAGCTTATCAGAGCTCGTCCGGCCCACCCAGCTCCCCCTCTTGCCTTCGTGGGTAGCTTATTGGAGCTCGACCAGCCCATCCAGCTCCTCATCTTGGCTTCATGGGTAGCTTATCGGAGCTCGCCAGCCCATCCAGCTCCCCATCTTTCCTTCGTGGGTAGCTTATCGGAGCTCGGCCAGCCCATCCATCTCCCCATCTTGCCTTTAAGGGTAGCTTATCGGAGCTCAGCCAGCCCATCCAGCTCCCCATCTTGGCTTCGTGGGTAGCTTATCGGAGCTCGGCCAGCCCATCCAGTTCCCCATCTTGCCTTCATGGGTAGCTTATCGGAGCTCGACCCGGCCCACCGAGCTCCCCATCTTGCCTTCGTGGTTAGCTTATCAGAGCTCGTCCGGCCCACCCAGCTCCCCCTCTTGCCTTCGTGGGTAGCTTATTGGAGCTCGTCCGGCGCTCCCAGCTCCTCATCTTGCCTTCGTGGTTAGCTGATCGGAGCCCGGCCGGCCCATCCAGCTCCCCATCTTGCCTTTGTAGGTAGCTTATCGGAGCTCGGAGAGCCCATCCAGTTCCCCATCTTGCCTTCGTGGGTAGTTTATCGGAGCTCGGCCGCCCATCCAGCTCCCCATCTTGCCTTCATGGGTAGCTTATCGGAGCTCGGACAGCCCATCCAGTTCTCCATCTTGCCTTCGTGGGTAGTTTATCGGAGCTCGGCCAGCCCATCCAGCTCCCCATCTTGCCTTCGTGGGTAGCTTATCGGAGCTCGGCCAGCCCATCCAGCTTCCCATCTTGCCTTCGTGGGTAGCTTATCGCAGCTCGGCCAGCCCATCCAGCTCCCCATTTTGCCTTCATGGGTAGCTGACTGGAGCTCGTCCAGCACATCCTGCTCCCCATTTTGCCTTCATGGGGAGCTTATCAGAGCTCGGCCAGCCCATCCTGCTCCCCATCTTGCCTTCGTGGGTAGTTTATTGGAGCTCGGCCAGCCCATCCAGCTTCCCATCTTGCCTTCATGGGTAGCTTACCGGAGCTCTAACCCGCCCATCCGGCTCCCCCCTTGCCTTTATGGGCAGCTTATCGAAGCTTGGGCAGCCCATCCAGCTCCCCATCTTGCCTTCATAGGTAGCTCACTGGACCTCGGCCAGCCCATCCAGCTCCCCATCTTGCCTTCGTGGGTAGCTTATCAGAGCTCGACCTGGCCCACCGAGCTCCCCATCTTGCCTTCGTGGTTAGCTTTTCAGAGCTCGTCCGCCCCACCCAGCTCCCCCTCTTGCCTTCGTGGGTAGCTTATTGGAGCTCGACCAGCCCATCCAGCTCCTCATCTTGGCTTCATGGGTAGCTTATCGGAGCTCGGCCAGCCCATGCAGCTCCCCATCTTGCCTTCATGGGTAGCTTATCGGAGCTCGACCCGGCCCACCGAGCTCCGCAACTTGCCTTCGTGGTTAGCTTATCAGAGCTCGTCCGGCCCACCCAGCTCCCTCTCTTGCCTTCGTGTGTAGCTTATTGGAGCTCGTCCGGCCCTCCCAGCTCCTCATCTTGCCTTCGTGGGTAGCTGATCGGAGCCCGGCCGGCCCATCCAGCTCCCCATCTTGCCTTTGTAGGTAGCTTATCGGAGCTCGGAGAGCCCATCCAGTTCCCCATCTTGCCTTCGTGGGTAGTTTATCGGAGCTCGGCAGCCCACCCAGCTCCCCAAATTGCCTTCATGGGTAGGTTATCGAAGCTTGGGCAGCCCATCCAACTCCCCATCTTGCCTTCATGGGTAGTTTATAGGAGCTCGGCCAGCCCATCCAGCTCCTCATCTTGGCTTCATGGGTAGCTTATCGGAGCTCGCCAGCCCATCCAGCTCCCCATATTGCCTTCGTGGGTAGCTTATCGGAGCTCGGCCTGCCCATCCAGCTCCCCAACTTGCCTTCAAGGGTAGCTTATCGGAGCTCGGCCAGCCCATCCAGCTCCCCATCTTGGCTTCGTGGGTATCTTATCGGAGCTCGGCCAGCCCATCCAGCTGCCCATCTTGCCTTCGTGGGTAGCTTATCGGAGCTTGACCTGGCCCACCGAGCTCCCCATCTTGCCTTCGTGGTTAGCTTATCAGAGCTCGTCCGGCCCACCCAGCTCCCCCTCTTGCCTTCGTGGGTAGCTTATTGGAGCTCGTCCGGCCCTCCCAGCTCCTCATCTTGCCTTCGTGGGTAGCTGATCGGAGCCCGGCCGGCCCATCCAGCTCCCCATCTTGCCTTTGTAGGTGGCTTACCGGAGCTCGGAGAGCCCATCCAGTTCCCCATCTTGCCTTCGTGGGTAGTTTATCGGAGCTCGGCTGCCCATCCAGCTCCCTATCTTGCCTTCGTGGGTAGCTTATCGGAGCTCGGACAGCCCATCCAGTTCCCCATCTTGCCTTCATGGTTAGTTTATCGGAGCTCGGCCAGCCCATCCAGCTCCCTATCTTGCCTTCATGTTTAGCTTATTGGAGCTCGGCTAGCCCATCCAGCTCCCCATCTTGCCTTCATGGGTAGCATATCAGAGCTCAGTCTGCCCATCCAGCTCCACATCTTGCCTTCATGGGTAGCTTATCGGAGCTTGGCCAGACCACCCAGCTCCCCATCTTGACTTCATGGGTAGCTGATCGGAGCTCGGCCAACCCATCCAGCTCCCCATCTTGCCTTCATGTGTAGCATATCGGAGCTCGGCCAGCCCATCCAGCTCCCCATCTTGCCTTCATGGGTAGCTTATCGGAGCTTGGACAGACCACCCATCTCCCCATCTTGGCGTCATGGGTAGCTTTTCGGAGCTCGGCCATCCCATCCAGCTCCCCATCTTGCCTTCATGTGTAGCTCACTGGGGCTCGGAGAGCCCATCCAGCTCCCCATCTTGCCTTCATGGGTAGTTGATCAGAGCTCAGCCAGCCCATCCAGCTCCCCATCTTGCCTTCATGGGTAGCTTATTGCAGCCAGGCTAGCCCAACCAGCTCCACATCTCAGCTTCATGGGTACCTTATCAGAGCTCAGCCAGCCCATCCAGCTCCCCATCTTGCCATCATGTGTAGCTCACTGGAGCTGGCCAGCTCATCCAGCTCCCCATCTTGCATTCGTGGGTAGCTCATCGGAGCTCGGCCAGCCCATCCAGCTCCCCATCTTGCCTTCATGGGTAGCTTATCGGAGCTCAGCCAGCCCCCCATCTTACCTTCATGGCTAGCTTATCGCAGCTCAGCTAGCCCACCCAGCTCCCCATCTTGCCTTCACGGGTAGCTTATCGGAGCTCGGCCAGCCCATCCAGCTCCCCATCTTCCCTTTGTGGGTAGCTTATTGGAGCTCGGCCAGCCCATCCAGCTCCCCATCTAGCCTTCGTGGGTAGCTTATCAGAGCACGGCCAGCCTATCCAGCTCCCCATCTTGCCTTTGTGGGTAGCTTACCGCAGCTCGGCCAGCCCATCCAGCTCCCCATCTTGCCTTCTTGGGTAGCTTATCGAAGCTCGGCCAGCCCATCCAGCTCCCCATTTTGCCATTCGTGGGTAGCTTACTGGAGCTCGGCCAGCCCATCCTGCTCCCCATCTTGCTTTCATGGGTAGCTTATCGAAGCTCGGCCAGCCCATCCCGCTCCCCATCTTGCCTTCATGGGCAGCTTATCAAACCTCAGCCAGCCCATCCAGCTCCCCATCTTGCCTTCATGGGTAGCTTATCGGAGCTCGGCCAGCCCATCCAGCTCCCCATCTTGCCTTAATGGGTAGCTCATTGGAGCTCGGCCAGCCCATCCAACCCCCCCATCTTGCCCTCATGGGTAGCTCACTGAGCTCGGCCAGCCCTCCCAGCTCCTCATCTTGCCTTCGTGGGTAGCTGATCGGAGCCCGGCCGGCCCATCCAGCTCCCCATCTTGCCTTTGTAGGTAGCTTATCGGAGCTCGGAGAGCCCATCCAGTTCCCCATCTTGCCTTCGTGGGTAGTTTATCGGAGCTCGGCAGCCCACCCAGCTCCCCAAATTGCCTTCATGGGTAGGTTATCGAAGCTTGGGCAGCCCATCCAACTCCCCATCTTGCCTTCATGGGTAGTTTATAGGAGCTCGGCCAGCCCATCCAGCTCCTCATCTTGGCTTCATGGGTAGCTTATCGGAGCTCGCCAGCCCATCCAGCTCCCCATATTGCCTTCGTGGGTAGCTTATCGGAGCTCGGCCTGCCCATCCAGCTCCCCAACTTGCCTTCAAGGGTAGCTTATCGGAGCTCGGCCAGCCCATCCAGCTCCCCATCTTGGCTTCGTGGGTATCTTATCGGAGCTCGGCCAGCCCATCCAGCTGCCCATCTTGCCTTCGTGGGTAGCTTATGGGAGCTCGACCTGGCCCACCGAGCTCCCCATCTTGCCTTCGTGGTTAGCTTATCAGAGCTCATCCGGCCCACCCAGCTCCCCCTCTTGCCTTCGTGGGTAGCTTATTGGAGCTCGTCCGGCCCTCCCAGCTCCTCATCTTGCCTTCGTGGGTAGCTGATCGGAGCCCAGCCGGCCCATCCAGCTCCCCATCTTGCCTTTGTAGGTGGCTTACCGGAGCTCGGAGAGCCCATCCAGTTCCCCATCTTGCCTTCGTGGGTAGTTTATCGGAGCTCGGCTGCCCATCCAGCTCCCTATCTTGCCTTCGTGGGTAGCTTATCGGAGCTCGGACAGCCCATCCAGTTCCCCATCTTGCCTTCATGGTTAGTTTATCGGAGCTCGGCCAGCCCATCCAGCTCCCTATCTTGCCTTCATGTTTAGCTTATTGGAGCTCGGCTAGCCCATCCAGCTCCCCATCTTGCCTTCATGGGTAGCATATCAGAGCTCAGTCTGCCCATCCAGCTCCACATCTTGCCTTCATGGGTAGCTTATCGGAGCTTGGCCAGACCACCCAGCTCCCCATCTTGACTTCATGGGTAGCTGATCGGAGCTCGGCCAACCCATCCAGCTCCCCATCTTGCCTTCATGTGTAGCATATCGGAGCTCGGCCAGCCCATCCAGCTCCCCATCTTGCCTTCATGGGTAGCTTATCGGAGCTTGGACAGACCACCCATCTCCCCATCTTGGCGTCATGGGTAGCTTTTCGGAGCTCGGCCATCCCATCCAGCTCCCCATCTTGCCTTCATGTGTAGCTCACTGGGGCTCGGAGAGCCCATCCAGCTCCCCATCTTGCCTTCATGGGTAGTTGATCAGAGCTCAGCCAGCCCATCCAGCTCCCCATCTTGCCTTCATGGGTAGCTTATTGCAGCCAGGCTAGCCCAACCAGCTCCACATCTCAGCTTCATGGGTACCTTATCAGAGCTCAGCCAGCCCATCCAGCTCCCCATCTTGCCATCATGTGTAGCTCACTGGAGCTGGCCAGCTCATCCAGCTCCCCATCTTGCCTTCGTGGGTAGCTCATCGGAGCTCGGCCAGCCCATCCAGCTCCCCATCTTGCCTTCATGGGTAGCTTATCGGAGCTCAGCCAGCCCCCCATCTTACCTTCATGGCTAGCTTATCGCAGCTCAGCTAGCCCACCCAGCTCCCCATCTTGCCTTCACGGGTAGCTTATCGGAGCTCGGCCAGCCCATCCAGCTCCCCATCTTCCCTTTGTGGGTAGCTTATTGGAGCTCGGCCAGCCCATCCAGCTCCCCATCTAGCCTTCGTGGGTAGCTTATCAGAGCACGGCCAGCCTATCCAGCTCCCCATCTTGCCTTTGTGGGTAGCTTACCGCAGCTCGGCCAGCCCATCCAGCTCCCCATCTTGCCTTCTTGGGTAGCTTATCGAAGCTCGGCCAGCCCATCCAGCTCCCCATTTTGCCATTCGTGGGTAGCTTACTGGAGCTCGGCCAGCCCATCCTGCTCCCCATCTTGCTTTCATGGGTAGCTTATCGAAGCTCGGCCAGCCCATCCCGCTCCCCATCTTGCCTTCATGGGCAGCTTATCAAACCTCAGCCAGCCCATCCAGCTCCCCATCTTGCCTTCATGGGTAGCTTATCGGAGCTCGGCCAGCCCATCCAGCTCCCCATCTTGCCTTAATGGGTAGCTCATTGGAGCTCGGCCAGCCATCCAACCCCCCCATCTTGCCCTCATGGGTAGCTCACTGAGCTCGGCCAGCCCTACCTGCTCCCCATCTTGCCTTCATGGGTAGCTTATTGGATCTCAGCCAGCTCATCCAGCTCCCCATCTTGCCTTCATGGGTAGCTTATTGGAGCTCGGCTAGCCCATCCAACTCCCCATATTGCCTTCATGGGTAGCTCACTGAGCTCGGCCAGCCCATCCAACTCCCCATCTTGCCATCATGGGTAGCATATCGGAGCTCAGTCTGCCCATCCAGCTCCACATCTTGCCTTCAGGGGTAGCTTATTGGAGCTTGACCAGACCATCCAGCTCCCCATCTTGACTTCATGGGTAGCTGATCGGAGCTCGGCCAGCCCATCCAGCTCCCCATCTTGCCTTAATGGGTAGCATATCGGAGCTCGGCCAGCCCATCCAGCTCCCCATCTTGCCTTCATGGGTAGCTTATCGGAGCTAGGCCAGACCACCCAGCTCCCCATCTTGGCTTCATGGGTAGATTATCAGAGCTTGGCCAGCCCATCCAGCTCCCCATCTTGTCTTCATGTGTAGCTCACTGGGGCTCGGCCGGCCCATCCACCTCACCATCTTATCTTCATGGTTAGCTTATTGGAGCTTGGCCAGCCCATCCAGCTCCCCATCTTGCCTTCATGGGTAGCTTATCGAAGCTCGGCCAGCCCGCCCAGCTCCCCATTTTGCCATCATGTGTAACTTATCGGAGCTCGGCCAGCCCATCCAGCTCCACATCTTGCCTTCATGGGTAGCTTATCAGAGCTCAGAAAGCCCATCCAGCTCCCCATCTTGTCTTCAATGTTAGCTTATCGGAGCTCGGCTAGCCCACCCAGCTCCACATCTCGGCTTCATGGGTAGCTTATCAGAGCTCAGCCAGCCCATCCAGATTCCCATCGTGCCATCACGTGCAGCTAACTGGAGCTGACTAGCTCATCCAGCTCCCCATCTTGCCTTTATGTGTAGCTTATTGGAGCTGGGCCAGCCCATCCAGCTCCCCAACTTGCCTTCATCGGTAGCTTATCGGAGCTCGGCCAGCCCCCGATCTTGACTCCATGGGTAGCTTATCGGAGCTCAGCTAGCCCACCCAGCTCCCCATCTTGCCTTCGTGAGTAGCTTATTGGAGCTCAGCCAGCCCATCCAGCTCCCCATTTTCCCTTCATGGGTAGCTAATCGAAGCTCGGCCAGCCCATCCAGCTCCCCATCTTGCCTTCATGGGCAGCTTATCGAAGCTCGGCCAGCCCATCCAGCTCCACATCTTGCCTTCATGGGCAGCTTATCGAAGCTCGGCCATCCCATCCAGCTCCCCATCTTGCCTTCATGGGTAGCTTATCGGAGCTTGGCCAGCCCATCCAGCTCCCCATCTTGCCTTCATGGGTAGCTTATCGGAGCTCGGCCAGCACATCCAGCTCCCCATCTTGCCTTCATGGGTAGCTCACTGGAGCTCGGCCAGCCCATCCAGCTTGCCTTCATGGGTAACTTATTGGAGCTCAGCCAGCCCATCCAGCTCCCCATCTTGCCTTCATGGGTAGCTCACTGAGCTCGGCCAGCCCTACCTGCTCCCCATCTTGCCATCATGTATAGCTCCCTGGAGCTGGCCAGCTCATCCAGCTCCCCATCTAGCCTTAATGGGTAGCTTATCGGAGCTCCGCCAGCCCTCATCTTGCCTTCATGGGTGGCTTATCTGAGCTCGGCCAGCCCATCCAGCTCCCCATCTTGCCTTCATGGGTAGCTTATCGGAGCTTGGCCAGACCACCCAGCTCCCCATCTTGGCTTCATGGGTAGATTATCAGAGCTTGGCCAGCCCATCCAGCTCCCCATCTTGCCTTCATGTGTAGCTCACTGGGGCTCGGCCGGCCCATCCACCTCACCATCTTACCTTCATGGTTAGCTTATTGGAGCTTGGCCAGCCCATCCAGCTCCCCATCTTGCCTTCATGGGTAGCTTATCGAAGCTCGGCCAGCCCGCCCAGCTCCCCATTTTGCCATCATGTGTAACTTATCGGAGCTCGGCCAGCCCATCCAGCTCCCCATCTTGCCTTCATGGGTAGCTTATCAGAGCTCAGAAAGCCCATCCAGCTCCCCATCTTGTCTTCAATGTTAGCTTATCGGAGCTCGGCTAGCCCACCCAGCTCCACATCTCGGCTTCATGGGTAGCTTATCAGAGCTCAGCCAGTCCATCATGCTTCCCATCGTGCCATCACGTGCAGCTAACTGGAGCTGACTAGCTCATCCAGCTCCCCATCTTGCCTTTATGTGTAGCTTATTGGAGCTGGGCCAGCCCATCCAGCTCCCCAACTTGCCTTCATCCGTAGCTTATCGGAGCTCGGCCAGCCCCCGATCTTGACTCCATGGGTAGCTTATCGGAGCTCAGCTAGCCCACCCAGCTCCCCATCTTGCCTTCGTGAGTAGCTTATTGGAGCTCAGCCAGCCCATCCAGCTCCCCATTTTCCCTTCATGGGTAGCTAATCGAAGCTCGGCCAGCCCATCCAGCTCCCCATCTTGCCTTCATGGGCAGCTTATCGAAGCTCGGCCAGCCCATCCAGCTCCACATCTTGCCTTCATGGGCAGCTTATCGAAGCTCGGCCATCCCATCCAGCTCCCCATCTTGCCTTCATGGGTAGCTTATCGGAGCTCGGCCAGCCCATCCAGCTCCCCATCTTGCCTTCATGGGTAGCTTATCGGAGCTCGGCCAGCCCATCCAGCTCCCCATCTTGCCTTCATGGGTAGCTCACTGGAGCTCGGCCAGCCCATCCAGCTCCCCATCTTGCCTTCATTGGTAACTTATTGGAGCTCAGCCAGCCCATCCAGCTCCCCATCTTGCCTTCATGGGTAGCTCACTGAGCTCGGCCAGCCCTACCTGCTCCCCATCTTGCCATCATGTATAGCTCCCTGGAGCTGGCCAGCTCATCCAGCTCCCCATCTAGCCTTAATGGGTAGCTTATCGGAGCTCCGCCAGCCCTCATCTTGCCTTCATGGGTGGCTTATCTGAGCTCGGCCAGCCCATCCTGCTCCTCATCTTGCCTTTGTGGGTAGCTTATCGGAGCTCGGCCAGCCCCCCATCTTGCCTTCATGGGTAGCTTATTGGAGCGCGGCCAGCCCATCCATCTCCCCATCTTGCCTTCATGGGTAGCTTTTCAGAGCTCGGCCAGCCCATCCAGCTCCCATCTTGCCTTCATGGGTAGCTTATCGGAGCTCGGCCAGCCCATCCAGCGCCCCATCTTGCTTTCGTGGGTAGCTTATTGGAGATCGGCCAGCCCATCCAGCTCCCCATCTTGCCTTCGTGGGTAGCTTATCAGAGCTCGGCCAGCCCATCCAGCTCCCCATCTTGCCTTCATGGGTAGCGTACTGGAGCTCGACCAGCCCATCCCGCTCACCATCTTGCCTTCATGGGTAGCTTATCGGAGCTCGGCCAGCCCATCTAGCTACCCATCTTGCCTTCATGGGTAACTTATCGGAGCTCAGAGCTCGGGCAGCCCATCCAGCTCCCCATCTTGGCCAAATGCGCACAATTGTCCCATGTCTTGGACTTCGGTCCCCCAAGTGCGTTCCCACAACCAGCGTGATGAGGCCATACTAAAGGGATGTAGGTGCTATACAAATGACAAACTACTACTACATGGGGCAAATCTCTTAGGTGCTCTTCAAGAGCAATTACCTTTGTACCTTTTAATCTTACCCCTCCCCTTTCACTTACCCCACTGCCCACCACCCACTCCTCTTCCTCTGCGCTCCAACATATTCTTGTGTGCATGTGGGGTGTTACAAGACACCAAAAAATAAAAAATCAATAAAACCTATTGTTAAGACTGATTTCCTATATTCTGGCCTGGTGGACAGCTGTATAGAAGGCCAACCTATATTGTGACAGGGGCAACTCTGGGAAGCTGTAGCCAAACCAGTTTAAGGTAGCAGTGACAGGTGGTCTAGGCTAAGATCTTCAGAGGGGTGCGATTGTAAAGGGTCCACAATGAGGTCACACAATCGGAGTCACAAATTACCATTAGACAGGATGTATGAAAATACAGTTATTTAATTATGGCCAAATACACTTAAGAAAAATGAACACATGCATGTAGACTTATCAACTAATACCATCAAACTAAAATACATATATACAATCACAGGTTCAAGTGCATAACACAACTCAAGATACTCCTACAAGGGAATGAATACATGAGTATTGAACACAAAAAGGTCCACAGAGAATTTACCCCTAACTAATATTGTCCAACCCTAAGTTGCCTGGGGCCTTGTGCCCTATTGTTCAGGATACAAAGATACAGCACTCAGGAAGCAGGAGAAAATGTAGGTAGGGTCTCTGGGGTCCAGTGATGGATTCTTAGAGCCAGGGTTCAAGATAGACAGAGTCCAAAAATTCCCCCCAACAGTTAGAAGTCTTGCCAAGGCAAGCATTGGCAAAGCCAATAGGTTTAGGATAAAGGATATTATAAGTCCATTGACTTACAATGGGAGTGTAGGGGTATGTTAAAAGCTCAATAACTTACCACCCTCACTCCAAAACTTCCCAAGGCTTTCCAGAACAAAGGAAGGGTGTCCTGGCTTGCTTTTCCCACCAAATTCTGCGGTCCACGATTTTCACAGGTTGTAGGTTCGAGTGATTCTCCGGTTACGATCTTTTGCCGGTGCAAGGACTCTTGATGAAGAAATGCAGAATAAACAATGCAGCACCCTTCTCAGGACTGGAGGCGGGTCAGAAAAGCAGGTTTCGGACTGTGCACGCCACGCACAGCGATGCAGCAGGACTCAGAATCTGCAGTCGGACTTTCAGTTATTTCTCGGGTCACCTTGGTGCTAGGATGCCGACATTTCACAGAGGGTGTCCTTACAGTAGTAGCTGAGGGCGTGTCAAGTTTCAGGCGGAAACTCAGAATGGCAACGAAGATAACTTGGTAGCCCAAAAACGAAGCTGGTCAGCCACAGGACAATTCCCAGGCCCTTCCGAAGGCGGTTTTTGTACTGGGCACCGAGTAGGCTTCGGGAATGGATGGTCCGTCCAATCTAGCGGTCGTAGCACCTTTGCAGGCCTACTGGAGATCAAGCGACAGACAGGGCTCCACCAGGACTGCAGCAGAAGTTGGTTGCCAGGCCTCGGTCAGACAGGTTAGAGGTTTCTTTGTGGGTCTCCTCAGCTGGACGGATTCTTTGCTCCTTCAGGTTCTTCCAGGATCTCTGAGAATTGCATGCAGGGGCCCTCTTCTTATCCTAAAAGCCAGGTAGGAGTCCAAACTCCCACTAGCCAATGGCAGAACTAGCCCACAAACACACCCCACAGTGGTCCAATCAGGATCACTGGCAGAAACACTCATGCATACCATCCAGACACACAGAAACCAGGATGTGGATTGGGGTCAGACTGACCCAGCCCACATCCTGCCTGCAAACACACAAAGCCCTCCAGTAGCCCGCCAAAATCTCCTGCTTTCCCAGGCTCTGGAAGTCCTTATAAGGATCTTTCTGACCTCTGAGGCCAGGAAGAAGGCAAAACAACAAGATGCAAAAAGAATGGGCGAAAAACCTGATCGCACGGCCATGTTCACCAGTAGCCACAGTAAGTAGCCAAACACGGTAAATGCGGTTTAGCTAAAAACGAAATTCCCCAAAAAGTGGGGAAAAGTCACTGCTGCCACCAGCCCATCTTTTAAGCACCGCAGAATAACCAAACAATCCTTGGAGTGTTAGTCTAGGGCAAAACTAAAACGAACCCCTTTGCACTGCAGTGTAAGCTGCTGTGTGCAATGATAAAAAGTTACCACAGGTGATACAAAAGTAGTCACAAGTAACAACATAGTCACAGTACTGATAGCCTTACAGACATTAGAAAGTAGCTACTCGCTATTTAGGAAGCAGCTGAAAACTCTACTCTTTCGATAATTCGTTACATATTCAGCATGGACTCCTTTGAGTCCCCTGTCCTTCTTTTTTATGTTGTCCTGTGATCTGTCCTCTTGTGTTGTTGTCGCGCCCTGATGCTTGCGAGCTTCGGCTCGTTATAAATATATAAATAAAATAAAATATCAGTTTCCCCATAACATGTGAGCCAAGGCCAGTACAGTGAAGCTTAAGGCTTCACTGTAATGCAAAAAGTACAGGTCAGATTGAAAAATAAAAGCAAAAGGTTTGGGAGTTCCATGAAGAGGGAAGGAAGGGTCAGTAAAAAGACTCTTTCCTAACACCTACGGATGCATCAGTGCTGGCGCCAAGACACTGGGTAAGCGTGCTATCATTTAAGGTGCCAAGAGGGCCATGCACGCATGTATAGGCACAATGCAAGAAACAAGTTCAATGGGTCAGTCAAGGGTATGCTGTGTTCCTCCCCTAGTTTAGTTTAGTTTAGTTTAGTTTAGTTTATTGATTCGTAAGGTGCACCTAACCCTTAGGTAACTGGGCACATAAACATCATACATGGTTACAAAAACAATCAGGAATGACATAAAGGAGGGGTACAAGGAAAAGCCGACTCAGAGTTACAGATTAGGTGGCGCACATGTGAGTACAGGCAAGTACTGGAAGTTGCTGGCAACTGTTAATGAGCCTTGTCTGTAAGCCAGTTTTTTTTACTTTTGTTTTGAAAGGCCAGAAAGTGTGTTCCGTTCTGATCGAGAGAGGGAGCAAGTTCCAGCATTTGGCAGCTTGAACTCGGAAGCTGGCTCCTCCATCGGTTATGAGGTTAAACCTTGGGATGCTGAGGCAATGTGAATAGAAGGATCTGGTAGGTCTGGCTGGTTGTTTTCTGGTGAATTTGTCGGAGCGGTATTTCGGTGCAGTGTTGGAAAGACATTTGTGCGTGAGAACAAGCCTGCGGAACAGGATCCTATCACGAATCGGGAGCCAGTGGGTGTCCATTCTGAGGCTTGATATGGGGTGAGATCTGGGAATATTTAACGCTGCCCTCAAAGCGTTTTTCTGAAGGACCTGCAGTCTATTAAGGTTGCGTTCTGAGGAACCTAGGTATAGAGAGTTGCAGTAATCCAACTTACATAAGACTAGTGCCCTAGCTAGCGTAATGCAGCTGTTAGGAGACGAGTAGGATTTGCATGCATTGATGAGCTTATTAGTGTAAGCAGCTGTGGAAGCAGTGCCACTCACTTGTTTCTTGACAAAGAGTAGAGTCTAGATAGACTCCCAAGGTCTTGACTTCTTTGGCTACCGTAATAATGTTGCAGTCAATGCTGAAAGACGAGTAGCAGGGCTCAGGTTTGTTTAGGCGGGCTTGATTCCCAATGATCAAGCACTCTGCCTGGTCGTCATTGAGACACAAGCTGTGGGGGGCCATCCAGGCATTTATTTCCTGGTAGATTTCATTTATCAAGTAGGAATCATTCTCGTAGCAACCACTGAGTGTATTGAGAACCTGGGTGTCATTGGCGTAGTTTGTATAGATGACACCCAGATCGTCAAGACAGTCAAAGAGAAGCTTAGTGAATATGTTATAAAGCGTTGGGGGGATGCAGGAACTCTGGAGTACTCCACATGTGATGGGGACTGGCACAGCTGTGGCTGAGGGTGCGAAGACTCTGGTGGTTCGGTTTGATAAGAAGGATTGGATCCAATTCGATGCTTTTGGGGAGAAGGCAGCGGTTGAAGTTAGGTGTTATGTTAGGATCTTGTGATCAACAAGATCAAATGCTGCAGAGAGATCTAGCAACAGGAGTATAGCCAGCTTGCCTTTATCTTTCGACTCATCCATTTGGATTTTCAAGTCCAAGAGGGCCGTTTCTGTGCCGTGTCTCGGTCTGAAGCCGGATTGACGGAGGCTGAGAAGGTTGTTATCCTCCAGGTGTTTTTGAATTTGTATATAGGCCTCTCTGTCTAGTATTTATAGGAGGAACGGGACAGTAGTGATGGGCCTATAATTGGTTGGGATGTTTGGATGTTTGAGAAGGGGCATGACCCATGCCTCCTTAAGGCTATTGGGGACTAAGCCAGAGTTAAAGGAGGTGTTAATCACAGTGGCAATGAATGGGGCCAGGTCTTTCGCGCCTTCCTTGATCACTGGGGATGGGCAGATATCACCCTGACACCTAGATGGTTTTGTGCATACGGATAATGTTTTCCACTTCCTTAGGAGTGACTGGGAGAAGGAGAAAGAAGGGCAGGTATGGGGATGGGAATCCAACGGGGGGTTTACATTAGAATTGTTAAGTAAACTAGATTTCTTTTTCTCTATTTTGGCTTGAAGCATAGAGGTTTTGTCGGAGTGGGCCTGCTGCATCCTTGACACAGGCTTCTGTTGGTGGAGCTGGAGACTCTAGTTCCCTCAGGACAGTGAAGAGTTCCCTAGTACTGGATCTGGCGTTTAGGATTCTGCTATTGTAGGTCTCCTTTTCTTGTGTTAATGATGGCTAGTTTGTAAGCAGCGGCAGCCAAAGTGATGTTAGTCTTGTTAACAAGGGTAGGAGATTTCCTCCATAGAGTTTCCGCGGCTCTCTTGGCGTTGCAGAGGGTTTTCAGTTCCGCAGTGAAACATTTATTGAGATGAGCTACTGGTTTCGCTTTTTGTAGTTTCATGGCTGTGACATCGTTTATGGTGGATTTTAGGTTGGCATTGTAGAGGTCAACCAGATTTTCAAAGTAGTACTGTGCCTAGTACTGCACAGCACTGCCCCTAGACTACTGATAAGATGTCCCAGTACCATATTTATGGTACTAGGACCTAAAGGTACTATCCCTTCAGTACACCAATGAAAAGCTGAATCTGCTGCGTAAAGGTCTCCCAATCTGTGCAGATGTTCTGCCTCTGGTACTACTGAAAAGTGGCCCGGGCCTCTCTCTGCAGTAGTGGCCCAGGCCTCTCTCTGCAGTAGTGGCCCAGGCATTTCTCTGCAGTTGTGGCCCAGGCATTTCTCTGCAGTAGTGGCCCGGGCCTCTCTCTGCAGTAGTGGCCCAGGCCTCTCTCTGCAGTAGTGGCCCAGGCATTTCTCTGCAGTTGTGGCCCAGGCATTTCTCTGCAGTAGTGGCCCGGGCCTCTCTCTGCGGTAGTGACCCAGGCATTTCTCTGCAGTAGTGGCCCGGGCATTTCTCTGCAGTTGTGGCGCGGGCATTTTTTTGCAGTAGTGGCCTGGGCATTTCTCTGCAGTAGTGGCCCAGGCCTCTCTCTGCAGTAGTGGCCCGGGCATTTCTCTGCAGTTGTGGCGCGGGCATTTCTCTGCAGTAGTGACCGGGCCTCTCTCTGCAGTAGTAGCCCGGGCCTTTCTCTGCAGTAGTAGCCCGGGCATTTCTCTGCAGTAGTGGGCCGGGCATTTCTCTGCAGTAGTGGCCCGGGCCTCTCTCTGCAGTAGTGGCCTGGGCATTTCATGCAGTGCTGTGGATAAGAGCTTGTGCAGTCCGTGCAGTGCTGTGCATAAGAGCCTGTGCAGTCCATACAGTGCTGTGGATAAGAGCTGGTGAGGTCCTTACAGTGCTGTGGATAAGAGCTGGTGAGGTCCTTACAGTGCTGTGAATAAGAGCTGGTGCGGTCCTGGCAGTGCTGTGAATAAGAGCTGGTGCAGGCCATGCAGTGCTGTGGATATGAGCTGGTGAGGTCCTTACATTGCTGTGAATAAGAGCTGGTGCGGTCCATGCAGTGCTGTGGATAAGAGCTGGTGCGGTGCATGCAGTGATGTGGATAAGAGCTGGTGCAAGCCATGCAGTGCTGTGAATAACAGCTGGTCCGGTCTATGCAGTTTTGTGAATAAGAGCTGGTGCAGTCCATGCAGTGCTGTGGATAAGAGCTTGTGCAGTCCTTATAGTGCTGTGAATAAGAGCTGGTGCGGTCCGTGCAGTGCTGTGATTAAGAGTTGGTGCGGGGCATGCAGTGATGTGGATAAGAGCTGGTGAGGTCCTTACAGTGCTGTGGATAAGAGCTGGAGAGGTCTTTACAGTGCTGTGAATAAGAGCTGGTGCGGTCCATGCACTGCTGTGGATAGGAGCTGGTGCGGTGCATGCAGTGATGTGAATAAGAGCTGGTGCGGTCCATGCAGTGCTGTGAATAATAGCTGGTGTGGTCTATGCAGTGCTCTGGATAAGAGCTGGTGCGGTCCATGCAGTGCTCTGGATAAGAGCTGGTGCAGTGCATGCAGTGATGTGGATAAGAGCTGGTGCATGCCATGCAGTGCTGTGGATAAGAGCTGGTGCGGTCCATGCAGTGCTGTAAATAAGAGCTTGTGCAGTTCAGTTCATGCAGTGCTGTGGAAAAGAGGTGGTGCAGTCCATGCAGTGCTGTGGATAAGAGCTTATGCAGTCCATGCAGTGCTGTGGATAAGAGCTGGTGAGGTCCTTACAGTTCTGTGGATAATAGCCGGTGAGGTCCTTACAGTGCTGTGGATAAGAGCTGGTGCGGTCCATGCAGTGCTGTGAATAAGAGCTGGTGCGCCGCATGCAGTGCTGTGGATAAGAGCTGGTGCGGTCCCTGCAGTGCTGTGGATAAGAGCTGGTGCCGTGCACGCAATGATGTGGAAAAGAGCTGGTGCAGGCCATGCAGTGCTGTGAATAACAGCTGGTGTGGTCTATGCAGTGCTGTGAATAAGAGCTGGTCTAGGCCATGCAGTGCTGTGGATAAGAGCTGGTGCGGTCCATGCAGTGCTCTGGATATGAGCTGGTGCAGTGCATGCAGTGATTTGGATAAGAGCTGGTGCGGTCCATGCAGTGCTGTGAATAAGAGCTTGTGCAGTCCATGCAGTGCTGTGGAAAAGAGGTGGTGCAGTCCATGCAGTGCCGTGGATAAGAGCTTGTGCAGTCCATACAGTGCTGTGGATAAGAGCTGGTGAGGTCCTTACAGTGCTGTGGATAATAGCTGGTGAGGTCCTTACAGCCGTCACGACTCGCTCCCTTCGCTCCCGTTCCCGCCACTTGCGGGCATGTTTTGGGGTTTATTCCCTACTGGACATTTCCTCTGAACCTAATGCTACAGTGCTGTGATGAATTGGGAGCGCTAAAACTTTATTTTCCAAGTTACTTCCCTTCCGGATCCATTCCAGGTTTTTGGCAGCCAGCATGCTACTTTAATCAAATGACTATGCTTCCCAGAATGCCTGGCTCACTGCTTCACCTCCTCCCTTACAGGACAAGGTTGGGTGGAGGATAGGCAACACCTGTGGCTGCAGGTGCAGCAGGCGGCACACCTGAGGGGTGTGCTCGTTAAGCAGCTTTAAAAGCCTCAGTTTGCTTCAGTCCAGCGCTGGTCATCGTTGCAGTGTTCCTGTTGTGACTGGTCCCTTGTTCCTTGTTCCTAGCTTTTGTGCCTAGTTCCTAGTTCCTGTTTCTTGTTCCTCCGCCCTGGATTTCGGATTCATGTGCTTAATTGATTTCTGCTTTCTGGATTTCCCTTTCTGTCTTCCTCTGTCTGCAGGCAGCCTTTCTCTGTGCTTTACCCTTTGATGCAGCCCAATTTGCCTGTGTTCTCAGTATCTTTGATGCTGTCCTTTGCTACTGAAAAAAATGTGATGCATTAGTCTTTCCCTTTTTAGTTTTAGTTTCCTGCCTTTTCTCCTTGGATGGGTGGGAAAGGTTTCCCTTTGTGATATAATTTTCCCTGCTCCTGATCCTTACTTTATATTGGGATCCATTCCATGTTTTCCATTGCACTTCTGCATTTATTTCCCATTTGATTATTTAGGTGTGGGGTGCTGTTGTAACTAGTCCCTGTGTGAATGCCTTTTGTTTTCCTCACTATTTCTTTAATCACAATTCCTACTTGCTCCTTTACTTGGGTCTTATGTATTTAGTTATCCTCCACCCATTGCTGTTATAGCCTTCTGGGTCCCTGCTTGATCAACTGGGTTTATGGGTTTACTGACATTCAAGTGGTCTTTCCGGTTCTCGTGAGTACTGTTTCTAAGTTCCTTATTCAGTATCATCCAGAGTGTCAGCTCACAGATCCTGTCCTTGCTTGCCTTCTACGTGGGCTTAGCGCTGCCAGTATCTGTAATAGCATAGTGGGTAAGGAGTTTGCCGACTTTCCTTTCAGTCATAAGGAGGTTCTAAGTGCTTACCCCACATCCCTTTTCATATATTGGTATTTTTGTTTCACTCTATCTACACTCCTGGGTTTTAGTATATATGAGTCGTGGTTCTTGTGTGCACATTTCCCTTGCCATATTCGCTGCCTTTGTACTGAACTGATTCATCCTGACAACAGCACTGTGAATAAGAGCTGGTGCGGTTCATGCAGTGCTGTGGAGAAGAGCTGGTGCGGTCCATGCAGTGCTGTGAATAAGAGCTTGTGCAGTCCATGCAGTGCTGTGGAAAAGAGGTGGTGCAGTCCATGCAGTGCCGTGGATAAGAGCTTGTGCAGTCCATACAGTGCTGTGGATAAGAGCTGGTGAGGTCCTTACAGTGCTGTGGATAATAGCTGGTGAGGTCCTTACAGTGCTGTGAATAAGAGCTGGTGCGGTCCTTACGGTGCTGTGGAAAAGAACTGGTGAGGTCCTTACAGTGCTGTGAATAAGAGCTGGTGAGGTCCATGCAATGCTGTGGATAAGAGCTGGTGCAGGCCATGCAGTGCTGTGGATAAGAGTTTATGCAGTCCATACAGTGCTGTGGATAAGACCTGACGAGGTTCTTACAGTGCTGTGAATAAGAGCTGGTGAGGTCCTTACAGTGCTGTGAATAAGAGCTGGTGCACGCCATGCAGTGCTGTGGATAAGAGCTGGTGCGGTCCACGCAGTGCTGTGAATAAGAGCAGGTGCGGTCCATGCAGTGCTGTGAATAAGAGCTGGTGCACGCCATGCAGTGCTGTGGATAAGAGCTGGTGCAGTCCATGCAGTGCTGTGAATAAGAGCTGGTGCGGTCCATGCAGTTTTGTGAATAAGAGCTGGTGCAGTCCATGCAGTGCTGTGGATAAGAGCTTGTGCAGTCCTTATAGTGCTGTGAATAAGAGCTGGTGTGGTCCGTGCAGTGCTGTGATTAAGAGTTGGTGCGGGGCATGCAGTGATGTGGATAAGAGCTGGTGAGGTCCTTACAGTGCTGTGGATAAGAGCTGGAGAGGTCCTTACAGTGCTGTGAATAAGAGCTGGTGCGGTCCATGCACTGCTGTGGATAGGAGCTGGTGCGGTCCATGCACTGCTGTGGATAAGAGCTGGTGCGGTCCATGCAGTGCTGTGAATAAGAGCTGGTGCAGGCCATGAAGTGCTGTGGATAAGATCTGGTGAGGTCCATGCAGTGCTGTGAATAAGTGCTGGTGAGGTCCATGCAGTGCTGTGGATAAGAGCTTGTGCAGTCCTTGCAGTGCTGTGAATAAGAGCTGCTGCGGTCCATGCAGTGATGTGGATAAGAGCTGGTGCGGTGCATGCAGTGATGTGGATAAGAGCTGGTGCAGTCCATGCAGTGCTGTGAATAAGAGCTGCTGCAGTCCATGCAGTGCTGTGGATAAGAGCTTGTGCGGTCCTTGCAGTGCTGTGAATAAGAGCTGTTGTGGTCCATGCAGTGCTGTGGATAAGAGCTGGTGCAGTGCATGCAGTGATGTGGATAAGAGCTGGTTCGGCCCATGCAGTGCCGTGAATAAGAGCTGGTGCGGTCCATGCAGTGCTGTGAATAAGAGCTGGTGCAGGCCATGCAGTGCTGTGGATAAGAGCTTGTGCAGTCCATACAGTGCGGTGGATAAGAGCTGGTGCAGTCCATGCAGTGCTGTGAATAAGAGCTGGTGTGGTCCATGCAGTTTTGTGAATAAGAGCTGGTGCGGTCCATGCAGTGCTATGGATAAGAGCTTGTGCAGTCCTTACAGTGCTGTGAATAAGAGCTGGTGCGGTCCGTGCAGTGCTGTGATTAAGAGTTGGTGCGGGGCATGCAGTGATGTGGATAAGAGCTGGTGCAGTCCATGCAGTGCTGTGAATAAGAGCTGCTGCGGTCCATGCAGTGCTGTGAATAAGAGCTTGTGCAGTCCATACAGTGCTGTGGATAAGAGCTGGTGAGGTCCTTACAGTGCTGTGGATAAGAGCTGGTGCGGTGCATGCAGTGATGTGAATAAGAGCTGATGCGGTCCATGCAGTGCTGTGAATAAGAGCTGGTGCGGGCCATGAAGTGCTGTGGATAAAATCTGGTGAGGTCCATGCAGTGCTGTAAATAAGAGCTGGTTCGGTCCATGCAGTGCTGTGGATAAGAGCTTGTGCAGTCCTTGCAGTGCTGTGAATAGAGCTGCTGCGGTCCATGCAGTGCTGTGGATAAGAGCTGGTGCGGTGCATGCAGTGATGTGGATAAGAGCTGGTGCGGTCCATGCAGTGCTGTGAATAAGAGCTGGTGCGGTCCATGCAGTGCTGTGGATAAGAGCTTGTGCCGTCCATGCAGTGCTGTGGATAAGAGCTGTTGAGGTCCTTACAGTGCTGTGGATAAGAGCTGGTGAGGTCCTTATAGTGCTGTGAATAAGAGCTGATGCGGTCCATGCAGTGCTGTGGATAAGAGCTGGTGTGGTGCATGCAGTGATGTGGATAAGAGCTGGTGCGGTGCATGCAGTGATGTGGATAAGAGCTGGTGCAGTCCATGCAGTGCTGTGAATAAGAGCTGGTGCAGGTCATGCAGTGCTGTGGATAAGAGCTGGTGCGGTCCATGCAGTGCTGTGAATAAGAGCTGGTGCGGACCATTCAGTGCTGTGGATAAGAGCTTGTGCAGTCCTTGCAGTGCTGTGAATAAGAGCTGTTGCGGTCCATGCAGTGATGTGGATAAGAACTGGTGCGGTGCATGCAGTGATGTGGATAAGAGCTGGTGCGGTCCATGCAGTGCTGTGAATAAGAGCTGGCGCGGTCCATGCAGTGCTGTGAATAAGAGCTGGTGCGGTCCATGCAGTGCTGTGAATAAGAGCTGGTGCAGGCCATGCAGTGCTGTGGATAAGAGCTGGTGCGGTCCACGCAGTGCTGTGAATAAGAGCAGGTGCGGTCCATGCAGTGGTGTGAATAAGAGCTGTTGCGGACTATGCAGTGCTGTGGATAAGAGCTGGTGCAGTCCATGCAGTGCTTTGAATAAGCGCTGGTGCGGTGCAGGCAGTGCTGTGTGTAAGGGGACTTGCTGGTGGCTGTCTTTTCTATACTGCAAATCCAGGTTAATTGAGACCTACGGGGTTGGGAGCGGTGTGCTTAGAAGCGCAGGTGGCAGGATAGCTCCGATAGGCCCCGCCTTCTGACCCTTCCCACGACCACCTCTCTCCCACAGTGCTTTGAAACGGCCTAAACTCGGCAGTACGGGCTATGCACGAATGCTACATACTTGCCCTCTACCTGTAACTAAGACATTCTCTGCAACAGCGCCTCGATGCCTTTGGGCTGTAGTGCGCTTTACAAATATAAATAAATAAACACACACGCAGTACTGTAACTATAGTAGTGCAGGCAAGCGCTGGTACTGGCCGTATAGCACCGGGGGCATTTGCTGTGTCTGCTTCTGCTGCAGTTGCTGCAGGGCTGCGGCTGTCCTCTAACGCTGGACGTGGGCACTGGTGATGGCATGATGCCTAGCGCTGTGCAACTGGCTGCTAATATTACCGAATGCAATAGTAGCATCGTGTGACATCTTGGCGAAGGCGCACTCCCCTAACTGCTGTGAGCCTAGAGTGGCGCAGGGGACTGCTGGCACTGCCCTGCCGCTGGAAGTGCAGGTGAGTGCAGGTAAGTGCGGCCGTCCCTCTAAAGTGCTGAACATAGATGGCGCGTCCGCGGAGATGACGCGCTGCAGAGTGCCTTCAAGGCGCCCTGCCCCCGCGCTCCCTGGGCAGGCTGAGCTGCCGGAGATGAATGCGCGCCTTCAGAAGCCTGGCCTAGGGCTACTGTCAGCCGCCCCAGCCGAGCCCCTGGCGGCCCATTCATCTCCCGCCCGTCCGGAGCACAGGCAGCTGCCCCCGGGGCCTCGGAAGCAAGGCTCGGAAGGCCCATCGCGTGGCTTCTTGCGGCTGTCCATTGCGTTTTACGTTTCTCAGCACGTATTTCTGTTGGCCCCTTAGAGAAAGGGCCCTGTTTAAGGATTATGCAAGCTGAAGGGCCGGCCATCACGTGACTATACTTAAGCTGTTCGACTCGGCTGGCTGATTAAAAACGTCTACCATTTTTCAAGGCTTCATCAGTAATGTTAGAACACACCTTCAAGCTCCAATTATCGTGGACTATAAACAGTGCCAGGCCCAAGGATTCGCTTACTGCATGGCTATACATCAGGACTGTACCATTCTGCTGCAGGACTGTACCACTCTGCAGCGGAATGGAAACAATCTGAAATAAGAGACCTTAGGCCTCATTACAAGTTTGGCGGTCCGGAAACAAGAGTGCCAGTAGCAACGTACTGGCACCCTTTTCGGGCCGCCAGGCTACGAGAATGCCAGCCAGGCCAATGCTCCCAGCAGGTCTGACCTGCCGGGGGCACTGGCCTTTGCGGGCATGGTTTTCACGGAAGCACCAGCACCGTTAGAAACGATGTCGGGGCTTCTGTGTCACCATTTCCATGGAGTCCTATGGGACTCCACAGGAATGAGAATTTACAGTTTCCGCCGTCTGACATCTCGAGCCACCGGGACTTGTAATATCCCAGAGTCAACGGGATCTCGGGCAGCACAATGGTGTTACGAGGACAGCGGCAACCAGCCGGTAGCACCAGCGGGTTACCGTGGACCTTGTAATGAGGCCCCATGTGCACGAGGAGGAGTAAAGACTTCCCCAGCACCACTCAATATCTCTGTGATGGGTTGACTGGTGACGGGATAGTGACTACCACATCGTCTCCCTCGCAACATGAGGCCAGGCGGCAGTGGATTGTCACATTAACTCAATTTACAATCTACCATTATGTAGATTCTATCAATTCCAACATAAGAATACTGGCCCCAGAAATATAGCGGGTAAGGCTGATACAGCCTCAACACGCAGCAGTTCACACCTGAACCAGTTACCTGACCACCCACCCACCAATCCCTGAAGAGAACCAATTATGGCTTCTGTGTTTTGATTTAAACTCGGCCTAGGCAGAGGGGATAGGCAGGTACAAGAGGAGGAGAGAGAGAAAACAGGTGTGTGTGTGTGTGTTTTTGAGTAGCGGAGAAGTGAGCGGAAAAGCAAGAGGGGCTGCAGGTGGGAAATCGCAGAGTGGGGAGATAGCAGGAGAGATTTTAGTGGGTGTAGAAGTAGAGAGAGAGAGAGAGAGAGAGAGAGAGAGAGATAAATCCTCTAGAGTGAGACTGTAGAGAAGTTGGAAGTATGAAGGAAAGTAGTTGGCGTAGAAAAAACAGAAAGCTATAGAAGAGGGCAGTGTGAAGTCACTTGGAGGCGTAGACGCAGTGACAGCAGGAGGGCAAGAAAGCAAAGGCCTGTCTGCTGTCTGATAGACGTGGGAGAAGAAATGCACATATAGTGGAAAGTTGAAGAGGTTAGATGACTGCCAGCTTGAGGGTCAACATTGAGGTCCATGAACATACCCAGAGGTTCGAGTGAGCATCATTTCAGCAATCCGTGCAGAGATATAGTTGGGTGGTTGTAGGTACAGGAACCTGAGACAGAGAGGTGAGCCAGAACCAAATCAGGCACCCAGAGACCCTCCTGGACTCCCTTACCTCTGGGAGATGCTGTGAAGGCTGCCTCGGAAAAGCCTTGAGCTCTAACAAGAATATCAGAAACATCTGGGCCATGCTATGAAACCAGTGGCCAACCAGAAGAGTCCATCCAGCCACCAAGACAGCACTCATCATTGCAACTCGGTATCAAAGACTGTGAGTGACCCCGAGAACTTTGTGTTGTCCAACTTTGTACAAAGTCCCAAGCAGTTCCTCCTCAATTAAATCAGTGATTGATGTCCTCTGTGGAGTGTAACGGTTTATTGAGAGGCCACCTTCAACACAGGAGCTCCTTTTCTCCCCAATCAAGGTGTCACCCAACAAATTGTTTAATGCCAGTTCTTCATTCAACACAATTTTAGACTTATATAATGCCCCTGGAGCCCTCCCCCTGAGCTACCAATGAGCCAAGAACCAGACTGGTGTTCAGGAAATATATTTGTAGATATTTGAACAATTGAAATTAGAGATCACACTAAAACGACACACGCCACCTTCTTTGTGGCTCACAATTTAACTTCTTGTTACAAAAATAAATCACACGAATTGGTTCGGAAAAACACAAATCACAATTCTTTACTTTCTAAATATTTCACTTCAAGAAATAATCAACACGGGTCAAGGAACAAAATCAACTGCATATACAATTCTGTGCAATTTCGCTTTTTCCTGCATGTGTAAAAGGCTAGCAGTTTGGTTTACAGATTTGTAGAAATGCATATGGCAATTATAATTTCACCCACATGTTTGCTTTCAAATAAATACAGGGTGATTTAGCAGTTGTTTTTTCAGACTCCTCCTTACTTAAGGGTCTGTTTTGGGGAAGTTGGACAGTAAAGATTGGGATGATTTAAGAATTTGGGATTTTCAGCCCCCCTCCACTTAAAGGCCTGTGGTTAGGGGAATTTGGACAGTAAAAATGCAGATGATTCAAGAATTTGGGATTTTCAGCCCCCTTCACTTAAAGGTCTGTGATAGGGGAAGTTGCACAGTAAAAGGTGCGATGGTTTAAGATTTGTTTAAGAATTTTTGATTGTTAGCCCCCCCTCCACTTAAAGGCCTATGTTAGGGGAAGTTGGACAGTAAAAGTTGGGATGATTTGAGAATTTTGGATTTTCAACCCCCATCCACATAAAGGCCTGTATTGGGGGAAGTTCGGCAAATAGGATTATCCAATTATACTACAGTCTATAGTTTTCAGCACACAATGGGAATGAGCTTAGTTAATTTAAAATGTTAACAAAAAATCTCCCAGTGGTGTTCTGGCAAGGGGAACTAATTAAATTAACATTTTTAATTAAATAGGCTAAGGAGCTGCACAGTTTTGCCTGCCTACTATAAAGGGGAAGGATGTAAGGCAAGCAGACCCTCCCTCCCCACCTTTTGGTTTTAAATGGCTCAATTCTACTTACATTAAAAACCTCTGTTTAAAATTCAGGAAAGCTAGCTGCATTTCAGGACCATCTGGGAGGAAAGGGCAGGGGTCTGTCACTCCACTCTCAAGGATGGTCCCCAGCTCTTCACCATACGGCTCAGCTAGCATTTTTAGGTCTCCCTAGCAATAGACAGCTCCACCTAGATGCATTCTCAGCAATCCCCTTCGGTGTTTTCTTGCAGCTGTCAGATGGCCCTTTTTAGCAGCTCTCCTCCCTCTCTCATAGGGCATCCCCTTTAAATACCAGTGATGATACCATCAAGATCTCAATTTTGGGCAGTGCCCTGCACGAATTCCCACAACCAGGATTGGAAAATTACCCTTCTCTCTCCTCCGAAGTCCAGCCTCTCTCTACGGATTGGTTTAGGAGTCCGTAACAGACATATTGCAACTCTCATTTGAAATCCCCTTTTTTCCATTTAAACTTTTTGGCAAAAAGTAGTTATGTAGCCAAACTTCATAATTTACTATTTACTACCATCACATGTATATTTTCGATTCAGCTAATCATGGAGAATTAAATTAAACAATAGCCGGGCCCACACCATCTTGCACAGGTGTTTGGCAATTTCCGACATTTTTACAAAAAGCGTAATAGGAGTATGCAATGTACTCCCCACATTCCTAATTTTATACTTCACCAGTTTGCCAACTCTTAAATTCCGATCATATTCAGAACAGACAGGAACAGCTTTTAGCTCACCATTACAATTTCCGAAGTCGCAGGTGGATGGATTCTATATCAACAAAATTGCACTGAAATTATCTAAATAATGACACAAAAATGAAGGCAGTGCGACTTATGGTTGCTGAGAAAAATGCATAAGTTACGATAGTCATTTTAAATTAATAGAAAATCTTCATGTTATGCAAATTGTAGCTCTCATGTCTCCAGGCCATTTGTCACTCTTGGCCACCCTGTGACTATAGTTTTTTGTATTAGCCTGCTTGTTTTTTGATGTTCGTAGGCTGTCGGTCATAAATACTTAGGATGCACTAGCCAACACAGAGATCCCCGCTGCAGGTAATGAGCTAAGATGGCCCTGTGATGTCATGAGACCCTGCAGACATCTGGCATACTGTCCTCTTATCTGAGAGGGACCACCATTTCAATCTGGAAAGCTTCTTTCCTCCTGTATTTCTTTCAGAGTTCAGCCTTTATTGCAGCCCTTGTTTCCACAACTACCCCCTACATTGCAGTCATGCACTGGCTAGGCCATATGCCCTGCACACAAATGAGCTTTCAGAGACACCAAGTCTAGGGAAAGTTTGTTTTCAACACCCTTAGCGGCCACACTTTATTGCAGTTGTAAACAGCTGTGATGCAAGCAAGGCTTTCAGTGGTTCAGTGGGGGGGGGGGTCCTTTGTGAAGTTTGCCCAACAACAAGCTAAAGGGTCTGCCTCGGGCCTACAGGAAATGTTCATTTGACCCATGGAAACAAAGTGACTTTTTTCTTTTCAGTTGTGACCGGTATTGTGCAGGTGAAGCATAATGTACATTGCAACACACACTATGGGCCTCATTACACGGAAGGCGGTAAGGGTTAACCGTCACCGGTAATGGTACCGGTGACGTTAACCCTTACCGCCTTACTACGAGGTCCCTTTGCGGGTTGGTACTTTAACGCCTGCTTTTTGCAGGCGTTAAAAACCAACCCGCAAAGGGACCTTGGTGCTAATTACGGCACCGCAAATTTGCGGTACCGTAATTAGCACCTTCCCCATTCCCATTATGCCCTGTGGGGCAAAAATGGGAATGGGGAAGGGCAATGGTGGAAGGGGGAATTACCGCCCCGCCAACCTTGGAATAGGGCGGTAATTCCCCTTTCCTCCAAGGCAGTGCCGGTAATTTACCGGCATGGACCAAGGTGCTTATAGCACCTTGGTTTACCGCCTTCCGTGTAATGAGGCCCTATGTCTTTTCCCTGACATATTTATCTAGGCAGGGGAACATGTTTCTCATGTCTTGTTTTAAATTGCAAACACCCATCCAAAGTCATTTTGGTGTCAGTGTTTGAAAGCCTGCTTTCCATGTAAAGGGGGCCTTTGCATTTCTTCTGCCACTGTGAATTAAAATGCTGCTTTTGCTTTTGTAATGACAAGTAGGCCTCTTTCACATGGCCCTTCCTTGTGTTATTTGCAGAAACTCCACAGTCTGCCTAAATAGGCCCATTTTCAGTGTGAAGGTTTTGTTTTGAAGGCTGACAGGTCATTTTTTTCAGCGTGCCCTTCAGTTTCATAGGTTTGGAGCCATTGGTTTCACCCCACATGCCCCCCACGTTCTTCCAGGATTCTTTCCTGGGGAAGAGCAGAGTGGGGTTTTCATCCGAAGTCCCTTTTCTCTTCTTTTCTCATATTTCTCTTTCTGTTGGAGCCCGTCTGGCTCATTTTCCTTCATAAGGGAGTGCTCACTCTGGTCTTTATTTACGTTTTTTGGGTTGGAGAGCATAGCATGGCACCCCCTTTCCTTTCTTCTTCCCGGGTTCTCGGGGGTTTTTCCCTGACTCCCCTCTTGACTCAAGTTAATTATCTAGCAATAGAAACAAAAAGAGAGGTTCAGTACTTTTTACACAACATATTTCCCCGGAAGATTCACACAGAATTAGAAAAACAACAACAGCATACAATTTTAATACAAGACATTTTCACCATTTCACAAACCGTTATTTATTTATTTTCTTTCTCTTTACAATGAGCATTAAGTAAATGACTCCTGTATATATATGTATTTGTATATATATATATATATATATATATATATATATATATATATATATATATATATATACATACATATATATATATACATATATTTGCAGAAAGGAAAACTTGTGAAGGTTTTCCCACGGGAATGAACTCACAGAAGATTTCTACGCCAGAAAAAGTACTCCTTAAGTAATGTCCAGTTTATGTCAAGAAAGGAGAAAAAACACAGTACACATATCTTAGATTCCATCAAATGTTTCATCCTTCCTTTTCATTCTTCAGATGGTTCTTCTGCTCGACTTTCATTTGGCTTCTCAATCAGTCGTAAAGCTGGTCTGGGATGACAGCTCTTCGACTGATTGATGTGGACCCATTTTTCTTCTGTCTGTTTTCCTTTTGGGATGCGGAACTTGTAGGCAACAGGTGATATTTTATCTACAATTTCAAAGGCCCCACGCCAAGACGGGATAAACGTTCGCTCCTTGGCCTGATTCCTTTGAACATTTTACAGGTTTGATTTGATTTGGTTTATTAATAAATGCGCACAAAGATTATCTAAATCATATAGAGGTGCAGAGCAAAAATAAACAAAGAGCATCAATCAAGAATGGTCAGTTTGTCAAGGAGAGCTTCGAGTCAATAGCAGAAAACAAGTGCAGGTTTCATATTCTTATCATTTAAAAAGGAGGGATTTCATGGCTCTTCAAAACTGAAAGAATAATTCCAGAGTCCTGATTTCTTGGTGAATGTTATTCTATAGTTTAGGACCATAGACAGCAAATCTTCTGTCACCCCTGGTAACACAACAGGATCAGGAGATGATCATCAGCAATTGGTCCCCAGAAGGTAACAGCCTGGTCGGTTGGTATTGACTAAGTTTGTCCGCTAGGTATGCTGCGAAAGACCCCTTCAAACTCTTGAAAATCAAACATGCGATCTTAAACTTGATTCTGTCATCCACTGCCAGCCAACGGAGGGTTTAGGGTGCTGTTGAGACATGATCAGATCTATTCAGACGGAAAACTAGTCTGACAGCTGCGTTCTGCTCCTTTTGCAATCTCTGCCACTTCTTAGTGGGAATTCCAGTAAGAAGGCAGTTGCAGTAGTCTTAGCGTGAATTTATCAGTGACCCAACTACAACAGCAGGATCTTGAACTTGTCAAGGCAGGTGCAAGGAGTAAAAAACTGCCTGAACCTTGTCACTGACCTGACTTTCACTGCCAAGATTATTCTGCCATATACATCCGAGATATTTTATTTTGGAGGCGAATTTAAGTTCAGCCCCAAAAAAGCAAGAATCTTGGAGACATATCCCTGCAGTGAGAAGATGTTTTGGCCCAAAAAGGGAAACCTCAGTCTTAGCTGGATTTAATTGCAGCTGATTTGCAGACATCCAGTGACTAATTTCCTCGAGACATTGATTGACCCTAAGAAAAGTATCTTCAGCATTCTCTATTTTGATGAAAACCTGGCTGTCATCGGCATAAGCATGGAAGTTAATCCGATGACTCATCAGGATATTCATCAATGGCTGCAAATAGAGATTAAAAAGCAGGGGGAAGAGGGGACCCTGTGGGACTCCACAACCAATGTAGGCAGGGTCTGAAAGAACCCCCGGATTTTTACCTGCTGACACCGATCTGACAGAAATGAGTCAAACCATTTCAAAGCATGGTCCGAGACCATGCCAATTTCTTTCAGGCGACTGAGCAGTATTGAATTGTCAATCATGTCAAAGACCGCGGACAGATCCAACATTACCAATAATGAAAGATCTCCATTGTCCGCTGCCTCCAACAAGTCATCCTCCACTGCCAGTAGTGCTATCTCAGTCCCAAAATTTGGTCTGAATATCGATTGAAAGGGGTCCAATAAGGGTCTTCCTTTCAACAAAACCCTGCACTTGGTTGGCAACAACTTTCTCCAGCAGGTTGCATGGCCATGGGATACCTGCAACAGTTCTGCAATGCGGATGGATCGAGATTCAATTTCTTTCAATAAATGGCGTGATAAAAGTGTTCTTGAGGTCCTGAAGCACACTACCTTGCTCCAATGATTTGTTTATAAAATGTGTAATAAAAGGGGCGATCTTCAGAGCTAAGCATTTTGGTTCACCCGCTGGCAGTGGGAATAGCAAATCATTGTTGGGTTTGAGCTGAGCGATTAGTAAAAATACTTCATCCTCTGTTACTAGATTAAAATCAAACAACACAATGCCCTCAGGAGCCACCAATTGCCCAAAGGCACTACATCCAATATGATTAGGGCCTTTATAAGATTGGAGACTCAAGAGGATACTACTTTCAATCGTTGCTATCTTCTCCTTAAAAAATATATTATATTCAATAGGTTAGCCTGCCTCAATGATGTTTCCATGGAGGAAGAGGTGCACCTTGTGTGACAGAGATTGGAGATGACAGAAAAGAGCTCTCTGGGAGGATTCTTTGCAGCATCAATTTTTGCGTTAAAAAAAGACGATTTAGCATGAAAAATCAGCTGCTAATACATCTTTAAGGCATTATTTCCCCTATGTGACTATCTCGAGGATTCACCTCTCTCCATTTCCACTCTGTGGCTCTACACTCTTTCCGTAAGGGCAGTACATTCTGAGTAAAATTGCTTTTCTACATCATGCTTCAGCAAAAAAACCTTGTCACCTACTTCATTCTCTTTCTTCGTGGTCTTTAGATCATAATAGGTTTTCCTTCCTTCAGCCGACTTCTCTAAATTGCGCTGAGCATAAGCAAAAGCATGCTGGAGGTGCTTCCTTACATTTGCAATGTACCCATGAGCAGTGGACGTATTTATCAGTGTCTGCTCCTGGGTTCTGTAGAGCAGATGCTGAGGTAACATAGTTTTACGTCCAGTCATGAGCTCAAATGGAGACATCTTTGGTGCAGAAGGTGGTGTAGACCTAATAGCCATCAGGACAAGCGTAATCTGATGTCCCAACTGGGTTTGGAGTTTGCAAGCAACTTCTTTAAGAAACTCACAATTGTCTTGTTGTATCTCTCCCTCCCCGATTGAGGCCAGTCGGTAGGCAATGTGGAGTTTTATTTTTACCCCTAGAATCTGTTGGGAAGGGGGATGATTGTCCCAGACCTCTAAGCCCTTTGGGGTGAGGCAGAGGCCTGGGAATGTACGATAGGGGTTTAGGGAGGGAACAGGGGGTCTGGGGTTATCAACATGGGCTGTAGTGGAGGAGGGTAGCGCATGCATTGGCTTTACAGTATATTGGGATTTAAACTCCATTTTAGATAAATAGCAGCCATATTGAAATTGAGGCCTAACTCGGCACTGCAGCCAGGGCTGCGGGCCTAGACCACAACCATGGGAATAAGTGTATGTATACAAAAATAGGCTGTATCACGGGCACAAGTGAGAAAGGCCAGAGCTGTAGCCGGTCAGATAGCACAGCGAGTAGAGCGCTCGCTTTGACATCTGTGCAGAGCCTGTTGACGCAGGTTCGAATCCTGACAGGGCCAAACTCAGCCTTTCATCCTTCCGAAGTTGATAAATGAGCACCACACACTGTGGGAAATAAGCAGCGCTCAGATACCTGAGGGTGCGTAGCGTTATATAAATGCACAAACAAACAAACATAGACCTTTCTCATGTTCCCAGGAGGAATGCACCCTGCAAGGCCACAAGGAGGTTGAGTTTGCCCTACGAAAAGCGACCCCACGAGAAGGAGGGCATGAGCCTCTGACCTTCTCCTGCCCCAGCTCTAAGTAATCACGCCCAGATGCCCCGCCCCAAAACCCCAGCATTCCAAGGTACCAGTCAATCCTAGACCACGACCATATAGCTGTTGGACCCCCCAATCGATCAGAAAAGATCAGAAAGCAAGAACAGAATGCCTTTACCAAGAGTCAGGCGATGTGTACTGCGATGTGCCAGGAGGGGCAAAACAACAAACCAAACATGAGGGTGTAGAGCTTTGGAAGGGCGCTAATATGTCTGGAATCGAGTTAGGGTTTGTTAGTTACAATGACCCTTGACGTATCCTCTTAGCCCTTGTCTGCCGTACCAGGTGCTCATTAGGTTTTTATCATCACCAATTAATTGTAGCTTTGTGTCTGATGACGTGTGAGACGGAGCACACTTGGAAAAAGATGGACAGAAGAGGCTGAGAACAATGGCCTGGCATCCCCTATGGAGCAGGTAGCCTATGTATAGGATCTCACCAACAAGGCACCACCTCTAGCCTAAAGAAACTAGGCCTTGTCTATTCCTCATTTATAATTGATGGCAACAGTATCAAAGTAGGACAAGAGGTCAAAATGTTGGGTTTTTACCTGAATTCAAACCTCTCTTTTAACAAACAGGTGAACTCCTTAGCATCCTCCAAGGCCTACACGTGTAAACTGATCCATGCAACCAAGCCTTTTCTTTCCGATACTAGTTGCACAACCCTTGCCAGAGCCCTTATCCTGTCCCGCCTGGACTAATGTAATGCTCTTTATCTTGGGTCTACCAAAGCTACCACCAGTAAAATACAAACTCTTCAAAATAACACCCTCAGCGCGGCATTAGGCATCTCTAGAAGAGACCACATTTGTACACATAGCCAACAGAATAACTGCCTCCCTATCAAAGACAAAATTCTCCTAAAAACCTTGTCACTTACTCATAAATCTCTCAACAACGCTGCTCCTATTTACTTGATCGACAGATTCCACAGGCAGTCCTCCCTGAGACCCACAAGAACAGCTTACAAAGATTGCCTCTCTGTCCCTAACTTCCATCGTTCCACCGTAGGGGGCAACAGCTTCCCAGTGAAAGCAGCTAAACTGTGGAATTTCCTACCTCCCACTCTCAGAATGGACCTACCCAACCATAACTTCTGGTGTAAGGTTGTCCTATGGTTGAAAACGTAGGCTCTTAACGCTGCATGATGTTAAGTCTTGCAGCGAGGAGCATAGCACTCCACCCTACTGCCTCCATCTACATACTTTATCTAACTTTTACTTGCTCACAACTCCACGCCAGTATGTAGTCTGCCTGTTCCAGTACTCCCTCCTATTACATATATTGTACCCACATGTGTATATATCTATATAACCATGCTATAACTGTGTGTGTGTATATAATCTCGCTGTTGTAACTAAGCTTCGCATATACTTGCAACTGCTGCGCCCTGTAACCTGAGGGTATGATCGCGCATTATAGATAATAAAACAAACCAACAAAAAATGTATGTAACTTACGTCACTGATGACACTGTGTGCCTTTTTAATGTGTTGTTCATGCTGATTTAGAGAGAGCGTTCCGCAGCAGGAGAGCTCTTTGCAGGCGCACCTTTATTTTTGTGGAAATAAACTGTGTTCTCCTGGCAAGACATGTGCTTGGCATTTTTGCTGGTGTGAGCGTTGAGGGGCTTCTATATATTTTCAGTGGCCCCAACGTGATCCCAGTGACCCCGGAGAAAATGGAGGCTTCCCAGCCGCATCTCTGGAAGGGCCGCCTCCACCTGCAGTGACCAGCCCCAAGTGCGCAACCCGCAGTGGTGTACAGGAGCCGTTTTAACAGAATTCCTGTCTGCTCTTTGGAGCAGGGCCGTTATTGGGACCACGCGGCAGAGGAGTCCAGGTGAACATGCAGATGTAAGTACACCTCTTGCGCAATACAACAACGGGGCAAGAGTGATTAGGGGAGGCGTAGCATGTGTGTCTGAAGGGAGAGTGTGAAAGGCCACGTGGCATTTTTTAAAGTTTTTATTATTATCATTATTATTGAGAGGATAACGAGGAGGAAAACAGCAGTGGGGGATCCTTTCCAAGTAAGGGGAGAAAGTGGCACCATATTTTTATTCTGATAAGGGATATCAAAAGTAGGAGCTTAATATAATTAGAGAGCTTGGATTCCTGTGCCCAATATATTTCGGGTGGGGGAAGGAGAGATGGTAGTGGTTGTTATTTTAGCCTATTGTTTTAGTTCATTGTTTGTCTGTGTTGAAATATTATTGCATAGGAGGTGGAGGCCAAGAGGTTAGCCTGTGGAGGTAGTGTGGGAGCTGGTTGTGAGGAGTGAGTGAGTGTATGCGAGGGCAGGGGTGTGGACAGGAGCTGGGAACAAAGGACGGGTAGTGACGGTTATTATAAAGTTGTGTACGACACATAATTAAAATGTTTTTCTTCAGTTTAAAGATTGTCAGCCTGGGGGTAGTGACTCCGCTGGAGTATATGTACAGTGCATTGCCATTTTACAAGGATAAGATAGAAAAGTATCATAAACAGTGGGTGGCAGAGAAGCAGGGGGGCTCCCCCACATCGGACCAGAGCAGGGTACTAACAACAGAGAGATACTTTAGCCAGATATAAGGGGAAACAACTTCAGAGGCGAAAGGAGATTTCAGACTTATAGAAAATGGTAGAGGATGTTCAGGACAGCGAGGATCGCAGACCCCAAGATGGTATCATCCCAGCTCCAAGAGTAGTGCAGCCAACTGCCCCGTAAGAAACACAGTCACACCCGCCCCAAGTAGGACTATATCTGCTCACGGCCTGACCCTCTACAGGATACACCAATCACACATACCTGGCTACCTCCACCACAGCACCACCCTCATATCCCCCAGCATCTAAAATGACTATACCACGCAGTAACAAGTCACAGAAGGAGTTAGAGGAAGCATTGGATGGAGGCAACCAAAGCAGAGTTGGCCCTATTGAGTGCAGTAAAGGAGGGGGAGAGTGAACCGGGTGCAGTTTGGACGAGTGGAGGGCTGGAGGCATTTTGCTTGGACTGGATAGCTCCATGATAAAAGATGTGCACATTGAGAAGGGGAATGGTGGCGATTGAGGGGTGAAAAGTGTAGGTTATGGGACATTAACGTCAGACAGAGATATAAACAGAGACCTGCAGGAAAAGGAATGGGACACCGTGGACAAATGTCAGGATGAGGAGGGGGGCGGACGGGAGGCCTCAGAAGTAACACCAAGTGTAGAGAGTTTGAGGGGACCAGGATTGAGGAGCAGGTTCGGGTGGGTAGTAGTGGAAAGGAAAAAGGGAAGTGATGGATGGAAAGCCAGGCGGGGAGTGGGCACGCAGCTGCCATTATTGCATAAACGCGCTGGGAGGGCGCATTATCTGCCCTGGGCTCAGATGGATAAGAATAACTTGATTAAAACGCTCACTGCTGGGGCTGGGAAGAGCATATATGCATTTGAGAAGTAGACAGCAGGGATTCCTTTGGCAATAGCAGACATGAAAAGTTAGTTGGTTGCAATATCAGAGCGCAAGTGTGGGATGTGCTGCTTCGGGCGAGTCCATAATGCAGTACACCATGGGGGACGATGAAGACCCCGCCCAGTACATTTTAAACGTGCAGGAGATGTGGCGAGCAGAGACAGGTGACCAATGGGACCGATCAGTTCCTCTTTTGTATTTTGTGATTGAGAGGGGATTACCCAAGGAAGTGCAGAAGGCACTCAACAAGATAGTAGGCGTAGCTGCGAAAGAGTGGCCAGAGATTCAGACTATAATCATACACCATTGTAAAAGAATTAAAGAGCGAGAAAAGGAAACGGCTCAGAGACTGAAAGCTGAGGAAGCAAAACTGGCACAGAAAAAATTAGCCAAAATAGCGGTTGAAGGAGTGGTAATGACAAACACACAGCGGAGCAAGCTGCATCGTGCATAGATGTGAGATTAGCAGCATTCTGGTCAAGCAGAGGACAGGCGCAGTGGGACGGCGGACCTCAGCCTCAGGATTCCGAATGGCATCCAGGAGTTCAGCATCATGGGAGAGGAAGGTTCCAAGGAAGAAGAGGGGAACGGGGGATTTGGTGGAATGGGCCCCAGAGGTGGAATGGGAACTTCTCAGTGCTGGAGCTGAAGGCACAGTTTGATGCACTCGCAGGGCCCAGGAACACAGAAAGGGGGCCCTCATTTCACCTGAAGGCACAGTCTGATGCACGTGCAGTGCCCAGGAACACAGAAAGGGGCCCTCATTTCACCAGAAGGCACAGTCTGATGCACGTGCAGTGCCCAGGAACACAGAAAGGGGGCCCTCATTTCACCTGAAGGCACAGTCTCATGCACGTGCAGTGCCCAGGAACACAGAAAGTGGCCCTCATTTCACCTGAAGGCACAGTCTGATGCACTCGCAGGGCACAGGAACACAGAAAGGGGGCCCTCATTTCACCTGCAGGCACAGTCTGAAGCACTTGCAGGGACAGGAACACAGAAAGGATGTCCTCATTTCACCTGAAGGCACAGTCTGATGCACTTGCATTGAGGAACACAGAAAGGATGTCCTCATTTCACCTGAAGGCACAGTCTGATGCACTTGCATTGAGGAACACAGACTGGGGGCCCTCATTTCACCTGAAGGCACAGTCTGATGCACTTGCAGTGCCCAGGAACACAGAAAGGGGGCCCTCATTTCACCTGAAGGCACAGTCTGATGCACTTGCAGTGCCGAGGAATGCAGAAAGAGAGTCCTCATTTTGCCTGAAGGCACAATCTGAAGCACTTGCAGGGCCAGGAACACAGAAAGGATGTCCTCATTTCACCTGAAGGCACAGTCCGATGCAGACGCAGTGCCATGAACACAGAAAGGGGGCCGTAATTTCACCTGAAGGCACGGTCTGATGCAGACGCAGTGCCATGAACACAGAAAGGGGGCCCTCATTTCACCTGAAGGTACAGTCTAATGCAGACGCAGTGACAGGAACACAGAAAGGGGGCAGTCATTTCATCTGAAGGCACAGTCTGATACACTTGCAGTGCCCAGGAACACAGGAAGGGCGTCCTCATTTCACCTGAAGGCACAGATGAATGCACTTGCAGTGAGGAACACAGAATGGGGGCCCTCATTTCACCTGAAGGCACAGTCCGATGCACTTGCAGTGCCCAGGAACACAGAAAGGGGGCCCTGATTTCACCCAAGGCACAGTCTGATGAACTTGCAGTGCCCAGGAACACAAAAATAGAGTCTTCATTTCCCCTGAAGGCACAGTCTGAAGCACTTGCAGGGCCAGGAACACAGAAAGGGGGTCCTCATTTCACCTGAAGGCACCCTTTGATGCACTTACAGTGATGAACACAAAAAGGAGGCCCTCATTTCACTTGAAGGTACAATCTGATGCACTGGGAGTGCCCAGAAACACAGAAAGGGGGTCCTCATTTCACCTGAAGGCACAGTTTGATGCACTTGCAGTGATGAACACAAAAAGGATGCCCTCATTTCACTTGAAGGTACAATCTGATGCACTGGGAGTGCCCAGAAACACAGAAAGGGGGTCCTCATTTCACCTGAAGGCACAGTCTGATACACTTGCAGTGCCTAGGAACACAGAAAGCGGGCCCTCATTTCACCTGAAGACACAGTCTTATGCACTCTCAGTGCCCACGAACACAGAAAGGGGTCCTCATTTCACCTGAAGACACAGTATTATGCGCTCGTAGAGTCCAGGAACACAGAAAGGGGTTCCTCATTTCACCTGAAGGCACGGACCGATGCACTTGCATTGAGGAACACAGAATGGAGGCCCTCATTTCCTCTGAAGGTACAGACTGATGCACTTGAAGGGAGGAACACAGAATGGGGGCCCTCATTTCACTTGAAGGTACAATCTGATGCACTGGCAGTGCCCAGAAACACAGAACGGGGGTCCTCATTTCACCTGAAGGCACAGTCTGAAGCACTCGCAGTGCTCAGGAACACAGAAAGGGGGTACTCATTTCACCTGAGGGCATGGTTTGATGCACTCGCAGTGATGAACACAGAAAGGAGGCCCTCATTTCACCTGAAGACATCTGATGCACTGGCAGTGACCAGTAACAGAGAAAGGGGGTCCTCATTTCACCTGAAGGCACAGTCTGAAGCACTCACAGTGCCCAGGAACACAGAAAGGGGGTACTCATTTCACCTAAAGGCATGGTCTGATGCACTCGCAGTGCTCAGGAACACAGAAAGGGGGGTCCTCATTTCACCTGAAGGCACAGTAATATGCACTTGCAGTGCCCAGGAGCAGAGAAAGGGGGCCCTCATTTCACACGAAGGCACAATCTGATGCACTGGCAGTGCCCAGTAACAGAGAAAGGGGGTCCTCATTTCACCTGAAGGCACAGTCTGAAGCACTCACAGTGCCCAGGAACACAGAAAGGGGGTACTCATTTCACCTAAATGCATGGTCTGATGCACTCGCAGTGCTCAGGAACACAGAAAGGGTGCACTCATTTCACCTGAAGGCACAGTCTGATACACTCGCAGTGCTCAGGAACACAGGAAGGGGGTCCTCATTTCACCTCAAGGCACAGTATTATGCACTTGCAGTGCCCAGGAGCACGGAAAGGGGGCCCTCATTTCACACGAAGGCACAATCTGATGCACTGGCAGTGCCCAGAAACACAGAAAGGGGGTCCTCATTTCACCTGAAGGCACAGTCTGAAGCACTTGCAGTGCCCAGGAACACAAAAAGGGGGTACTCATTTCACCTGAAGGCACAGTCTGATACACTTGCAGTGCCCAAGAACACAGGAAGGGGGCCCTCATTTCCTCTGAAGGTACAATCTGATGCACTGGCAGTGCCCAGAAACACAGAACGGGGGTCCTCATTTCACCTGAAGGCACAGTCTGAAGCACTCGCAGTGCCCAGGAACACAGAAAGGGGGTACTCATTTCACCTGCGGGCATGGTTTGATGCACTCGCAGTGATGAACACAGAAAGGAGGCATTCATTTCACCTGAAGACACAGTCTGATGCACTGGCAGTGCCCAGTAACAGAGAAAGGGGGTCCTCATTTCACCTGAAGGCACAGTCAGAAGCACTCACAGTGCCCAGGAACACAGAAAGGGGGCCCTCATTTCACCTGCAGGCACAGTCTGAAGCACTTGCAGGGACACGAACACAGAAAGGATGTCCTCATTTCACCTGAAGGCACAGTCTGATGCACTTGCATTGAGGAACACAGACTGGGAGCCCTCATTTCACCTGAAGGCACAGTCTGATGCACTTGCAGTGCCCAGGAACACAGAAAGGGGGCCCTCATTTCACTTGAAGGCACAGTCTGATGCACTTGCAGTGCCGAGGAATGCAGAAAGAGAGTCCTCATTTTTCCTGAAGGCACAATCTGAAGCACTTGCAGGGCCAGGAACACAGAAAGGATGTCCTCATTTCACCTGAAGGCACAGTCCGATGCAGACGCAGTGCCATGAACACAGAAAGGGGGCCGTAATTTCACCTGAAGGCACAGTCTGATGCAGACGCAGTGCCATGAACACAGAAAGGGGGCCCTCATTTCACCTGAAGGCACAGTCTAATGCAGACGCAGTGACAGGAACACAGAAAGGGGGCAGTCATTTCATCTGAAGGCACAGTCTGATACACTTGCAGTGCCCAGGAACACAGGAAGGGCGTCCTCATTTCACCTGAAGGCACAGATGAATGCACTTGTAGTGAGGAACACAGAATGGGGGCCCTCATTTCACCTGAAGGCACAGTCTGATGCACTTGCAGTGCCCAGGAACACAGAAAGGGGGCCCTCATTTCACCCGAAGGCACAGTCTGATGAACTTGCAGTGCCCAGGAACACAGAAATAGAGTCCTCATTTCCCCTGAAGGCACAGTCTGAAGCACTTGCAGGGCCAGGAACACAGAAAGGGGGTCCTCATTTCACCTGAAGGCACCGTTTGATGCACTTGCAGTGATGAACACAAAAAGGAGGCCCTCATTTCACTTGAAGGTACAATCTGATGCACTGGGAGTGCCCAGAAACACAGAAAGAGAGTCCTCATTTCCCCTGAAGGCACAGTCTGAAGCACTTGCAAGGCCAGGAACACAGAAAGGGGGTCCTCATTTCACCTGAAGGCACCGTTTGATGCACTTGCAGTGATGAACACAAAAAGGAGGCCCTCATTTCACTTGAAGGTACAATCTGATGCACTGGGAGTGCCCAGAAACACAGAAAGGGGGTCCTCATTTCACCTGAAGGCACAGTTTGATGCACTTGCAGTGTTGAACACAAAAAGGATGCCCTCATTTCACTTGAAGGTACAATCTGATGCACTGGGAGTGCCCAGAAACACAGAAAGGGGGTCCTCATTTCACCTGAAGGCACAGTCTGATACACTTGCAGTGCCTAGGAACACAGAAAGCGGGCCCTCATTTCACCTGAAGACACAGTCTTATGCACTCTCAGTGCCCACGAACACAGAAAGGGGGTCCTCATTTCACCCGAAGAAACAGTATTATGCGCTCGTAGTGCCCAGAAACACAGAAAGGGGGTCCTCATTTCACCTGAAGGCACGGACTGATGCACTTGCATTGAGGAACACAGAATGGGGGCCCTCATTTCCTCTGAAGGTACAGACTGATGCACTTGAAGTGAGGAACACAGAATGGGGGCCCTCATTTCACTTGAAGGTACAATCTGATGCACTGGCAGTGCCCAGAAACACAGAACGGGGGTCCTCCTTTCACCTGAAGGCACAGTCTGAAGCACTCGCAGTGCTCAGGAACACAGAAAGGGGGTACTCATTTCACCTGAGGGCATGGTTTGATGCACTTGCAGTGATGAACACAGAAAGGAGGCCCTCATTTCACCTGAAGACACAGTCTGATGCACTGGCAGTGACCAGTAACAGAGAAAGGGGGTCCTCATTTCACCTGAAGGCACAGTCTGAAGCACTCACAGTGCCCAGGAACACAGAAAGGGGGTACTCATTTCACCTAAAGGCATGGTCTGATGCACTCGCAGTGCTCAGGAACACAGAAAGGGTGCACTCATTTCACCTGAAGGCAAAGTCTGATACACTCGCAGTGCTCAGGAACACAGGAAGGGGGTCCTCATTTCACCTGAAGGCACAGTATTATGCACTTGCAGTGCCCAGGAGCACGGAAAGGGGGCCCTCATTTCACACGAAGGCACAATCTGATGCACTGGCAGTGCCCAGAAACACAGAAAGGGGGTCCTCATTTCACCTGAAGGCACAGTCTGAAGCACTTGCAGTGCCCAGGAACACAGAAAGGGGGTACTCATTTCACCTGAAGGCACAGTCTGATACACTTGCAGTGCCCAGGAACACAGGAAGGGGGCCCTCATTTCTTCTGAAGGTACAGACTGATGCACTTGCAGTGAGGAACACAGAATGGGGGCCCTCATTTCACTTGAAGGTACAATCTGATGCACTGGCAGTGCCCAGAAACACAGAACGGGGGTCCTCATTTCACCTGAAGGCACAGTCTGAAGCAGTCGCAGTGCCCAGGAACACAGAAAGGGGGTACTCATTTCACCTGCGGGCATGGTTTGATGCACTCGCAGTGAAAAACACAGAAAGGAGGCCCTCAATTCACATGAAGACACAGTCTGATGCACTCGCAGTGCCCAGTAACAGAGAAAGGGGGTCCTCATTTCACCTGAAGGCACAGTCAGAAGCACTTGCAGTGCCCAGGAACACAGAAAGGGGGCCCTCATTTCACCCGAAGGCACAGTCTGATGAACTTGCAGTGCCCAGGAACACAGAAATAGAGTCCTCATTTCACCTGAAGGCACAGTCTGAAGCACTTGCAGGGCCAGGAACACAGAAGGTGGTCCTCATTTCACCTGAAGGCACAGTTTGATGCACTTGCAGTGATGAACAAAAAAAGGAGGCCCTCATTTCACTTGAAGGTGCAATCTGATGCACTGGGAGTGCCCAGAAACACAGAAAGGGAGTCCTCATTTCACCTGAAGGCACAGTCTGATACACTTGCAGTGCCTAGGAACACAGAAAGTGGGCCCTCCTTTCACCTGAAGACACAGTCTTAAGCACTCTCAGTGCCCAGGAACACAGAAAGGGGGTCCTCATTTCACCTGAAGACACAGTCTGAAGCACTTGCAGTGCCCAGGAACACAGAAAGGGGGTACTCATTTCACCTGAGGGCATGGTTTGATGCACTCGCAATGATGAACACAGAAAGGAGGCCCTCATTTCAACTGAAGACACAGTCTGATGCACTGGCAGTGACCAGTAACAGAGAAAGGGGGTCCTCATTTCACCTGAAGGCATGGTCTGATGAACTCACAGTGCTCAGGAACACAGAAAGGGTGCACTCATTTCACCTGAAGGCACAGTCTGATACACTCGCAGTGCTCAGGAACACAGGAAGTGGGGTCCTAATTTCACCTGAAGGCACAGTATTATGCACTTGCAGTGCCCAGGAGAACAGAAAGGAGGCCCTCATTTCACACGAAGGCACAATCTGATGCAGTGGCAGTGCCCAGAAACATAGAAAGGGGGTCCTCATTTCACCTGAAGGCACAGTCTGAAGCACTTGCAGGGCCGGGAACACAGAAAGGGGGTCCTCATTTCACCTGAAGGCACAGTCTGTTGCACTCGCAGGGCCCAGGAACACAGAAAGGGGGCGCTCATTGCGCCTGAAGGCACAGTCTGAAGCACTCGCAGTGCCCAGGAGCACAGAAAGGGGGTACTCATTTCACCTGAAGACACAGTCTATAGCACTTACAGTGCCCAGGAACACAGAAAGGGGGTACTCATTTCACCTGAGGGCATGGTTTGATGCACTCGCAGTGATGAACACAGAAAGGAGGCCCTCATTTCACCTGAAGACACAGTCTGATGCACTCACAGTGCTCAGGAACACAGAAAGGGGGTACTCATTTCACCTAAAGGCATGGTCTGATGCACTCGCAGTGCTCAGGAACACAGAAACGGTGCACTCATTTCACCTGAAGGCACAGTCTGATACACTCGCAGTGCTCAGGAACACAGGAAGGGGGGTCCTCATTTCACCTGAAGGCACAGTATTATGCACTTGCAGTGCCCAGGAGCACAGAAAGGGGGTACTCATTTCACCTGCGGGCATGGTTTGATGCACTCACAGTGATGAACACAGAAAGGAGGCCCTCATTTCACCTGAAGACACAATCTGATGCACTGGCAGTGCCCAGAAACACAGAAAGGGGGTCCTCATTTCACCTGAAGGCACAGTCTGAAGCACTCGCAGTGCCCAGGAACACAGAAAGGGGGTACTCATTTCACCTGAAGGCACAGTCTGATACACTTGCAGTGCCCAGGAACACAGGAAGGGGGTCCTAATTTCACCTGAAGGCACAGATGAATGCACTTGCATTGAGGAACACAGAATGGGGGCCCTCATTTCACCTGAAGGCACAGTCTGATGCACGTGCATTGCCCAGGAACACAGAAAGGGGGCCCTCATTTCACCCGAAGGCACAGTCTGATGAACTTGCAGTGCCCAGGAACACAGAAATAGAGTCCTCATTTCACCTGAAGGCACAGTCTGAAGCACTTGCAGGGCCACGAACACAGAAGGTGGTCCTCATTTCACCTGAAGGCACAGTTTGATGCACTTGCAGTGATGAACAAAAAAAGGAGGCCCTCATTTCACCTGAAGACACAGTCTTAAGCACTCTCAGTGCCCAGGAACACAGAAAGGGGGTCCTCATTTCACCTGAAGACACAGTCTGAAGCACTTGCAGTGCCCAGGAACACAGAAAGGGGGTACTCATTTCACCTGAGGGCATGGTTTGATGCACTCGCAATGATGAACACAGAAAGGAGGCCCTCATTTCACCTGAAGACACAGTCTGATGCACTGGCAGTGACCAGTAACAGAGAAAGGGGGTCCTCATTTCACCTGAAGGCACAGTCAGAAGCACTCACAGTGCCCAGGAACACAGAAAGGGGGTACTCATTTCACCTAAAGGCATGGTCTGATGAACTCACAGTGCTCAGGAACACAGAAAGGGTGCACTCATTTCACCTGAAGGCACAGTCTGATACACTCGCAGTGCTCAGGAACACAGGAAGGGGGGTCCTAATTTCACCTGAAGGCACAGTATTATGCACTTGCAGTGCCCAGGAGAACAGAAAGGAGGCCCTCATTTCACACGAAGGCACAATCTGATGCAGTGGCAGTGCCCAGAAACATAGAAAGGGGGCCCTCATTTCACACGAAGGCACAATCTGATGCACTGGCAGTGCCCAGAAACACAGAAAGGGGGTCCTCATTTCACCTGAAGGCACAGTCTGAAGCACTTGCAGTGCCCAGGAACACAGAAAGGGGGTACTCATTTCACCTGAAGGCACAGTCTGATACACTTGCAGTGCCCAGGAACACAGGAAGGGGGCCCTCATTTCTTCTGAAGGTACAGACTGATGCACTTGCAGTGAGGAACACAGAATGGGGGCCCTCATTTCACTTGAAGGTACAATCTGATGCACTGGCAGTGCCCAGAAACACAGAACGGGGGTCCTCATTTCACCTGAAGGCACAGTCTGAAGCAGTCGCAGTGCCCAGGAACACAGAAAGGGGGTACTCATTTCACCTGCGGGCATGGTTTGATGCACTCGCAGTGAAAAACACAGAAAGGAGGCCCTCATTTCACATGAAGACACAGTCTGATGCACTCGCAGTGCCCAGTAACAGAGAAAGGGGGTCCTCATTTCACCTGAAGGCACAGTCAGAAGCACTTGCAGTGCCCAGGAACACAGAAAGGGGGCCCTCATTTCACCCGAAGGCAGAGTCTGATGAACTTGCAGTGCCCAGGAACACAGAAATAGAGTCCTCATTTCACCTGAAGGCACAGTCTGAAGCACTTGCAGGGCCAGGAACACAGAAGGTGGTCCTCATTTCACCTGAAGGCACAGTTTGATGCACTTGCAGTGATGAACAAAAAAAGGAGGCCCTCATTTCACTTGAAGGTGCAATCTGATGCACTGGGAGTGCCCAGAAACACAGAAAGGGAGTCCTCATTTCACCTGAAGGCACAGTCTGATACACTTGCAGTGCCTAGGAACACAGAAAGTGGGCCCTCCTTTCACCTGAAGACACAGTCTTAAGCACTCTCAGTGCCCAGGAACACAGAAAGGGGGTCCTCATTTCACCTGAAGACACAGTCTGAAGCACTTGCAGTGCCCAGGAACACAGAAAGGGGGTACTCATTTCACCTGAGGGCATGGTTTGATGCACTCGCAATGATGAACACAGAAAGGAGGCCCTCATTTCAACTGAAGACACAGTCTGATGCACTGGCAGTGACCAGTAACAGAGAAAGGGGGTCCTCATTTCACCTGAAGGCATGGTCTGATGAACTCACAGTGCTCAGGAACACAGAAAGGGTGCACTCATTTCACCTGAAGGCACAGTCTGATACACTCGCAGTGCTCAGGAACACAGGAAGTGGGGTCCTAATTTCACCTGAAGGCACAGTATTATGCACTTGCAGTGCCCAGGAGAACAGAAAGGAGGCCCTCATTTCACACGAAGGCACAATCTGATGCAATGGCAGTGCCCAGAAACATAGAAAGGGGGTCCTCATTTCACCTGAAGGCACAGTCTGAAGCACTTGCAGGGCCGGGAACACAGAAAGGGGGTCCTCATTTCACCTGAAGGCACAGTCTGTTGCACTCGCAGGGCCCAGGAACACAGAAAGGGGGCGCTCATTGCGCCTGAAGGCACAGTCTGAAGCACTCGCAGTGCCCAGGAGCACAGAAAGGGGGTACTCATTTCACCTGAAGACACAGTCTATAGCACTTACAGTGCCCAGGAACACAGAAAGGGGGTACTCATTTCACCTGAGGGCATGGTTTGATGCACTCGCAGTGATGAACACAGAAAGGAGGCCCTCATTTCACCTGAAGACACAGTCTGATGCACTCACAGTGCTCAGGAACACAGAAAGGGGGTACTCATTTCACCTAAAGGCATGGTCTGATGCACTCGCAGTGCTCAGGAACACAGAAACGGTGCACTCATTTCACCTGAAGGCACAGTCTGATACACTCGCAGTGCTCAGGAACACAGGAAGGGGGGTCCTCATTTCACCTGAAGGCACAGTATTATGCACTTGCAGTGCCCAGGAGCACAGAAAGGGGGTACTCATTTCACCTGCGGGCATGGTTTGATGCACTCACAGTGATGAACACAGAAAGGAGGCCCTCATTTCACCTGAAGACACAATCTGATGCACTGGCAGTGCCCAGAAACACAGAAAGGGGGTCCTCATTTCACCTGAAGGCACAGTCTGAAGCACTCGCAGTGCCCAGGAACACAGAAAGGGGGTACTCATTTCACCTGAAGGCACAGTCTGATACACTTGCAGTGCCCAGGAACACAGGAAGGGGGTCCTAATTTCACCTGAAGGCACAGATGAATGCACTTGCATTGAGGAACACAGAATGGGGGCCCTCATTTCACCTGAAGGCACAGTCTGATGCACGTGCATTGCCCAGGAACACAGAAAGGGGGCCCTCATTTCACCCGAAGGCACAGTCTGATGAACTTGCAGTGCCCAGGAACACAGAAATAGAGTCCTCATTTCACCTGAAGGCACAGTCTGAAGCACTTGCAGGGCCACGAACACAGAAGGTGGTCCTCATTTCACCTGAAGGCACAGTTTGATGCACTTGCAGTGATGAACAAAAAAAGGAGGCCCTCATTTCACCTGAAGACACAGTCTTAAGCACTCTCAGTGCCCAGGAACACAGAAAGGGGGTCCTCATTTCACCTGAAGACACAGTCTGAAGCACTTGCAGTGCCCAGGAACACAGAAAGGGGGTACTCATTTCACCTGAGGGCATGGTTTGATGCACTCGCAATGATGAACACAGAAAGGAGGCCCTCATTTCACCTGAAGACACAGTCTGATGCACTGGCAGTGACCAGTAACAGAGAAAGGGGGTCCTCATTTCACCTGAAGGCACAGTCAGAAGCACTCACAGTGCCCAGGAACACAGAAAGGGGGTACTCATTTCACCTAAAGGCATGGTCTGATGAACTCACAGTGCTCAGGAACACAGAAAGGCTGCACTCATTTCACCTGAAGGCACAGTCTGATACACTCGCAGTGCTCAGGAACACAGGAAGGGGGGTCCTAATTTCACCTGAAGGCACAGTATTATGCACTTGCAGTGCCCAGGAGAACAGAAAGGAGGCCCTCATTTCACACGAAGGCACAATCTGATGCAGTGGCAGTGCCCAGAAACATAGAAAGGGGGTCCTCATTTCACCTGAAGGCACAGTCTGAAGCACTTGCAGGGCCGGGAACACAGAAAGGGGGTCCTCATTTCACCTGAAGGCACAGTCTGTTGCACTCGCAGGGCCCAGGAACACAGAAAGGGGGCGCTCATTGCGCCTGAAGGCACAGTCTGAAGCACTCGCAGTGCCCAGGAGCACAGAAAGGGGGTACTCATTTCACCTGATGGCATGGTTTGATGCACTCGCAGTGATGAACACAGAAAGGAGGCCCTCATTTCACCTGAAGGCACAGTCTGTTGCACTCGCAGGGCCCAGGAACACAGAAAGGGGGTGCTCATTGCGCCTGAAGCGCAGTCTGAAGCACTCGCAGTGCCCAGAAACACAGAAAGGGGGCCCTCATTTCACCCGAAGGCACAGTCTGCTGCACTTGCAGGGCCCAGGAACACAGAAAGGGGGCGCTCATTGCGCCTGAAGGCACAGTCTGATGCACTTGCAGTGCCCAGGAACACAGAAAGGGGGCCCTCATTTCACCCGAAGGCACAGTCTGATGAACTTGCAGTGCCCAGGAACACAGAAAGGGGGCGCTCATTGCACCTGAAGGCACAGTCTGATGCACTTGCAGTGCCCAGGAACACAAAAAGGGGGCCCTCATGTCACCCGAAGGCACAGTCTGATGAACTTGCAGTGCCCAGGAACACAGAAAGAGAGTCCTCATTTCCCCTGAAAGCACAGTCTGAAGCACTTGCAGGGCCAGGAACACAGAAAGGGGGTCCTCATTTCCCCTGAAAGCACAGTCTGAAGCACTTGCAGGGCCAGGAACACAGAAAGGGGGTCCTCATTTCACCTGAAGGCACAGTTTGATGCACTTGCAGTAAGGAACACAGAAAGGGCTCCTCATTTCACCTGAAGGCACAGTCTGTTGCACTCGCAGGGCCCAGGAACACAGGAACGGGGCGCTCATTGCGCCTGAAGGCACAAGGCGGAGAGCCATCACTGTGCCCTCCCCCAGATGCACAGACTAGGGCCCTTCACGGACTGTTCCATGTAATGGCAGCCCTGCGGGGTTAATTACACGCTGGAAGGGGCAGGGCCGCGGTGTGCCGGCGGTAATTGCCCCCTTCTAAGTGCTGCCTCCTGTACTTTCAGTCCTCTTTCCATTCGGCTTGTAGTCAAACTTTCCAGACTTTCGTTGGGGGTACGCGGTGTTGATGTGATGCGTGTGGGTGTGGGGGGAGGGGGTTCTCCTCTGGAGAGTAGGCGCCGGCCGGGGCTAGGTCAGTGCAATTCCAGGTGACCTGTCGGCAAGGACGGTCCTCAGCTGGTGTCTCCTATCTGCTCTCTATTCCCCCCCCCCCCCCCCCCGCCCCCTGCCCACTCTCCCCGCCTGACGAAGCCATTCAGAGCCATCCTTCGGACATGGGGCGTCGGCTTCCCCAGCACCCCGAGCTCTCCTGTTAGACTCACCCCAGAACGAAGGAGCTCATAGGCCCAAGCCGAAGACAGCATCTGGGCCCAGATTACAGAAACTTTGCATCGGTGTAAGTGCAAAGTTTGCCCAGTATTAGCACTAGGGCAAAAAAGATACATTTTCACCGCATTGTTGCAACAGGGCCAACTTTGCCCTTGTCAAAAAACGCATTGAAAATGGATCTTTTTGCACGGGGGCATTTTTTGCCCTGGTGTATACACCCTGCCAAACTGCACTTGTCATGGTGCAATACGTTTTAATGTGCCCCATTGTTTACAAAAATAGGGCAAAGTTCGCCCTAGTGCTCATAATGTACAAACTCTACACTTGCACTCAGGGCGGGCCTTAAGGGCAGCAGCGCCCTGGGCGAATTGGCGCCCCCCCCCCTCGCCCTCCGGCGCCCCTAGTTAACAGGGGGCGGGGCAGAAGGGGGGCGTGCCAGGAGGGGCCACTTTTTTTTAACTCCTTGCTCTGTGAGGAGGTGATGGTGTGAATAGGGCGCGTTAACACCCCATTGTCATTGAATGAGCCCACCGCCACGGGTTCATTCAATGACAATGAGGCGCCTGCCACGCATTCTGCCACTACGCCAGCTCGGGGGAGCCCTTGAAAGACTCCCCTGAGCTGGCGTAGTGGGGGGACTAATGGCGCATTTTGCTGTTAAAGGCACCCGTGGTGACGGTGCTCTTAACAGCAAAAGGCTGCCTGCCGCACCTTTTCCCACAACGCGAGCTCGGGAGGAACCCATGAAAGACTCCCTCGACCTGGCGTGGTGGGGGCATATGGCACCCTGGGGGGCGTGGCGCCCCGGGCGGTCACCCGGCTCGCCCCCCCCTAAGGCCAGCTCTGCTTGCACTGGTGCAAAGTTTCTGTAATCTGGCCCGTGAGTGACAAAATGCACCCACCGCATAACAAGTGAAATACACGAGAAGGGACCTCCCGAAACCAACGGCGAACCCCACATGGCCCAAGTCGGCCAACCCTGAGTGTGGCCACGGTACTGAGCCGGGCCGAATTTGAGGCAACTGTCAACTAACAGAAGACAGTGTACCTTCCTGAGGAGATCGGCGAGCTAAAACACGCGTGTGAGAAGAATCCGTCGGCTGGTGGCCCTTTGATGAAATTCCTGTCCGGTCCCGCAGGTGCACCATGGACTGAAGGCGACCTGGTCGATTGGGGAAGAGTTGATGCTGAGGGGCTCGAGCTGAGCCACAGATGTTAGCAGAACATCAAAGGTGGCAAAATAGGGGTAGGGACTGTATTGTAAATATATGTATCAACGTAAGAGAATTTTTGGCAGGGCTCAAGTCGAGGGTACACTCGGGGGGATGGAGTCCCCCACTTTATTCAGAGGGGGGACTCCGTCCCCCCCAACTAAAAGAGAAACATTGGATGTACTCTTTGAATTCATGAATTAAAGCAGGCCTTGACCGCAGTCGTTAGGTTTGGAGCCGGACATTTCACCACTGCACTATATAACCGATCAAAAATAACAAAAACTAGAGGTGAAATATCCCATTTCGGTACTGCAAGTCCCAGGGAAACATTGGTAGTGGTTCTTGGAGTTTAAAACATGCGCACCTTTCAACGTTTTCGAAAACACTATTAGAAGAAAATATCCTGTCCTGGTTGTGTGCGTGTATTGATTTTATGGAAGGCAAATGCCGTTCCTCCTGTTCAATTTGGGTGGTTATGGAAAGCCAATTTAATGAAATGTGCATATTTCACCTTGATATGCTAATTTCAGGCGACGTCACATCCCATTGCATTTGTTGATGAGTCCCCCCACTTAAATTTGTAGGACTTGACCCCTGATTTTTGGGGATTAAAATGAAAAGAAATAGATATTTTGTTTTCCTGGTTCCAAGAGGGGCAGAAGGGTATGCCCTAAAAAAGACTCCAAGTGGGGGTATTAAGGATTCCTGAGGCAAGGCATAAAAAAAGAGCGTGTATCAAATTCCAAAATGGGGTAAAATGTGAGATGGGATACATGTACTAGAGACAGTAAAGGAAGGCGTATGCAGAAAGTGTAAAAGAGCACGTGTATGGGGTTATAAATATGTCAGCATAAAAATTTAACTTTATATGAAATTAACTTGTGTTGGATAAGTTTATCCTGTATTTCGACTGTTTACTTGTGTGTAAAGTGTTTTTAACTAATTCACACAATAAACAAATAAATGTAACACTTTTATTGTGTCTAGAATAAGAGATATAAAATGATAGTAAAAATGTAAGGTAATCATCAGATTTTTAAATCAAGAGATTGGCATCAATCAGGAGGGTAAAAATCAAAGGAGAATAAGAAACAAAGTGGTGAAGTGGTGTCTAAGTGGTCTGGCGTGGTCAGAGTCTGTTATCCATTGCCACGATTTTTGGAGGAGGAGCTGCAGCAACTACAAAACACCATCCGCGGCGCGGAGCGCGCGCGGTGCGAAGTGGTGTCTAAGTGGTCTGGCGTGGTCCGGCGGAGGGCCACGGTAGCGCCCTGACCCAGAAGCTCAAGCTCACACGGTAAGCCCTTCCAAGCTCTCAAGCCTTCTTTCTTTGCATCCAGCCCATAAACTCCGATTCCAACACCCATCCCACTCAAAATCACGAGAACTGAAGCTTATTAACTCATCACACGCACCCAAATTCCCAGCGCACAAAATCTGCTCACTCCAGAAATGGACGAAGATGACGGGCGTCGTCTTCGCAGCTCGAGGAAAGGAGCAGGAGGGCCCAGAACCGGTGCAGCCATTGAAAGAAACGAGATAAATAGATCAACAAAGAAGAACGATGATCCCTCTGAAGTCACCGATGCATCGTTAATACCCCTCATACAAACGAGTTGCGAGCACACCGGCCCGCGGACAGTCAATCTGGAAAGAAACCACAAGTCTGCGCACACCCCCATTACAATCTCAGAAATCACTGTGAACGAGGAAACAATAACCAGCGTCCAAAATCGCAAACAGTTGGAAAACAAAGAGAGCAAGGACGGCAAGAAGTCTACATCCCCACAACTCGGCACTCCCAAGCAAACCACACTGCCGACCCCCGGAGGGGGGTTGGAGTGTATGCATGAAGAGAGCCTGGAGCAAAGTGAGGGAACAGACACACGCCCTCAAAATAAAGACGTAGAAGAAACGCTGCAATCAAGCTATACCAACTCTCGATTGTCAATAGTTACCTCTGATCTGCCGTCAGAGGATGAAGATTGTGCGCACATGAAGGACACACAACCCGTAATCGAAGTAGAGAGCTGTGAACCGTATAGACAGAAAGAGAAAAAATCTGAAAAACAGACTCATGACCAATTACCAACAGAGGTCCATCAACAAGTAAAAGTCCTAGTGCACGCCTCAAACAATGAAGACAACCTTCAGGAAAGTATAAACGGTACGGAACACACTCCACCAGAAACGAATTGCGTAGAAAGCGCACTAACATCAGAGCGAAACATGAAAAAAAGAAGCAGAGACAGTTGCGAAACCACATGCGGACAATCAAGCTTGTACAAACTTACCAATCAAAAGAATAATTAATCAAATATGCACGCAAGAACCAAAGTGAATCGATCCATTAAGAACGCATCACTTACTGTGAAAGAGCAGATGATCAAAAGCGCAAGCATCGTGAAATCAAAAAAAACAAATACTATGCGAATGTTGACTGACTTTTTTGAACTCCAGCTACTGAAGAAATCACGAAACTTCGCGGAAATTTCTGATGCAGAAATGTTAACAGCCATAAGCGAAAACATACCACACGCAAAACAACGAAGAATGGACCTCTCACCTGAAGCAGGATCGCCACAAACAGACAAACCCGCAGTTCAAAGAATTACATCAACAGACTCAACTATCGAGGACGGCAAAAAAACAAACGCAAGCGACGAGAATGCCACAGGCCAAATGGCAAAAGTCAACCCCTCTACAAACATAGACGAAGACACACCTAATAGAAAAAACGCACCTTATCAAGACACCACAGAAGGTGTGTACTCAACATCGTTTAACACAGACCAGGAGAGCGCGACAAGCGATGAACAACCGACTCGAAGCAGTAAAGAACTCAAAGAGCCTCAAAAGGCCATTGCGGTCATGGCAAAAACACAAGAACAAGAAAGCCTACCTCAGACCTCTGTGTCAGAAGTATCCCCATTACGAGCTGCATCCAGTCAAAATCTTAGCCCACGCTCAACCAGTCATCACGCGACAGATACAAAAGAACCAAACAAACATTCAAAGATAGTGGAACTGGATATTCAAGGGGATAAAATAAAAGATCGACCCCAATGGATTTTTCCGACAGAAAAAATAACACAAATGGAAGCAAGAGGTTCTCATCATCCACGAACACCTAGGAGAAGCCACAGTGACTTTGAACACCCGTCAGGCAGAACCTCATGCCCACAAACGCCAAATGCAGTACAGGAAGCATCCTCAAAAAATACGGACCTACAAGGAATTATGTCTGTCATAACTATTGCACTCAATCCCTTCTGCAAACTATATGAGACCATGAATGATGCAGTAAAAGATCAACAAGTCATCCTAGCAATGTTGCTGACAAAAATAGTATACTTGGAAGGCTACATCACAGCAAAAGGAAATCCCACAAACAATAAAGGTACAACTGAGTCAAGTAGCAATGACACGATCATCAACCGCACAGAAACAACAAATGAAACACTGTCTAATCAACCAAACAAGTCTATCAACACATATCAAGTAGGAACACAAACAGAGACCATCATCGACTTAACAGTTGACAGAAAAGCAATTGATAAAGAAAAAACCCAGCAAAACACAGCAAACAACAACGAGACCACAAACATTAAAAACAATGTGTCCACGAAACAACAAACGCCATCAGTAATGTTGGTGCTAAATCAAGCAAACGCTAAAGACAAAAGCGAGACCAGATTTGTAACACCCTCATTTGGCATTTTTGAAACAACTGGCCGGAAAGACAAACCGAATAACGGTCCAAAAACAGCCTCAACCTGCATCAACAAGGATGTCTTAAAAGCCACCGCCAACAAA